>NC_133898.1:9995673-10295673 GCF_964199755.1 Larus michahellis
CAACAAATTCTGAAGCTTTACAGACCAAAAAGATTGGGGGGGGGGTGTGGGGAATATTGTAGCTTCAACAACCTCTTATTTTGCAAGGAGGAGCATCAAACTCAGCCCATTGAATTAAAATGCCTCGCTCATGAAATATATTTTGTGGGGGAAGGATGCCTTGGCAGTGTCTTCTTTCAGTGAAATGTATATTAAGCTCTATGGTGGATGTCTTAATGAGAAAATCCTTTTTGCCAACGTAAAATTATCTTACACATCTTCAGTTTTGCATTAAAAATAGTTTGGAATCACTATAAATAATAGAATAAAATTAGGACCATGCTCCCGTTGTAAATACCGTATCCTGAGCAGCGTAAGGCCATTTGTCACGACTGCGGTGAACCTGCAGTGCTCAGGTGTGTTGGGCACATAAATACCTGTTATCCGTGTGTTTACCAAGATACAGGGAAAAACCACATACATGCAAGCCCGTTGTAGAGAGAGGCTTTATTTTGACAGAGCGCCTTTTCCATTTGAAGGGTATAATTCTGCTCCCTGGAGGGCATTGGCCATTGCAACTCAGCCCGCATCCCTCTTTGCGTGTTTCTTGGAATAACCTGGCTAGACAGGACCCACACAAGGTTAGTTCAAGGTACCGGCGATAAGATCTTTTTCTTGTTGTTCTTTTATGTAAATTCAGTGCTTGTGAAATGTGCTGACTTTGACAGCAGCCAGGACACGGGAGTCCCCTCTGTAGACACAAGTGGGGTCCACGGTGGGGAGCCGCGGCCCCGGACCCCTCCCCAGCCAGGCTGATGCCGCCGGTGAAGCCGTGCCGGCTGGGATGGGGCTAAGTGAGCTGGGTACCGCAGGCACCGCTCAGTGTTGTGCACGCAGCTTATGGCAGGCGTGTGGTGGCAACGACTTCATACCATGTCAGGTCCTTAATGGGTTTGAACAAGTCTCCAAATACTGTGACAGATGACCGAGTAGCAAGGAGTGCAGTTTTTCCAGGAATGTCCATGTATTGGCTAAGAAACAATTGTTTTGGGGAGAGGGCTTTCTGTTGCTGTAGCGGTGAATGCGCACCACGCTCCTCCGTGCACCTTCAGGGCTGCTCGTTGCTCTGCCAGACGGGGACATTTTGGGAATTCACCCTTTTTGTCCTCTCCGACAGCTGTCCTGAAGCCTAGGACTCCTTCTCCAACCATGCATTTACATTGCCCACCTCAAATCCTTTCTCTTACTGGCCTTTCTGCCCTATGCCTTTCTGATCTTTTTTTTTCCTTAGGGACAGAATCCACCCAAGTAGTGGATAGCCCCAGGCCCTGAGGAGGAGTTGTCTGGCATCAGGCTGAGGTTAGCTCCAGGTTTCTGCCGTGGTCCCCATCGCCCAGCCGAGTGCGCCGTTGTGTGTGTCTCGCATGGGCTTTCCCTCTGCCCACCCATTCGCCCCATCTCGGTCCAGCCTCTACCGCGGTATGGAGCTATAAACGCGACAGCCCGGGGCTCTTCTTGTTGACATCCCGCTAGCTGGAACTTATCCGTCCTTAAAATTGGCTTCAGGAAACAGAAGTTTAAAAGGGAATATGCTGGGTCAGGAAATTGTAGCCTTTCTCCCTCGAACTCTGAGAGCACACCTAAGTGAAAAAGGAGCCGCTGCTGTACTTCGATATTTCCTGCAGATTTGAATAAGGAGACAGATGGTTAAAATGCATGGCTCTATTTTGGAGTATATTAAGAAAGGAGTTGTTCCCAAGGCTGTTGTTTTTCGGGGTGTCTGTGTGTGTTTGTTTATACGTCCTCTGTAAGTATATATTTACCTTATATACCTATTTTTTCGTTGGTGTAAAATGATAAATAACATTAGAACGCTTTTTGGCCAAATCCCTGCTTACGTGGCTAATGGGAGGAGCAGCAATTGTTTCATAAGCAGCGCTCTGCGAAGTTCATTTTGTGTCAGAGCAGCGTTTCTGGAACCAGTTTTAAAGTTAATTATCAAAGGCAGGCATCATCTATCCGCCGCCTGTGGCCCCCCGCTGGGTTTGTTGTTCAGCTTTCCTTGGGAAAGAGTGGCTCTACAGAAGATCATCTTCATGGTGTCACAGTCCAGGGAGCCGAACACGTCCGAGCTAATCAGCTTAGAACATCAGTACCATCTTAATGTGGGATTTGGGACCTTCTGGATGCAGGGTGAGAAGCTGAACTAGTCTGCAAGCACATCACTTTATTCCTTTTGCTTTAAGCAAGAATAATTTGCCTTTTTTCTCTCATCTTTCTTCCTTGTTGTTTTGCCCCTGAAAACTGTGCGGCAAAAGCAACCTCCAGGGTGGACACTAAATCTTCTGATGCAGGCAGAGCAGTGATAACATCTGAACTGAGGGTGCTTTTCCAGGGCATGCTTGACAGATGTAGCAGGGCCTTTTAGGATTTAGTACTGGAGCATATCTATTACCCGCGCTGCAGCACAGCTTGGCAGGAGCTGTGTGGTAATCTCCCATGAATTCTGTCTGACTTATCAGAGCATCTGAACAGGTTCCTGCAGGATGCAGAGTCACTGCACCAAGTTGGGGAGAGACAGAGCGTACACTTCGAACTCCTTTAACTCTTGCTGGCCCAAAGCCTTTCCCTGCCCAGGCGGTGATTTTCCTTTCTGGGAGGAACCGATGCCTTTCCGCCTCTCCTCCTCCTACTCCCCCTCCCTTGTTCTCGACTTCCCCCAGCGTATGATTTCAAGGAGCAGAATCTAATTTCTACGTATCTGAGAGGGTAAGAGTAATTGCTTTAATGGCATGGCAGACTGCCTATTTCTTTGGCAGAACGTAGTAAATATGATACATGTGGTGGAATTTAAGCTCTTGCTGCTTGCAAGTCCAGGACTCTGTTACATACAGGAGTGTGTGCTTAACAGCTTTATTCCCTCTCTTCCCTGTATGTATTTTGTCTCAGTCTTACTGAGCAGGGTATTTAATGTTCTGTCTTCATCTGCGATAACAATTACCTTAGCGTTTTATATTTTTATATATACACACACGCACACACCCACACACATGCGTGTACACACACACACACACACATATATATTAAAATCCACCCCACCAAGATTGATCACAAACACAAAATTGTTTAGATCGCAGATTAAAGTTTAATTTTGGAGTTTTGCTTTAGGGTTAGAATTAGCTTCAGAGTGTGAGTTGCATAGGAGGCGCTGTAATTTGTTTTAAGGATAAGGCCTTCGGGCTGCTGTGCATAAAATGAGCATGATTCCTTATTCCCACGGTTGATTTTTGAATGGAAGTGCAATTAGAATTTTTTCACCCAGAAGCGCATACAGTAGAGAGCAAAGATAATACCTTGAATGCATATCAGCTTGGGGAACTTCTCCTGGAATTTTATTTATTGTTCACCTAGCACTAATTCAAAAAAGATCCATGCAAACCCTAACAATACACTTGCTCTTTAATTTGGAGTCTAGTGTGTTTGTAGAGACTCTTGCAGGGGCTTTATTATTACCGAACGAGATTTCAATGGTGAATTTTAATGTCAGACACAGAAATGTGCAACCAGTTATTTCTGATAGAATGGAAACTATTACAAACAAAACACTGATGTAGCAATGGCCTCTGTTAATCCTCAATTGCTGCAGATATTTTCCTGTCACACCAGGAAGCTGTGCTGCCGACTGGTATTGAACAGCCACCATCTGCATATGAGGGGTATGTAGATGATATTTTTTCTGATTATCGATGCCGATCACATTCATCTTCCACTGGAAGAACTGAACAATCGATACTCGCAGAATATTCATTTAACCTATGAAAGAGAGGTGAATTCCTGCATCCAATTTTTGGATGTCATGGTCACTAAAGAGCCAGATTCTGCCATTTCCACTGCATGATATCAAAAAGATATTGCCTTGGGTAGACACATGTTAGACATCACCCCAGTCGCTCACCATGAGAAGAAGGTACGAAGCAGGAATTGATATTGTAGTTTGGGAAGTCGGTTATCATAAAATATTTGTTTTTTCTTAGAAGAATTTTTTCAGAAATTTGTATGTGTGAGTGCCTGCGTGCACAAATACAGGAGCTAATCTAATAATGCCCCGGATAGGCTGAATTTGGGCTATTTATGCCGCATACCTGGCCTGTATGGGAATCCAGATGGGCCTGGGTGCATGTACAAAAATCCCAGCGCAGCACTTCAGAAGAGCTGGACTGCATTAGGGTTTTCAGAGTCCAAGAAATACCAAGGGAAAACATGATTTAGGCAAATTGCTACAACCATGCTTTTTTAAAAGGCAAGAATATTCTTCCCAAAAAGCTGCTTTTGCGGCAGGGTCCCAACGCACTTTGCAAAAACCACTCTGTCACCTCAAGGACTTTCCCCAGTTCAGTGGGCAACGCAGTGGGCAACCAAACCCAGGTAGTGGATGAGCCCTCCTGGTTGGGGGGAGAGATGTTGGGACGTACCCTGTGGGCACGCGTGTCCTTGCATGCATTGCTGCTGGAGCTGGGGGGCTCAACAGAGCTTCCAGCAACACCAAAACCTAGCCCATAGCCGTTTCTTTCATTTGAAAAAGGATGTTTTTCTCCCTTATAGAACAATTGAAGAACTTTCTGACATTTATATTGATGGGGGGAAAAAAAGAAATCTGTTCACTTATTACAAGGACCAGGAAGCATAAATCCAGGTTGGCTCCCAGACACCTTACACACAAATTGTATTCAGGTAAATGGTCCCTAAAAATGCCTTGATAGTACAATGTACATCATAGTTGCTAGAAAGGAAATGTAAAGCTCCCCATTACAAAGGATAATACAAAGAAAGAAATGTATTTTCATTATACTCCCATAGTTTCAAAGTATCTCAAGATTTGATTCAGGTCCTAAAGATATTATGAGGCAATATCTATGTTACCTTTGAGTCAACTACCATGTCTTGACACTTGATCAGTCTGTAAAAGCTCCTGGAAGAATCAGAAATAAACAATTTTATTCCTCAAACTGGAACTCATGCAGCTGCGTGAGCAAGAGGTTTTTTTTCTCCTCTAAATATGACTGCAGGTCCTGTAATGCATTTAATCAGAACACTGGGGTCGAATACAACATTTTTGTACCTTATCTTTTAGAAATACAACCTAGATTAAAAAAAAAAAAAAAAGAAAAGAAAATCCCCAATAAGGACACTTTATGAAAACTCCAAGAAATTGTGTGCATTGAGGGCATGTTATCCATGCCAGTTAGAAGTGAGAGGCATGTGTAAACTGAGGTGCGGAACAGGTCTTTAACTTTATGCTCCCACATTTGCATATGCAAATTCAGGTGAATATAGGCTGTTGTTGTTTTTCGTACCAATTTCTACGTTGTCTTTCCACTTCTACTTGCACTAGAAAAACTCCATTTCCAGGAATGGTTTTATCAGTCACTATACTCGTGCAGGTTTATTTGGCTTGGTCCAAAGCGGAGATTTTAAGCGATGGTTTTAAATCCCAAACATTGCTGCTGAAACTACTGGAAAAACTGCAGAGAGCTATGAGATGGTTCTACCCACCATTTGCTTAGAAAATTGAAAGACTTTTGCTGCTTTTTGCTAAATACTGACGGCTTGGGTCCAAAGGGGAAATCTTTTATCTGTTCTCTTTGGGGGAGTTGTTCTCGTTGTTGTTTTTAAATGACAAGTGGTTCTCTTTCATTCTGTGTCTTCCTTAAGCACCCAAATACAGTGAATGTCTTCTTCCTCTGCCTTGATATCACAGGAGGAAAACATTACCTGTGGCAGGACAAAATCAGTCTGCTTTAACTAGAGGGGGAAAAAAAAGGTAGAAGAATGGCCAAATGATTTTAAGCACATTTTGAACCAGCATTGCTTTAGAGTAGCCTCTGGGTACATGAAGGAGTAAAAGGAGCCTGATGGACCATCCAGCCCCTTTGAAAGAGCTGCCCCGGTTGAGGAGAGGCTGTATGCTCACCCCAGCCGTGAAGCAGAGAGCGCAAGGGTTGATGCAGCACGTGTTTGCCTGAGCTGCTTCAGGAGTCATTGCTCTTCAGTTTCCCACTTGCTGCTACAGTTAAGGACAAAAATGCATTACGATAATGTTCAGTATCTGCCCTGTACCACAGCATGGTCAGTGAGTTTTAAAAAGGTAGAGAGAAGAGCTAGTACACTAGTAAGAACCAGTGCGCTATCATTTGTGCTATAACGCGCAAGAGCGTAACACCCTACAGGTGACCACATATTCCCACCGCGCGGAGCACATCTTCCTTTCCAAATCCACGATCTACCTGGTGAATTAAAGGAATAGCTTAATTAATGCTGCCAGCAGAGGGAACTGATGTACATGCGAGTAGATGCGGCAGCATTTCTTCAGGGGAAAAAAAAAGTTTAAAAATTTAAACACAAGCAAATCCTTTGTACTTCAAGAGGGGGTCAAAGGTACTATTTCCAGCTCAAAGCAGTCAATGGCTGGGGAGCAAGAAGGGAGGGCCTGGTGCTGCTTCCTTATTCCTTATTGAAGAGTACCACCTTCTTCAATAGCATTACTCATGGAGTAAGGTACAAAGGTGGCAGAATTCGGCGGTTTGTGAACATGTATCCACGGGGCTTTAAGAAAAGAGGTTTGGGGTTTTTGAGACCTCTGGACGCAGCTTGAAATGGGCTATTTGAGTCAAGCAGCAGGGTTTTTTTTCTTCGCTGCCTTTGCTGTAGATTTATGTAGCGTTCATCTTAAAAAATCACAGAAGGGTGAGGATATTGAGGTGAGCTGCTAATGAACTAACTGATGACACAGTCTTGAACGTTCTTTCTGTTTTCTCCCAGTGTAGTCAGCAGTGCAAAAAGCAAGGGCAGGGATGGGAGGTCAGAGAGGAAAAATCGGACAGTGTCAAGAACAAAATACATAGGCTTTCAATGACAATAAAGAAATAAGAAAAAGGCTGATATTAAATAACCCCTTGATAACAAAAATCACTGAGCAGGACTGAATATAATTTTGGAAAGGTTCTGCTCAAAGTTGTTATTGCCGAAGTTATTGTCTTTGGAAGCAGCTGCCAATCTAGAGAGAGTGGCAAAGCTGGATAAATGAACAAAAATGGACTGCAGGAAATGTGGAGAATTCATTCACCTTTTAGAAAAATCCACTCTGACTGGCAAAAAAGCATGACTTCAGTTGTAGCCATGGATAACCCTTTTCAAATCCTTTATTTCAGAAGTTTCAAAGAATGCCTTTATTTTTTGGTGTCTGACATTCATTTGTGCATAGAAAGGAGGAAAGTAATTTGGATGCACCCCAAATTTTTTGGGGGTAGCATCCACACTCATTTTGAGGTAGGCGGTCGTTTCTAGTTTTGCTAGTTAAACGCTAGCAAAACTAGTTGAACACTAGTGTTTCTTTTTGGGGATGCATGAAACTGGGAGTAAGGACAGACAAACAACTGAAAATAAAACTGAGAATGTTGTCTCCTGCTTCCTAATATTAAAACCCAGCAAACCCAGCTCAAATGATAAACCTTTCTTCAGGTTCTGAAATATTGGGACAAACGGTTGGTGCTTTTTGTTTTGTGTGAGTTTTTTTTCTTTCCCTTCCCAATTCAGGTTTCCGGATAGGATTGGAACTGAATGTGCCAAAAATACCAGGATAGAAGCTGTTCTCATGGGTGTTTCCATCTGGAATCTAATGTAGAAATGCCAGAAATCCTGTAGGAAAACCTGTTCTCGTGTGGTTTCCTGCCCGGTTCAACGTTTTTGATATGTTGGGAGAGTTTGGATTAGCAGCAGATAAGCAGAGAAACTGGATCTGAATGCCAAACTTTTTTTGAAGTTTTTCCATCCCCACTGGAAGCATTGCGAGGCCTATAGGCATAAGGTATATAGTCTCTCCCCTGCTGGGTAGGGTTTAAAGCTGGCTGCATAGTAATAAACAAATGCATAAATACATTCATGAATGAGTAGGGCTTTGCTCTTCACTTCTTTGCAAGGCTATTTTAACCAGCTCTGCTATTTGAGATAATCTTCGGTTATGTGTACAAATATTTGTGTGTTCAGGAAGTTTTATGAATCTTAGCAAGAACGTGCACCTGGAAAGTTATTTTTCGTGTGTTTACTTTTCATCGCTTCCTATTTATTATTCCCCATTTAAATTTCTTGTGGGGGTGCGTGCCTGGAGGTCTGATCACCTCAAAGAAACCAACATCAGGTTTCTCTGGGAAGGGTGCTGAGCCCTAGCTTAAGAGGTACGACAGATTGTATTTTCGTTTCCCAAATTCCAGTCTGAGCATACCAGCAGGTGATATCCAGACCCTGGAGAATGCTGATCCTCGCAGAGGCAAGAGGATCTTGGGCAGCCAAATAGCCTTGTTTTGCCTCAGTCTTTTTCCAGTCATCTTCTGGGTGCTACTGCTGTGGGTCTTTCAAAATCTTGTCTGGTTTTGGCGCTGGTGCCATAGCCATGGTGCCATAGCTTGCTGCTCACAACCTCTGGTGAGCCAGTGGTATGGTGACCTTGGCCAGGCAAGGCCCACCCAGCCGCGCTCTCACTCAGCAGGACAGGAGGGAGAAAATAAGATGGAAAAGCTTGTTGGACAGGGAGATCCCTTACCAATTAGCATCATGGCCAAAACAGACCTGACCTGGGGAAAATGACTTTATTGCTGATTGCAATAGGCTTGGATAGTGAGAAACAGAGGCCAATTAAAACCACGCCTTCCCTCCCCAAAACCCTGCATTCTCCCAGGCTCAACTTCACCCCTTCGCTTCCGACCGCTCCTCTGCCCCGAGCGGCATGGGAGGAACGAAACGCGGGGCTGCGGTCGGCCCACAACAGCCCTTCTCTGCCGCTCCTTCGCCACACACCTTCCCCCTGCCCCACCATGGCGGTCTCTGCCCCAGGCCTGGAGCACCACCACCATCTAGTCCTCCTCTCCACTAAGGCTTGCAGGGCCGCTCCTCACACTTTTCCCCCTCACACTTCTCCCTCAGGCCTCGCTGCCAGGCGCCATTCCGCCCTCTCTGAAACCCCCTTCCCCTGAGGTGCCTCTGTCCCGGCTGAGGGGCTGTGCTCTGCAGTGCAGCCATTGCAACCGGCCCAAAGCCAGGCAGCTCCCGCCTCTCCTCACAACGTGGCCGACGCCTGGGCAGCCACAGCAGGTACAGCCACAGGTAACTTTGTGGGTGGGAAATTATTTGAGGAGCCATTTGGGAAAAGGGTGGCTTCTGGGAGAGGCGAGCCCCCATCCCCAGGGGCCTCCCCTGGTAGCTGGCGCCGTGGCCTGTCCCCCTCAGGCGCAGTGAAGCTGTGGCGATGAAGCGAGGCAGCTTCCTCAGGTAGCCCCTGCTGCAGATGGTGCGCTGAGGAACAAAAACACTTCCAAAACAAAGCTGCAGATTCAGCTTTTTTTTTTTTTAACCAAAGGCCGATCCCTTCAGCCCCGGTAGCGTCGCCGGGGTGGAGGGCAACTTCGGCCTAACAACAGGCAGAGGGAAGGTGGTTAGCGGCGACGGCCTGGCGCCAAGACCAAGTGTGAGAGACATTCGGGAGCAAACAGAGAGGCCCCTTTTTTTATTTTTGTGTTATTTTATTTTATCTCGCGAATCAGGTTTAGCCTCTTTTGTTGCCAAAGCGTGTAAGCCTGCGGATCCTCCGCTCCTGGCACCTCCAGAAATTGAACTTCTGCTGAACAGAGCCCTGACACATTTAGCCCCTTGTAGAGAGGTCCTTTTATTGGGGCAGTCGTAGACGAAGGCGTGCTGGGGGGCTTTCTTGTGCTTCCACGTAAAGAAGTGGAAATCTCCCCCCTTCCCTCACACACGTGGGATGAAGGCACACACGCACACCTGAGAGCATTGGTATTGTGGCTGCACAGCCCAACAAGCTGTTTATTTTTGCAGCTCCCTCTCTTTTGAGCTCCGTCTGTACTGCTGTCTTCCCCCTCCACGGACACGCGTTAACTCCCTGTATCAGCTGTCGGTAGTGATCTGTGCAGAACGAACATCTGTATTAAGTTTGCAGAGCTAGTCAAAATGTTTACCAGGACTATTTAACAGGGAGATCAATAGCAAGTGCCTCTCTGTTTGTTTTAACAAAACAAAATTGGTTGCAGAGCAAAACCTTTTTAGAACAACAACAAAAAAACCCCACCCAAACCCTGGCATTGCTCCAGCTTAGTGTAACAACGCAGGGTAAAGGGCATTCCTGAGTACTTGCTCAGATTTATTTTCATTATGCAGTTATTAGGGTAAGGGAGCATTAGATGGCTGTTGTCACTGGGAGACCCTCTCCCTATAAAGCAAGCGCGCTTGGCGGTTCGTTTGGAGGTACGCTGATTTATGGCTGTCAGCTCGGCCTGACAGTGTCCTGACAAGTTCTGCTGGTAGAAACTTGTTCAAGCCTGAAGTGACACTTCTGCGTTGCCCGTTTTCCTTCCCCAGAGAGAAAACTGCTCTCGACCGTCCCAATTTCGGTGTCACGCTGAATTCCCTCTCAGTGTGTTTCCTTGCCTGGGGTCTGACTTGCTACCGGAAGCCAATACATTAAATCACTTCCCCAAATTACCATATTGGCTCCTCGCTTAGGGGCTGTTTACAGTAGGTTTCAGACCACTGGTTGGCCCACATAACGCCTGATTTGGAAACTGGTAGCATCTCCAGTTGGTAGCTGACAAATCCTGTCAGTTTGAGTCTGGCACAAAATATCAACGGAACGTGGGGAAAAGGGGAAAATGGATTATTTTCTGTTTTCCAGAAGATAGCTGCAAAAGGCTGTTTCATTGCATGTATGCAAAATGGATATTAGCTGTTTGTTGGGGAAAAAAAAATATTAAAGAATTTAATTGGGAAAGTAAGGCTTGTAATTAAGAGTGTTAAAAAACCCCAATTCTGTAATCCCTCATCTTGCTAAAATATATGCATATGCTTAAATTTAAGTACTGTGGTACCTCCTTCCCTTGTGTTTAAACACAGCCCTTAATAATTCAAAGACTGGATTTATATCCTAACTTTCCAGACAGCTGGTGGGTTTTTTTCCGTCATCTTCACCTCCTAAAATGTTGTGATGTAGCAAATTAGCCATTTCTCACCATTTATTCTGAAGAACAGAAATAAGTGAAATCTGTCTCTGAAAATTAGTGCTGCAGGCATGTGAAATAAATTGTAATCTACATGGCAGCAACCAAATAAATATGTTTTGCAGCTTTTAGGTGAGAAGAAGGTGGTAAGTAAAATAGAGAGGGAGGAGCTAAATATTCTGGTAAATATTACGTGTGAAATATGGGGAAGGCTCTAGAAGAAAGTTAGGAGGTATGAATCATTGACTGTGAAAAGAGATAGGGACAGGTCAGAAATCTTTGAGTGAATTTATCCCGGTTCAAGTACTTTGTACCTTTTAGAAACGCAAACCAATTGCAATTTTTGAGATTTTCCTGTGCTGTGAAATGCACCACAATCCCTTTGGTAAATAATTCCAATGATAAATTAACTCTCTGTGAAATTTGTACTTTTCTCTGGCTTCAGCTTCCAGCATTGGGTCTTCTGACAACTGTATCCCCCAGAGGGAAGCGTCCTGTAGTATTCATTTTTTGTGACCTGTGTCACCATAAACTCTGATCGAGACCCTCCGTCACCTTTTCTTTGATAAGCTGCAGGGATGGAGGTCTGTGAATTGTTCACGATAAGGCATGTTTTCTAGTGCTTTCACCATTCTTGTTGCTCTTTAAATCCTTTACAATTAACCAATTTCCTGCTTGAACTTTTGCCTCCGGGGCTGTCCGTGTATTCCTGTAGCAGCTGTATACCTTTGCCAAAGGCACAGGCAGGATAACCTCTCCACTCCTCCTTGAAACTCCTCTCCGTTGATGTGAGGTCTGCGCTAGGCTTTGTGGCTACCAGGCTGCAGGGAGATTTTCCGACCGGCCGATAATAACCACCATTTTGGGTTGCTCAGGGTAGGGGTGGTGGTCTTACGGTGTGGTTGGCACTCTTCATTCCTGGCTGGATGACAATGTTGCGTCAAGGTGCATATTGGTTTTTTTTACAGTTTGCCAAATGGTTCAGAGTGCTTTGTGCACTCTTTGATCTAGCTCTTCTAGAGTCCCCCTGTCACCTGCAGACTTTATTAATAATGATTTTATTCTGGGTATTTTTTTCAATCGTTGATTTAAAATGTTAAATAGCATGAGACTAAGGATTGGTGCTGTTGGTCCAGTCAAAACTTATTCCTGCTCAATTTTAGACTTCTCTTTGCAGTTACATTTTTCAATACAAGATGCCGGTTTTAATCCATTTTAATTTGTGCCTTCTTTAGTTTATATCATTTACCTACTGAGTCAAAACAGTATGGAGAAGCTGATTGCATGCCTTACAAAAATCTAAGTGCAGCACACCAACATTATCACCCTTATCAACCTGATCTGTGATCTCAGTTAAAAAAAACACAAAGTGATGAAATCTATTTCCTGTAAACCCGCAGTGCTAGAAGCTATTTGTATTTGCTCCTTTTGTATTGTAACACATAATTCTTGGATTAACCATCCCATTACCTTACCCAAGATCAGACAGACAGGTCCTCACAGTACCTGGAGGATTCCATCTGCTTGTTTTAAATTTTGGAGAAATGTTACTTTGCTTTGGTCCTCTAGAGTACTGTAAGTCCTATCAAGTCCCTGATGAGTGGAGATTTTCCATGCCCGTTCTTTGAAAACTCTCGATGCACATTTTCCAAGTGACTGACTTCAAAATATCTCTCTTTTCTAGCTGCTTGTTTTAAACTCCTTTGACTCATTGCTGAGATTCAGTGTGATTCATTATTTTTAGACAATACACGTATAAAATCTATTTCCCAAATAAGGAAGACAGGTATTCATTGAATTCTTATATGTTTTCCTCATTATTATTACATTTTTACTATTTTTCTCCAGTAACAGATGACAACATTTTTGTTCTCAATATGCTTTTAAAAGTCCCAGATATCCTTTCCTCATTGATTTCTTTTTTTTCCCCTTTCTGGCTCCCTTTGTCAATTTCCTACAGTTATTAGCTTTTGGTTTATAATTGTTATTATCAGTTTTCCTTTATATCATTAGTTCTTTGTGTTGAAATAAATGTGTTTTCGTTCTATGTCTACTTTAACACTAAGAGTAATTTTTAAATACTGTCAGTTTCTTTCTTGGTTGTGGATTTGTGGCCTTTGAAATCTAGGCATGTATTCTTAAGACTTTTCTGATTACTGTGAAAAGGCTCCTCTGTAGCTGATATTGCTCATAATTATTTCAGCATTGTGAAAGTGAAATTTTTTCAACAGCAGTTATACTTGTGAACGTACAGACTAGAACCCCTGTAAACACACACATTACTTTGGACTTGATTCTATATGTTGACAACAAATATGACCAAGTCATGATCACTGGCATTCGAGTAACCATTAATTTTTACATCTGGGATCAGTTCCTCTGTATCTGTCATTAGGCAGTCCAACCCAAGCTGGGTCGAGTTAGGAAATTGTATGCCTGTATTTTTTTAAATTCTGAGGACTTTTTAGTGCTGGTAGCCTGAGAACACCAGCATATGCCATTCAGATTGAAGTCCCATATGTTAACACAGCTTTTTTTACCAACACATGATAAATAAGTCTTTAAAGAAGCTGGTCATCCTGTTTTTTGCAGTGTTTTGGTGCTGTGTAGCAGGCACCAAATAGCTCACCGCCTTCTAGTTTATTTGTAAGAGCATACATCTACCAGCAGTCGAAATCTTTTCCATCTGATTTGCACAGACTTGCGGAGGTCATGAGGTTTCGAGACAGCGTACCACACCCTTTCTTTTTTGCCCACTTGAGCCCTCTGAGCTGGGTTGTAAGTATTCATTTTTACATTCTGATCATGTGAGTTTCCCCAGTAATATCAACCAAGTCAAATTTATGCTCATAAATCAGCAATTCTAATTCCTCTCATTTATTATCCGACTTCTAGCAGAAGTGTATAAGCAATTAAATCATTTCGTCCCTTTGTGTAAGTGGATGCTTTTGTAATTTTGCTCTCAACAACATGGTTTTGAACTACAACCAAAACCCTCACACCATTTACCTAGGTGGTGGTTACATATGCAGAATTTTCTGACTTCTTCTGTTCACAGGACAGGAGGAGCCTTTTAAGATCATATATACACACTTGCTCCTACTCAACTTGACCGACTACCTCTGCAGAAATATTTTCTACAACTTCCTTGGCAGGGATGCACTCTCTGTCTATCCCTACAATCTTCTTTTGATCCTTCATGTAAACTTCCAAATCAGTAGTTAAGTATTTCCCCAGTTTTCTGCCTTGTCTAGTCTCCGCGTGGCCATTTTCATTCTTTCCCACAGGGGAGTAGCTATGCTTCCTAAGGAAGATTGTTCAAAACTGCTATATGTTATTCTTCATTGCATCTGTGATGGCACTTCCAAACATGGTTTTGTTTCTTTTAGCTTCGTTACCACTTGTATATCATTCTGAAGAAGTCTTTTTGGAAGACAAGAAAATAGAGCCCATCCACCACAGCTGAGAGCCACGCTCGTGCTGCCAGCCAGCACTGCCTTGATGTCCTCTGAAAATGGAAGTTTCTCAGATGACTTCTTCAAATTTGCGCTGAAATTACCCTGTTTGCTGGTTCTCTTTGCCTTCTCCAGAGTTTGCCTGGCAACTGATGGATAGATGAAAGGGAGCTGCTTAGTGCCAGCCTGCCTCCCATAGAGATGGGTAAATCAAGTCTGACTGATTAATATGACCCAAGGATTTGAGCCAGGAGTCCCTCACATGAGAAACCAAAAAATAGGTGTCTCTTACCTGATGTGCCTGAGGGTCCCAAAACCCTGTCCTGTGGCCAAACGAGAGACAAAATAATCAGCAGGATCAGGCATTCGACTCACCCAGATTTTTAAGCTAGAAGTGCTGGAGCCTGCACTGTATCCTCTGTTTACAGCTCCTGAGGCAGGAGGAGACGTGGAGCCTGCAATTTCAAACTGAAGTGGCCCTTACCAAGTTATCCACTGCATGAATGTTGAGGAAAAAATGATTTTTCATCCGTCCCTTTGAAATACCATTCTCCCACAGTTAGCCTGGCAAGATGACTTCCCAAGAGCCCTCTTCAAGCGGTAAGTCGAGATATCGCCAGCTACAACAACCTGAAGAGGGACGAGACCAGCGACAAATACATTACAAACTGCCAAGTTAACTCAAATTGTGCTTTGTTTAGTGTGATCGTTGAAACAGGTAACTCGCCATTAAGTGGCTGTTTGTGTGGGTACCACCGGTCAAATACCACCCTGGTGAAGGACTGTAGCAGCCCCCTCACAGCAGCGATGAGCTCAGGCTTGCATCTTTCTAATGCTGAGCTCTGCCTTTTTGACCAGGCTTCTTGTAAACTATGAAATGGTATGGGTAAGACAAGCATTAGGGGGAGGCTTTTCTCCTCACCTGCCTTTGAGTTGCTTATGTGCTTTTTTAGGCTGAGGCTGTCTGACAGACATATGGGAGCTGCAGAGTTTGGGCTTTACATGCTGGTGTGGGGCATGGGCTCCTTTAAATGCCAGCATAATAGTAAGGGCATCTTAAATAGAAAAAAAGAGAACTGCTTGGTGTCATCCTATTCCTTAATAGGATTCCTTTCTGCATTGCTTGCCTTTCCAGTAGGCACTTGGCAGGGTGACACGAAAATTGCTGACCTTCAGCTGGAGAGCTGGGGCACCCACCGGCCTCCTGAGGCATGGCCAGTCTCCAGGTGTCCTTCGCTTTTTTCTCTGTATTCAATTCTCTCTCTTTTTTCATCCTTTTTTTTTTTTTTTTTTTTTTTCCCCCTGTGTGTGTCCCTACCTATGTATTTTTTCATCTTTGTCTGCATCAGTGATGCCTGCAGGCAAAGCCTCCAGGGTTAGGCTCAGCAGAAAGAGGTGTGACCAATAATCCCTTTGCTAAGGGAGCTCCTGCTGCAGCCAGGGGCACACATCCCACTGGTGAGGGAGTCCCAAGGGCGGGTCATGGCTTTATTTTCAGGGTGCTGCTCGCAGATGCTGTGAAGCCAGGTACACGCCTCTCCTCCTCTCACATACACATTGCTTTCTCTTTCAAAGTGATGATTGTGTTTAGACCCGTGCTGCGGAAAATATATTTCAGTATTAAGAATATCCATCCCTTTGAAATGGCAGAGAGGATTGTATTTCTTTTAAATCATACCTAAATCAACTTGTGAAAACCTGAAATATATCTGGACAAATCAGATTTATATGAAACAAGGAAAAATATAATGATTTTGGGGATATTAAATTGAAGGTTCAATGTGGTTGTTCTTGGGCTAACTGACGCTTGGGAAAACGGGGTTTAGATCATTTTCAGAGATTCCCCTTTCTTTGCTGACAGTCAGAGAAAAGGGGCAAGAGGCTATTGCTTGTGTTTGTTCCTAAAGCAAATCACAGTTGATAGGTCCAACTTCAGACCGATCGGCCTTGACAACTTTCTCTTCAATTCTTTCTTGTGTGCAGTTTTAGAAATCTTTGAACAGTGAGAAGCACAAAAGGTAGAAAGTTAACAAGACGCCACGGGGCTGTGAGATGGTACCTGACAAGGGAGGAGAGGCGCTCCTGTGACTAAAATAGGCGACACAGAAGAAGGTTTTGCGCTTGTCTGAGAAACTAGGAATCTTGTTACGGGCTAGGAAGATCTAGGCTGCTAGTGTGTTCATAGCAAAAGGTTTGGTTTTATTAGCTGAATGTTTTCAGGAGGTTTCTTATCATTTTCAAATGCATAATTTCTAAGTGAGTTTATTCTGCAAAGTCAGTACTACAATTCAGTTATTTTGCTGGGGAATTGGGAGGTGTTTTGACTCTATTTGGGGTTATGAAACAATTGGGGGGGGGAGAAAAAAGCCCTTGCTTTAGCACACCAAAGAAAAGATGGCTTTTTCCACTCTCTGTCTCCCTTAAAAGAACTTGAGGTTCTGCTTTTGCTCTCCAAACCTGTGCAGGTAATTAGCACCAATGATTTGTCCTTAAGAAGCAGCTTTGGCCTTGCGTTTCAGAGAGAAATGTGGTTATTTTAGACTTAGCAAGTGCGCTTTAGGTTTTGATCCGTAGCTTTGGTTTTCTTGTTATTCATATTGATTGTTCCAATTTGTATGCTGTTTTGCTCTGTGAATTGTTGATCTGTTTTGTTTCTGTTCTGTTTTTCAATGGCCGCAGGTTTCTAATTTTTTGTTTTCTTCTTAGACTTTCAGGTTTTAATTCAATGTGTGTTTTCCAGGATATTTCTCGCTCTCTTTGGCACCGCTGTTGTATGATTGTGTTGCTGGCCTCTTCCTTCTGAAAGACAGTTAACAGATACCGTGGGAGGGGTATCGCCCTCCTCCCCCCAAATTTTATATAAAGCACTGCACTGAAGTCAGAAGTCATATTCCCTTGCTTGTGGATTTTCCTTTGCTGGAAGGGGGAAATCATAATGCAGATGGGAACTGTCAGCTTTGTGTTTCTTGGGAATATGTTCCAAAATATATCCTTTACCATGGTAGCTTTTGCAGGGATATGATATGGTGAAAAGCATTGGGATATTAACATCCAGTTAATGGAAAGCCATTAACACTCAGGCCACAAAGAGTGGAAGAACCTTTGGAAATCATGCTGGCTCATAATCCCTTGGTGAGAGGGCAGTGCAAGGGGGCTTCCCTGCTCTCCTGCACAGCCCTGGCCTTGTTCCTGGGCACCTCCACAGGAGTAGGTTTGTTGCTGGTGAGCTTTAGCTTGTTGGGAATACAGCATATGGTGAGGCAGCAAAGAAGTGTGGAAGACAACATATGTGGCTCTGGGGGAGAAAGAGTTTGAAAGAAAAGGAAAACGCCCCTGAGCACGGGGCCGTTGGCCCATACTCTGACATTCCCATTTGTCCCTGTTCTTCTCAACTGCTTTGAGACTCTCCAAATCCCCTGGACATGGCAAATGACATTTCCTCTGCTGGTGTACAACTTGGAGCCCAGTTAAACCAGTGCTTGGTCAGAAAAAGGTTTGGTCCTTCTAAAGCCTGTTACCCTCAACATCAGCAAGAAAGATAGGAGCAGAGCTGTGCAGCCTGCCTTCTCCATCAGCATTTGTATTCTCTGGTCACATGAATTTGACGAAGGTGTGCCAATATTGACATTATCCTACTCTACTGAAACCAAGGGGGCTTGATGATACTTTAAAAACTAACTGATGAAAATCTGGAAGCTCTAGTTTTCAAGTGAACGCCTGTTGGCCAGAGGCACCGTGTGCGCGTGCGTGCGTGCATGGATGGGCTCTCTTCTTTTTTAAAACCTTTGGAGTGAGTTTTTTGGATACTTCAGACGTCCCTTTTTCTCACCCTCAGATTGTTCGCCGCCTCCCCAGCAGAGTGACATATTGTTTGCAGTGGAATTTGACAGGCTCAGATGGCAGTAGCTGCTGCAAGATTTTTTAGCTCTTGTTGGTGCTACGACAGGTCTCAACAAATTCCCTCGCCCACTCGCCCATGGTGCATAAGAAACTTTCTCTAGCGTGAGGGGAGCTTGCCCATCAGTTTTGTCAAAATCTCAGCTTTCCTTTAAGCATGATGCAGAAATGCTGGCTTTCTGAATGTGACACAGATCTGCTCTACGGCAGTAGTGTTTGCAGATTCAGGAAGGCAGACAGACAAAGGCAACTGAAATGTGAGCTCCCAAATAACCCGGTCTTGGCTTCATGATGGAAGTGAAATACCTGGGGTATGTGCTGGGAAGGGGCTGTGGATTTCTGCTGAGGAGATCTGGCCCTGCTCTGTGTGCGGTGTTCAGTGCCGCCCGTGTAAGTCCATCCTCTCTCTTTCTGTGTCTTTGCTACATACTCAAATCCACCCGTCCTGCCCCAAATGCCCAGGAGGTAGTAGCATACGAGGAGACGTCAGTGACTACAACATAAATCTGTGAACTGGTCACCCACTTCTATGTGTGATGGTGTTTCCCCTGGCTACCTCTAGGCACCTTCTTTAGGATAAGCTGCAATTTGCCCTGAAAGACCCTGTCTGCAGAGGACCCCCTGCTGACTTCTTTAGGAAGAATTACTTTACTGAAAGAGTGGTCAGGCACTGGAACAGCCTGCCCAGGGAGGTGGTGGAGTCACCATCCCTGGAGGTATTTAAGAAACGTGTAGACATGGCTCTTCAGGGCATGCTCTCGTGCCCAAGATTATTGTTTGTGGTGGGGTGTTATGTGTGGGGTTGTGGGTGTGGAGTTTAGTAGGTGGGTACTTTTTTTTTTTTTTTTTTTTTTTTTTTTTGTGGTTGGACTCGATGATCTCAGAGGTCCCTTCCAACCACTAAGATTCTGTGATTCTGTGACTGGCTCATGGGGCCAGGGGAGTCCTCCGGTGTAGCCTCTGTGTAAGAGTAGTACCCTGGGCTTGGCATGCTTTCAGAGTGGGACTAATTGGGGTGGCAATGGCAGGCAAGGCTCTTTTTCTGAGAAAATATGCGTGTTCAGAGACTGGGTATATATCTCCATGTCCCTTATAGTCCTCCAAGAGCAAGGGCTTTGGAAAACTAGGGGAGAAGTTTTCCAAACCAATGAGCCCCGTTCTTCCCATTAGCCAGGGACTTTCAGAGTAGTGCATTCCAACCAAACCATACGTATTTCATGTTTGATTTAGACTTGGACTCGCAAGGTTATTTTCAAGCAGTATTCCTGGGGCCATCCCGCTCCCAGACCTTTCCTTGGCATAAATAGCATTAGCCCGAGGGTGGCCCTCATCTGTGCCAGATGCCCACAGCCACAGCAGCAGGAAATCAATGGGGCGTGGGGATATCCCCGCCACTGCGCTCCGCCGCTAATAGCTGTGGTGGTGTAGGAGTCCCTGTGGCATTTCCACATTACCTGGAGATTTCCCAAGGCAGGAGAAATCCTAAGGATAATTAAGCCTGTTTTATTTAGGGCTGAGCTGAGCCATCAAAGTGGCATAAAGCAGCCTAAATGGACCAGAGGATCTGGCACCTTATGTGAAAACTAATCATTTTCTGAGGTGGTCTGATAATTTCTGAGGAGGATATAAAATAATTCACACCCACGTGTAGCTTTTAATGAGAGAAAGGCCTCTCCACTGCATGTTCTGGAATGATGCTCTTTAAAAAAAAACCCACAATGATGTTTGCACGCAACAAAGCGAGAGGGAGACCGTGGCAGGAGCAGGAGCTTGGGGCAGTGTCTTTGTTGCTGTTTTCATCAGGGTTAAGGGCTCAGTGACCATTTGGAAACCTTTTATGGGCAAACTGGCTAGCAGCCAGTACTGCAAATTTGCACTCCTGACTTTTTGATTAGTCAGTAGTCCATCAACAGCAGTAGAAACCTGAGAAACATTTGCAGCTAACCACGTGAAAAGCAGGTGTAATAAATCAGGTTGTTCAGGTTTAGTCCCAACTGGGAAATGTGGGGATGGAGGTAGAAATCATTCCTACTTCTCTCGTTGTGTATCAGAATACCTGCTGCGTGGTGCCTTACCCCAGACCAGTCCCTCTTTCCAGCCAGATTTCAATGTATAAGACTGATTGCATTCCCATTGGGAAATTGCGAGTTTCCAACAATTCTTTTTTAAAAAATCCGCAGTGAAATTGCGTGAATGACAACCGTTCATCCATCTCATTGCAGGACTGGGGCCAAAGCATGGTCTTTTTAAGCTTAAAGAGCAAGCCCTTAATCGCTGCTGACTGCGCTAAGTGGAAGGAGCTCTCTCTGTGCCAGTGCCCCGACGGCAGCGGAGGCATCTTGTCTATTTATTTGCCTTTGTCCCTTGGGGACCTGGAGCGTGGGCTACACTGGCAGTGGAGGGGGGGATCCAGGCTCTGCTCCCCGGCTCCTGCCGTGCCTGCGCC
Organism: Larus michahellis; assembly: GCF_964199755.1. Lineage (NCBI taxonomy): Eukaryota > Metazoa > Chordata > Aves > Charadriiformes > Laridae > Larus > Larus michahellis. Next base: position 10,016,511 of record NC_133898.1, read on the forward strand.
CAGGCTTTTCCCGGGAGCAAATCAGCAGAGCTGGTGACAGCAGAAGCCGTGAAAAGACGGTGGCAGATGTGAGCCTGCTCTCTAATACTTTATGAATACTGAATCTGCTTTTTTTTCAGGGGGAGGGCGGCTGTGTCTCTGTGTAGTTGCTCGTTATTTATTGCATATGGGGTATACACAACATTGGAGTGGGGTGTTGGTAATAAAAGTAGCAAAGGTGCATTCTGGGAGATATACTTTGGCCGGGGGGACTACAGCAAGAGAGGACAAGAAAGCAGGATGGAAGCGTTGATGCCATGAAGACAGCTCTGTGCTACAGACCGTGTAGGAGCTTCAGGAGCATGTTTTAATGCCATGCCAAACCCAAATGGAAGATTTTTTTTTTTCCTAGCCTTTTGGGTGGACAACTGGACTAAAATGGTTTGGTAGCTGTGAACCAGAATTTTATAACAGCTGCACAAGAATTCTCTCTCCCCCAAGTCATGACATTTTAGGATTAAACAAAACCTCCCTCTGTCCCCCAAGATGAACATATGAGTTGTCATCAGCTTTAGAAATTAATTTCAGGAAAAATTCAGAGGATGTCTCCTCTAATTGCAAGAAATGGCAATTAACAGTCTTGTGAGAAGAAGGGTGGATGGACAGGTTTCACCGAGGGCACGCGCTGCCTCACCTCCTCCTCCCCATCTCCTTACAACCAGCCTGAGCCTCACAGCCATAGAATGACTTAGTACTGCCATTGCCTTTGCTGTTGGTAGGTCTGTAGTTAAACAGAGACCTTCAGGCTCCAGCCCTCGCAATCCAATTGCTTTCCTAAGTATTAAAATAACAAAAGAAACAGAAGCTGCTGAAATAGGAAGAAGAAAGCTGAGCCCTTCGACACCCCCAGCATCAGGGAGGCAGCAAGAGCAGACACATCCAGGGATGGTTTGCACGCTCAGTGCTGTGAGTTGTCAGTGGTGGAGATTTGACAAAAAAACCTTTTTATAGCGGTTTTAAGAAAAATTTAGTAACAACTAAGCGAACTGCTGAAACCAACTGAGCTGAACAAGGGAATAACAACAAAACAAAAAGCCCAGTGTGTGTCTGTTGCCTGGGGCAAGCTACAGCTGATGGATAAAGTGACAGACGAATCCTTCCCTCATTTCCATTTTAATCTCTGTCTACTAATTGTCATCAATATCATCAGGGTCACTAGACCACTAGTGCGAGTCTACAACCTTGCGCAGAAACTGCGGCTTTATGCCTGCCTGGCCCCCAGGGCTTTGCCCCTTTGCTAACCCAGTCTGTACTGGGGGATGTCTCGGAGGAGGAGGAAGGGCCCTTGGAGGTGAGATGGGTGATGTTTCCCAGCGCCAAGCAGGAGACGCTACTCTTACTCTCCCGGCATTAAAATACAGGACAATTGCAGCCCTCTTTGAAATGAAAATTATTTATACTCCCTCTATGCCAAGGCCAGGATTTCTAAAAAGGGCAGCTGGGAATGCAGCTCCCATTGGAAGAGAGGGCTGAGTCCGACTCTTAAATCAATGACTGTGATGAAAGCATACTTTGGATCAGACCCAAGGAGGACAGAGTCAAAGCTTTTTGTCAGTTCTCTGCCTGGTGCTTTCTTTTCCCTTCCTTACTATAGTACGTGTAATATCCGTGATGTCCACGCAGGTACCCAAGGGGGTCTCTCCTGGTGATGCATCAGGCGGTCCCTCGGAATTTTATCCCGTCACCCCCCTGCCTAGGAAAGGCACCCGCGCAGGGTGTTGTAAAGGTAATGTTTAACCCAGGGGCTCCAAGCCAAATCCTGGCCTCTGCGCACAGCTTGAGCACAAATTGTGCCCATGGCAACTACGCAGCGACTCGCTTGGTTGGAAACCTCCCATCTCCAACTTGGAGGCGGCCATGTGGTCCTCTGCTTCTGCTGCTAAAAAGTAATGGATTTTTGGCACTAACTCTGTCCCTTTATCCTGCACCAAATCCTCCCTGCGTTATAGGTGCTGTGTGCCCAGGTGATTTGGACAAGGGTCTGGGTTTGCTCTGTTGGAAGTGCTCCCTTATGACAATTTTCAACTTTTTTTTTTTTTTTTTTTTTTTTTTACACTTTGGACTCTCCTCCTTCTCTTACTAACTCACTCTTTCCACTTTCTTTACTCCACTTCCCTTGTGTTCCCCTCCCAAAATCTCAACATCACTGTGGTGGTACCATCTTGTCCCCTCCTCCAAATTTCCCTGATCTCTCCTGAATTACACGTTTCCTTAGACTTCCCAAATACTTTCTCTACAATTACGTTCACTGGCAGATCAACTCCTTGTTCCATCTCCCACCAGGTAACCATTTATTGAACTGGAGATATCAGGATAAAAATGGACTTTTCCTAGTTTTGCTGTTGATTTGGGATCTTGTGAATTCAGTAGCTGCAGGTGACTCCTCCATTCATGCAGCTGTAGCTGGTAACAAGGACTCTGCAGGCTCTGAACCGCATCTCTACACTTTGCTTGAGATTGTGACCCCATTTTAGGATACTGTGTGGTTTTGAACTTCCACATTTGCAAGATGGTGTATCTGCTGTCTTGGAGGGAGGTAGGCATGGTTCTGAAGAGGGTCATCTTGGCCTCGAGGTGGTCCTCCTTGGCTTGCTATTCTATTGCTATTGCTTTTCTATTTAACTAGTAAATTAGAAAGGGACTGTGGCAACATTATAATGCTTGTGTTTGTGTATGTCCCCTCATGGCCGTGTGGGAATTTACCATTTTGGCATGCTGCAAATCTGTAAGGAAGCGTTGATGCCATCTCGTTGTTTGCTGCCACCCCTGTGACCAGGGTAGGGAGTGGCAAAGAGGCAGCAAAAACCTGCTCTGTGAAGCTATCTGCTGCAAATTCCCCTGCTCCGGCGATGAAAGCCTTCGGAGGCCCATGCCCTGTAAGCCGCAGTACCCGCAGCTGCAACTCCAGATCTTTGGAGCTTATCGGTAACATATTTGCAAAGCTGCCCTGCTGTGATCACTGATCTCTGCCAGCTTAAATTTTGGGGAATGCTTTACACAGCCTTTCCTCTCCCCTCCTTCAACCCCTGCAGGTCTATATACAAGAAAAGAAAGATTTAGTGTTTGAGCATAAGCACTGGTCAGCCAATCTGCAGCGTATCTTCTTGAAAACCCAAAACAGGTGCTCTTGGGCCATCAAAGTCTTGAAGCAGTTAAACTTCCTTTCACCTCTGTTGCAGTTCCTTTAAAAGAAATAGAGAGATCTTCAAAAGGTGGAAGGGTGGCAGGCCAGAAACGTAAAGCGTGTGCAATCACTCAGATACAAGTGGCACCACTAAAAATTGCCTTCATATATCAGCTTATGGTTTACACACTGTGGCAGAAAGGACGCTAAAAGGTCAGCAGAAAAAAAATATATATGTCAAGCCTGGAGCTGTGACTCCAAAGGTGTGGAAAGACATGATCTGAGAAGGGTTCTAGAGGGACTGGATAAGTGCTTGATATGGCAGGATTTTTTATTTTATTTTATTTTATTTTTTGCAAGGGAGCTGCTTGCAAACGTCAGCACAGAAGCCAAGGTATATACTCGCAGTAACCTCTTGCTACGACCCCTGGTGACAAGACGGATAGTTCCATTCATCTGTGGGTGAACAGCAGAGGCTCTCTGCATTTTTTACTTGAAGCCCTGGATGAATTTGTTTGCGGAGGGGAATGTCACCGTTGTGAATGCTCTGATCACTCATGTGCCCATAGTGAAGTCAGTGGTAGGGAAAGGGCGGGGGGAGGAGGGGGGCAGAGAGAGGAGGAGAGCAAGCTTCTCTCTGGGGGTCTCGGGGATGCCAGCTTATATCCAGCAAAACATCTCCAACCAAACATTAATGGAGGATGTGACTTCGAAACAGAGGGATCAGCAAATACGCCGTAAATTAATAATGTGCCCTTTTAGTAGCAATTGCTTTATGAAAATGGGTAGGGCTTTTTTTTCCCTCCTTCCCCCTCCTTGTAGAAAGAGCTCGGAAATAAGTGGGTCTCACTGGAGTTTTGTTTAAGACTGACCCCTTACTTTATTAACCGTGTAACATTTTAAGGTTGTTTTTTCCTCTCTGTCTCCTCCAGCAAGTCTCTATTGATCACTGTTTACAGTTATAATCCCTTTCAAATTTATCATCCATGACTAACACCACACGTATTGATTAGTGCTGACGGATGTCCCTGTATGGTATATACCCACAGTGATTCTGGCCAGTGAAGTACAGTAGATATATTTTTTTCTCTCCTTCATTTGCTTTTTATAGCTTTCTGCTCCCCCCGTTTTGTTCTCAGTCTGGCTAACCTATTTCACACAAACGCTGTGGGATTAACGTGTTTAAATTTAGGACAATTCCTTTACTCCTGATGAGGTCTTTGGAACAGGAAGGAAAAGAAAGGGTAGTGGTGGGTTTGGGTTTTTGTTGTTGTTTTTTTTTCCTCAACTGGGAAGCTACTGGAAAGAGACAGGCCCTATAGGAGATCAGATTTATGAGGGACATCCACACGTCTTAACCTAAAGCCTAAAGTAACAAAGATGTAAGGGCTAGTTTTTTTAGGGACAAATTAGATGTCACTGGTGACTAAGGACAAGGTGTCCGAAATCTGGACTATAAATGGAGTCATTTGTCAACAATGCATTTTTGCTTGCCTGCTGCAACATTTCCTCCATCTCTTGTTGGCCTGAAATAGAGTTTAAAGTTAATCTCTTTTCTTGGCCACCTTGATTAAACTTGAATTTACAAACTTAAAAGCAAATAAATAAACAAACAAAAAACCCCAGCCTCAGATGACCTCAAGGATTTTGGCGCAGCAGCAGCATATAATTTCTGTTGTTTAAGGTACTTGCTTCTTAATAGCTTTAGGTAAGCTGCTAAAATTTCTGCATGCCTCTACAACATTTTTTGTCCCCTTCCTTCCCTCCCTCCTTGAGAGCTCCTACCTTTCAAATGTCTATTGTACACAAATTGACCTTTCTCTCTACCACAGCCCCAAAGGATAGGATTTCAAGTAGTGAAAACTGCATGTTCCTGGAGAGCCCCACTGAGCAGAGAGATGCGCTCGGAGAAGTAGCAGCTCTCACGGGCTAAGCCCTCGCCGTGATTTGGGGACGTTGGGCACTGTTTAGCAAAGCGGGGCTGCTCAGTGGCCATCGTTAGTGAGCTCACGCGGTAATTTCAGATCTGGTAAGCGACTCTGCTGACTTTGTTCTCATTAACCCAAAGGTGTGAAATCTTTCAAAGGCTGGGTTCCTTCCAGATTTTAATAATCCATTTGTAACTTTGTTTTGGTGTGCTTTATGCAATAGTTTAAATACATGTTCTCGTACATGTGTTTTATTTGGGTGTAATAAGGCAGCAAGTATAAGACAGAGTTGTTAAACCTCAGTAAAAAGATTTTTCAATAATCATTTAGCTTTTATTTAATATACAACCACTGTCTTATTAAATCTAACTCTTTAGATTTAATAGGATAGTTTATTGTATTATAGCATTGCTACTGCGACGCTATAGTTATGGATGAAAAGGCATTTTCATTATAAACTCCTGTTTGCAGGTGCTTATAACTTCCTGAAGTACAGCACCTCTTTTACTTGAACGTGAAATCACTCATTGTACTTCTTAATTCTTTTTCTTTCATCTCCATCTCCTCAGAAACAAGGACATTTATGTGGTAAAAAAAAAAAGGGAAAAGAAAACCAGCAGGCGCTGAGGAGCAGCATTAGAGATGAGCATTAAAATGCAGAAAAGTGAGAGTTCAGAGTTACAAAGCTTATGAAATACTGGACCCTGATCAAGTTGCTGTACCCATGTCTGTTAAAGCATAAAGTTGGCAATTTGCTCAGTAATGCGCCGTGCGTGCCACTGTTTTGACAGAGAGGCGTGTTGGCAAGATGTGGTTGTCAGAAGGAGCGTTATCACTGAACTCCCAAATTCTTGTGGTCTTGATTGACTCTATAAATTGGCACAACCTTGTACGGCAGGGCAGGGACTTTGTGGAGTTTAATTTCAATCTTATGCACAGGGGATGCCAGGCGAGTATGATAGATGTGCATGGCGAAGGAGAAGGAATCAAACCTGAGCCCCTGGGTTCGTCGGGAGCATTTGTAGCATGTTGCAGGGGTGCTAGCCTGCCCAGCTTCACCATTCCCCATGGTTTCTTGGAAGAAATTGCATTTTTCCCCAAGGCTTCTCAAAAGGCAGCTGCTCCTTCCTTGGGCCACCCACCTATTTGTGGCAAAGGAACGCTTTGCTTTGATTTCTTTTATTTGCGGCCATAAACTTTACAGACGTTGTGCCTGAACTAGATCTTTTGCAACGGAGGATAATGAAATATAGATCATGGACTCATCTTAGCTAACATTAAGCATGTAACATCGGTAGCTGCGTGGAGAGGCAGGTTGCCCCGGGGTACCCCGCCGCTAAGCCCTGCTGCAAACCAGCCTCTGCCTCACCACTGACAGGTGAATGTGACAGTGGTCGGTGCCATCCTTCACGGTGCGGGTTGTTCCTGTTCCTCCTTTAATCACCTGTGAAATGAGTAGGAATGCTGATATCTAAATATGTTTACAGCTCAAAGTAAATCTTGCGTAGATGTAAGAGGAAACCTGACATCCCCTGAGTTTCCAGCTATTATAGACTCCGGCAAATGCCATGAAGGAGTTTCTTTATGACCTTAAAACCAAACGCAGGGGAGGGTTACTGGGTCATTACTTTGTCCCAAGTTTGTTTTGTCCCTTTATGAAGAGATCGGTTGGCTCAGGAAGAGAGAAAAAAAAAAAGAGAAAGAAAAATTATAACTCTCTTCTGTGTGTGTGTGTTTCTCCTTTACCGTGAAGGCAAACAGAGGTTTGTCTCTGGTGAGGTGCTTGGGACTGGACCCAGGGTCAGTGTACTTACAGGAGACGAATCAGGTTAATTACCAGGTTTTATGAGGAACAAACAGGACCTGCCTTCAGGAGGGCTGGCTCCAGGAAATGGTGCGGGTTTCGGTGCCATGTCCTGGCCGTGTCTCTGAAAGGGTGAGTGCACAGGGTGGTGACATCCACAGTGGCCATGCGGGTTTGCTCTAGTGTCACGGTGGTTGACCCGTGCAACTTTATACAGCTTTAGTGAATCTAATATTTAATTGCTCTCTGCGCTGGGAACCACTTGTAAACAAACCTTAGTCTCAATGGAGACTTTATAGTTAAATAAATAAATGCTGACAAAGAAAGACTGGAGACACAAAACCCCCCAAAGAGGAGCACAGCACTAAACTGCCCCATAAAACCTCTGTTTGCCAGTGTTGCAACAGCAGACTTTTTGCTTTTCCACAGGCTGAGTTTGCACGTGTAATTGCTTTCCTTTATTTCAGTTCTGGCCCAGAAACTACTGACGGAGTGGCACTAAGCAGAGGGTTGGTTTGTTGGTGTTTTTTGGTTTTTTTTTTTTTTTTTAATTATCACCAGGGTTGGGCAAGTTTCTCTTTTGGTTGTGGGAAAATCCATGCAGGAAGAGGGACGTGTGCCACTGTCGCAGAGGGCACAGCCTGTGCTTGCTGGTGTAAAACTGGGGTTGAGCGCTAATTGCTAAGCAGAAATCTACTCTTTAAATGCACACAGAGTTTTGGTAAATCTCTTCTAGCTTTATGCAGCAATGCAATCCTTTTGCTTATGCCTAAACATCAAGTCTTTCCTGAGAATGCAGCTATAGATCAGTGTGAATTAACAGAATTGTTTAAATAGACGGATCTCCTGCACGCCTATAATCTATTCTGGTTTTAGGAATACTAATAGTTTCCTCAAATAAAAAGGCTTTGCCTCTCCCACCCTCAGTTCTACCTTACTGCAAAAAAAAAAAAAAAAAAAAAAAAAAAAAAAATCAGTCAAACCCCAAATGTATAAAAGGGCCTGTAGCTACAAGCCCTCTGCCTCGAAAGCCCTCACTGCAGCAGTGGGAAGGCTGAAAAGACAGGTTGGCTTCTAGGAAAAACAGATAAACTAGGGGCATTTCTGTGGGGCAGGACTTCATTTTCTGCAGGTTATTCTCCCCATGTGGTTTTACGCTGCTGCAAAACCTCGTGCAGGGTCCTTTTAGTGTTTCACGAGCGCACACCCAGTAACAGCACTGGTAACCATTGCCTCCGTCAAAAAGAGAAGCAAATGCCATTATTTAAAAGCAGTGGCCACAAATAGACTCATGAAATGGAAGATGCTCATACAGAGAGGTCTGAGCAGCTCCTGAATTTCCAGAGAACTTGCAATACTTTACCATTGTTTCAACCCCTTCTGTTATGGGGTTTTTTGGCTACACAGGTAGACTTGACCGCCTTTGCCAGTTTTAATTCTCCTGCTATTTTTCAGTAGCTCTGTGGTCACGCTGCTAGCAAATGAGTACTATCAACGGATTGATGGGTGTTGTGAAGAAATAGGAAGCTTGTCTCCTTGATTTTTTTTGGCTGTGTTTTAGTAATAACAAGTGTTTAAAAAATCTTGAAGATACAAGAACTGGGAATTTTCTATTTTTATTTTTTTATGAAGATCATTTAAAAATATCCTCAGGTTCATTTTTGTGCAATGCCACGTGACTTGGCATGCTTCGGATTGTAGTTAGTCACTTTTTGGTAGAATTCTCTTCTGAAAAATGTGCGCGTGCCATTTTAAAATCATATTCAAACATATGGAATAATCCTTTGTGCTTGCAAAATGTGGAAATCTGGTCAGAAATGGGCTAGCTTTATCTTAAAACCAGTCTTTTTTTTTGTTGTTGTTGTTGGAAATGGGATTGGAGCAGAGCTCGGGTTTTGGAGAGAGAAATTCATCTAGCCTGGTGACATTTCCTGGTTGGGCGGATTTGTTTTGAAATTTGCAATAAAACACAAAAAAGAAGTGAAGCGAAACACTTCCCTTGGATTTGTTTTTCTGATAATGAAGTCAACCCTGAACTTGTCGTGGGCCTGGGGTTGTCCCTTCACTAAGCTTAGAATTCTCCCAGGATTTTGGACCGGTCCCAGCAGCCGAGGGAGGGTCTGGAAATAGGGATGTTAAATTGCAGGTCGTGCAAATGTTGATTGGGAAAGGACTGCTGTAGCTTGCTTGAAAGGAGGAGTGATTTTCAAGTAATTTGTATGAAGATGGCTTAAGGTCACTTGATTAAACTGTAGCATTAGGAGGAAAAAAATATTTTTCTCCATATAAAATAAAAAACCCTCCTGATCATGATCAACCAGACTTCTTTGTCTTCTAATGGTAAAACGTTTTGGTTCTTTTCAGATACCAGCCTGGTACGCTTACTGGTTTTCCATGTGGGCAGAAGACTGTAATAACCTCCACGTAGTTCGGCCTCGAGTGGATCTTCTTACAGGTCCGTATTTTTTATTCTGTTGGGAAAGGCAATTCCATGTGTTTGTCCTGCATATCTTTTCTTTTCACTTCTTTTCTTCCTTTTTTTGTCCTTTTTTTTTTTTTTTTAACCTCAGAGGTAGCAATCCTACTGCTATTAGCAAGATGTCTATTATAGTGTCATTAAAAAAGCTATAGTCAGAGCATGGAATGACTCACATCATGGAGGAGTTAATAATTCACTGTAATAAAAGTATAAAGTTTTATGATAAACCACTCTCAGGGGAGTTAAATATAATCCTTAGCGGGTCACACACTGACTACAAAGCTTACATTTGTAATGGTAATTTGAATTTACTACATCGCCTTTAGTTTTTAAGCGTTTGTATGTCATTAGACCTTATAAATTGATTTATATATTCAACTCCAGTATAATTCTACATAAAGGTACAATAAATTTTATGGATTATAGATATGGCATCTAAAACAGTTTAGAAAAATAATTTTATTAAATTCACTTAAACGGCAGTGATGAACAGTGACGAGGATGCCAGGGTGTCTCAACTTCTGAGAACTGCAGGAGGCAGGGAGGGAGCTGCAGGTGGTGGCGGGGGCAAAGGGAGGGGACTGGGCTGTAACTTGTCACCCAACTTCTCATTAAGGGCTTCAGTGACACCAAGCGCTAAAATTTTGCACAGCCAAAACTATAATTGAGCGGGAACCCCGTGATGCTCCAAACCTCCATCTCCTAATGGAACGTGTTGGCTCCCCGTGGAGAGGCACCAGGGCCACCCTTAATACTCTGTTGACGTTGCTGGTAAAGGTCCAAGATTACCTGCAGGAAAGGATTCTCTTGTTTGTACCGCAAACAAATAACTTTTTAATTTTTTTTTTTTTAATTTTATTTTATTTGGAGGCAAACCAGCCTGCTGTGGTGCATCTTTGCCTGGGTTGGCTTCTGAAGGATATCTTGCCTCAGCACTTTGCCTCCTCTGCACTCTTTATCAGAAATAGCTGGTGAAAAATGAAAAGATCCCCTTTTTTTCCCCCTTCCCTCTTTCCCCAGGGCTTACATGCAGCAAACAGAAGCCATTAAAAAAGGCCCATCTTAAACATTCGTTATTGGTGTAATTTCAGCGAAGCTGACTGTGAGTGAGTGACTGTTGGTATTTTGCTTCTGAGAGAGCAGATCCTGCTCAGACCCCTCATCCCAGGAAAACTTCTGTTTGCATTCCCGAGCATGTTTAGCAGTCCCTGATACAGCTCAAAACCGCTTGATAAACTTTACCGTCTGTTTCTTAAGTGGTTTTAAATAGTCAACCAGCATTTTAATGCTGCTTTTGCTAAAGCCGGTGTAATTTCAGTGCTGATCTTCAAAACCCTTTTGTCTAATCCGGTATGTAATCTTTCCCATAACAAAACTTAGAAAGATCCTTGTACTCCCTAGTGGGCAGTTATCATTGTATTCCCCATCGCACTCGCACATTAGCAAAGCTTTATCCCATCATCGTTTTGTTTTTGAAAGCATTGAGGTAAATCTCAGGTGGCATCCTGCACTCAGTGGGTGTGTCGCTGATTAAATGACCCAGCCAGCTGGACAGGTTTATGTACAATTTACTGGAAATGTATTAAATGTGTCTCGGGAAATGATTCTTTAAAATGTTCTCACTGCCAGTGCAGTAAAGATTAAGACCTTGGCATGAAACAGAGAAAAAAATTAAATAATTTTCAGAAGCTTGATGTAAAATAATGATGCTAGATGTAACTTGAAGTCACCAAAGGATGAACGTTTAGGCTGAATTCCTACTCCTCCCTTGATTAATTCCCATAATAATTCAGGGGTCTCTGAAACTTGCAGGCTGAATTTGAGCCCTGTCACAAGGACGCTGAATCCTGCTTTATCCCCATCAGGCAGTTTGCTCAGCCAAATGCAGGATTACACAGGCAAAAACAGGACTCGCAGGTGGGCAAGCTCTTGGGAAAATAAACACTGTTATTTTCACATAATTATTTTTGATATTCCAATTCCTCTTTTTACATTCATTGGCTTAAATATTGTGAGGGCAGCTTTCGCGCTGCCTCCTGGATTTTATTTGTGCCTGAATTTCATAAGCCAGTCGGGAGGACTTTACCATCTCCTTGCTTAACATAGAGCTAGATTTAAATGTTACTGCAAGCAGACTTTTTTTTTTATTATTATTCGTGCCTTTTGTATCCATCCGTATTTCATCGTGATTGCCTTGTTCGGTTGCACTGGAGCACAAAGAGGCGGCGTTGCTGGAGCTTTCCTTGGCATGAAGGGGTCGGCAGAGGGGCTTGTCTGCCGCAGTGATGGGGCTTGCCCGGCTTTTGCCCTTTGAAGCACCCTCCATCCCTGTTGGCATAGCTAAGAGCGACCAGGATAAATGCAAGAAGTGGACACAGAACCCATCTGCCCCCAAGCAGTGGGCTCGCAATGGGTGGGAAAGGGCAAGGGGTGCTGTGAGGGGTGCACGATGGCCACGTGTGCGCCTGCGCCGAGGGGCTGGGCAGCCGAGGGGCTCAGAGCACCTTCTGGTTCCAGCTTCTAAAATTATGCCAGGATAAACTGCTTTCTGCAGTATCCTTGAACATTTGCTCCGCAGCAAATAAAGGCATTAAGTCTTTCCTACTCTTCCAAATACACAATTTAGAAATAAAAGGTAATAACTGACGATATACAAACACTGAAATTTCCATTCTTCACAGATTAAATGATCCTTGCTGCAGATCGTGAAAAGAGCCATTAGTGAGAGAGAAAGGAGGGCGGGGGGGACTTTGTCTAGCAACAAGCAGTATATTCTGTGCTTTAGTAAGTGGGAAGCTGCTGGAGAGCTGCAGGATTTAAAATCACCGTGGAGGCAGCAGGTTGATTTTTTGCCGGGGGCAGGATGAGTGCGGGGGGACTGAGACGGGGAGCAGAGCTGGCAGTGACCAGGTGTCCTCCTTAAAGTTTCGGAAGTTGGAAATCCTCAGCGACTTTTTTTGGAGAGCGTTTTAGCCCTCGCAGACAGGTTGTCGGTCATCCTCTCCTCATGTCTTCGGGCACGTTTTGAAGAAAAGATTTCAACTCCTGTTTAATGAGTCAATAGTAATTATTGTTTAGTATTGGATTATAGACAGGCTTATGGAATGAAACGGAGTTGTTAGGATGTCTTTACAGCTGGCAAAGAGTTAATGACTGTAAGTTGAGATGGAATAGTTACTGCCTAGACTGATTTACTATTTTATTTCTGTGATGTTTGAAAATCTAATAAATCATTTTACTTTTATCTTGATAGTTAATTCTTTCATTAGGAAAATTATAGGCTTCATTATAATGTTTATCATGAGCTAGAAGGTTTTTTCTAAATTTTTTTTTTAATTTTAGGATTACACAGTTCACTTTTGCCAGGTTTTCATTTTCTTTATCAAGTTTTCATGTTCTTTATCGTTCCTAAGTGAACTCAGCAGCAGAGTGGAGGGCTGGATCAGGCAGCACGGCAGACCTGGGGCCTGCTTTGGGGATGCCACCCATGCCGTTCACCTTGATTTCCCGGGGAGCTGGAGATGTTTTGGAAAATGGGGCTGTAGGCTTTTTAGACTCTTAGATGCATAGATTTTGAGACTAGAAGGGGCTGTAAAGATCTTTTACTCTCAGTTTCTGGAAAATTTGGATGAAAAGTCCCCACGCAGCAGCAAGCAAGACCCCTTTATTCTCTCTAATGCAGTGCTGAACCCTTGCTCAACATGCTGTAATTTGGCTTGAACGTGCAATTTAACCTTCCCTCTTGTGCAGCATGTTGGTTTTTATAAAGAAAACCTGCGTTGATGCCTCTCACGGCATTTATCAGTCCGTCAGAAACGGGACCGAGAACCACCTACCTGTTTGAAATATGCCGTGCCACGCTCTGCGGCGGCTGACCCGGGCTGACGTCTGCACTCGCTCTTGACCCAGCCTGGCTGTCGGTTAATAATAGTGGAGCGAGAGGGCTCACTCGCCATTTCATCTCTTGGCCGCCATCCAGTTTGGTAGTTTGCTGTTAATACGGGTTTACAGGGTGGGCACAAGAGCCAAGGGAGCCCCTTGCCTGGAGCGGGGCAGGTCTAAGACCCGTTCTTGCTCCCTGCGGTAAAATCCTGCACTGTTGCTACGAGTGCAGAGTTTCCCTATATCCAGCTACAAGGAGTGTCACGAGGCGCTGTCTGGCTCCAGTGTAGCGAGTGCTTGCAAGCCCATTTCAGTCCGCAGTGCTAATTATGTTTGTTTGAAAATGCTTAATGTGGTTGTACAGAGGAAAAAAATAACAAACCAGTAAAAATGGATACCTTTGTCTGGAAGACGCTCCTTTACCCATTCAGCATCTGTAAGCTATACATACTCACCACTTAGGCTGATTACTTCTGCAATTAATGTGCTTTGGGTTTGTGATTCTGTAATCATCCATGCATTGCAAAGTGTACAACATATATTGAAAAGTGTCTATAATATATTTTGAAAGGAATTCTTAACCAAGCTCTGACCTTGATACACTCTGAAGGTGAAGAGGATCAATTATAGATAAAAGGAGGAGAGCTCTCAGAGGACTTGCATACCTAAGACTTTCTCTAGGTACAGTTCTGGATCTGTATTTATTGGTATTTATCTTTCCAAAGCTCAGACAAGTAGAGATGCTGTAATTGATTTTATTTGAAAGCGAGAGATGGGGCCAAAGGGGGGAACTTTTTGGTCTTCAGCTTTCACTTTCCAACCCGTATAAAACGAGCATTTGTACTAGAGGTGGTTAATGGCGTTCACATTTTTTTGGCCAAATGTGTGAACTGGAGCCTCCGGCAAAGCAAACTCCACCCCTCCTAGCTTCAGATGAGCTGGGAAAGATCCTCATCCTGCCAACTCATCCTTAATTGGCCTGTGCTGTAAGAAGCAATCAAAACTAAAGGCCTGATTAATAAAAAATGTACGTTCTGTTTATGTGTCTGTGTTCGCAGGGGCTTTTCCTGCGCTCCAGCTAAAAGTGCAGGAGGCACATGAGCTTTCCAATGCATCTTTCTGCAATTTACTCCTTCCCTCCTTTTTCTGAGTCACAACTGACCTCCTCTCCTTGGTTCCTCTGCGAGTGAGTAAACCAGGGTGTGTGGTGTAAACCTTCTAGACAGAAGGCAAAGTTTAGACAATATGTGAAAATGCCCAAATAAAAGCTAATGCCTTTGTGTCAGCAGTGCTGGCTTCTGTTATCTGATTGATTTTTAGCAAGCCGCTGGCTTGCTAGTCAGATTTTAAAAGATCTTTGCCCGCTCTGCTGGGTGTGCAAAGCCTGCAGTTTCTTTTTCTCTTTTAGGAAAAGAGGAAAAATGAAATATCGTTAAATAGTTAATGCGCAGAAGAAAAGACGTAGAGGTGAATGGTCTGTCTGATGTTGAGGTTCATGCAAAGCCCAAATTTCAATCAATGTTTTGTTTCCTTCCCATTCTTCCAAATGCTTTGTTAATAACCTGATGTCTGAATGCATTGAAATATATTAATGCAATTTATATAATTCTTTTTTTTTGGCTATACATAGTTTCCTATGGGGGTTGGGGGGTGTTTGTCCTTTTTTTTGTTTGTTTGTTTGGTTGGTTTTTTTTTGGTCTGCAAAGAGTTTTGGGATATAATTTATGTGGGTGATTCATGCCCCATCTGCTGTGAAACACCTGTAGCTTTTAGAATGATCTCTACTGCAAACATTGCAGGGTCGGGTTTTGCTGGAGGTAGTTTGATCCAATTTGGTTAAAATCATAGGTGGCCTCCAAACCGGTCGTTTAAAGATACCCCAAGAAGGCTTCGTCTCTAGTGGTTGCTACGCCCTGTCTTTGCAGCCAGGCTGCCATGCTTTGGTTTTGGTCCGTTTTGGTTATTCCCCAAATAATCCTGTTTATGCCGGGGTCCTGGCTGCTTCCCACCCACTCCACAGATCCAGTAAACTACTTTGGTACTTGCCTCATTTTAAGCCTGTTTAGTAGTAAAACTAATTGTCTTACCAAACTGGAGCCAGAGTACTCTTTATTTTAGATAAGCGAGACAATTGTGAGAATATGGTGAAAGTGCTTAATTCCTGCGTTGGGCATAAGAATAAAGAAAATAACGTCAAGATTAGCAGACCTTTGGCAGTTCAGTTTATCAGTCTGTCTTACTGCCCATGTCAGTCTCGCTAAGATGTCAGCCAAGCTCACCTTTTTAGGTAAAGAGCGCTGCTCTTTTCCACAGAAGGAGTGGGAATTAAGGGTACTGGCCACGGCCCTTGGCGGTGCTCAGCACCAGCAGGGAGGCCTCTGCTTCTGCAAAGCAAACAAGTGCCCAGGTTTCCACGTGCAGTGTCAGCCCGGTGCTAACCATACGGCATTTTCCACCGAGGTAAAAATTACTCTCTGGGGGAAGGAGAAGTGGCCTCGGGTCCACCTTCAGGATCAGAATCTGATAAACAGTTTCAAATGTCAGTGGCCTGTTGTTGGTAATTAAATTGTAATGACAGATCCGTGCTGATACTATCAAGGTGCTTTTGTCCCGGGAACCCTGCAGTAAGAGGAGCCGCAACAGCAGTTTTGCTTGTTACCTCTTCCTACTGTTACAGTTAAATAGTTCGTGGCCATCAGCTTTCCCAAGCAGGAATGTGCAGCGTTGGAACCCTGCATGGGTTTCATGCACAACTGCCAGGGATGCGAATGTATCTAAGTGTTTGGATGTTCAAATGTTTGTCAGCCCGTGCCTTCCTGGTAGCAAGCCCTGTAGGCACAGATTTGTTTGTATATTTTTATATCCAGACCTGGAGCCTTTAAAATACATCCGTTAACTTTGGGAGAGAAGAAGGAAAAGTCTATAGAAAGGCTAAAGTTCAAAACGAAGGCACTCGGTCAGAGAAATATCAATATGCAACTGTCAGGAGAACTTACATTCCGAGTCACAAAAACACTTTTTGGGCGGGGGAGGGGTTTTATAATCCATTATAAATGATTAAAACCACACGATCAGTCATGGAGATAATAATAGCAGTCACCTTCTTAAAAACAACAACTATTGCTTTATTCCCGTATTGGTGTTTATGCCCTGAAAAGAAAAGAAGCGAAATGAGATGGTTTCGACTGTTTTGGTGAGTGAGTGCCTTCAAAGAAGTTTTGGAGCCCTTTTCCATCCTGTTCTGTAGAGGTCAGCAAGTTTGAGGAATTACAGGCACTAAGTGAAAATGAAAACATCAAGAGGCTTGCTGTCTATCACAAGTATCACTAAATCTTTTTGAACAACCCTGGGCAGTGAATTATGGAAGCATGGAATTGACTTACAGTTTATTTCTAGTAACAGTCAGTTACTATGTCAAATCTAAAACCATTCAGAAAAGCCTATAAAAATATATGACAAACTAACCAGCAACCTCTAGATCTTTTTACATGTGTATGATTTTAAAGAATGTCTCGCTAGCGCTTGTGGAAATGAACAGACAGGACGTTTTCACGAGGCTATTTTTTTTTTCCCCCCTCCTCCTCGCTCGTGTTGTTTGGCATCACAGAGAGGAGCCTCTGGAGTAGCTTTGCTGGAGGAAGACAATATGGTGTGTGGGCAGGGGAACGGCACAGCTCTTGCTCCTGCCTCCCTCGGTGATGCTCTTCCCCCCCACCCTGCGCATTCTAGTGAATGCTCTCTTAGCAATCCCCCAAACTCTTTTTTTGAGGGGCCTTATGGACACCTGGGAACTTTTTAGCAAAGGTATTACACCAGCCCTGGCTCACCCCAAGGTAACAGAAAGGAGGCGAGGTCCCACGGGAGGGATGCTGGCTCCGCGAGGGGCCGATGGACCCGTGTCACCTGCGTGGACCTGCAAGGGGATGCAGCAGCATCTGCCCCGGTCCTGATGGTCCAACCAGGCTGGTCCTGCTGCTTGGCAGAGAGGGGAGCTAAAGTCTTGGGCGCAAGAGCGACGTTGCTGCTAGATGGGGCAGATGCGAGGTTTGCTCCTGGCTGCTTGACATGGAAGTTTCTAAGAGCGCAGGTGCTGTTCCTAACAGCCGGAGGGGTCAGGTTGGAGTGGTGTAATTGTGGGGCAGCTCAGAGCACCGGTGTGCAGAGGGCGTTTCAAAACAGCCCTGTTGCCTACCTCCTGCCGTTTGAGTCTCCGCTTCCCATTTCCCCCAGGAGGGCTCCTGGGAAGTGCCACTTCCCTAAATGTGCTGCCAGACCAGAAACATTGGTTGGCTGATGTGACATTTCGGGGGAGACCCTTTTTTTTGGAGACAGTAATGCCGAAAATAGCCCCTTAGCTCAGGTGCTCGACCTGAGCTCCTGTCTCTCCTTGGGCTGCATCACAAATTTTAAGGTGGTCAGGACCACCTGGACTTAATTGTCTCACTCTCAGTGATGGAGTCTGGGGATAGCTCCACAAAACCAAAAAAAGTTAAATTAATTTAAAAATATGAAGCAACCCGCGGCATTAGGTAAGTCTCTGTGTAGATACAGGCAGACTGTCTGCACCTACCAGCTGGGTGGGCCTACGAGAAGGGTATTTGGCTATTTCTGTGCAAGGACTACCCTGAAGAGACCAAATAGGGAGCAGGCCTTTCACGGCTATCTTTTTTTGATTTCTTCCTGTGTAAGTGGCAGACAGCATTAAATGTTTACACATTTGCCACGGCCAGAATGAATGCAAAATGTCATGAGCCAGGGTAGCCATTTTGCTTTCGTTGTGGTGCTTGTGCTGGGAAAGCATCCAAAACCGAGTCCGTCTTGTAAGAAATGATTTCAACATCGGTCCCCTGGCAATTGTATTTTAAAACTAACACAGCCTAATAAACTTTCACTCATGAAACCATCAAAGTTGTGTTTACTAGCAGAACACTTGGGTCAATAAAAATACTCAACACACTAGGATTTGGGATTTTATTATTTTGCATTTATTGAGAAACAAATTGCAGAATAAAGTGGGGCCACGAATAAAATACTCCTATACACTCAGAATATCATACAAAATGTAATTAGGCAGCAGATTGTTAAAAGTCAGTACCAAAATCTAACAATACGGTGTCACCAATTGTAAGCGTGTAACTGTATAATACAGAATTGTCAACTGTTGAGAAAAGATCTCATTTTGATAATGCATATTGAGATTGGAAGTCTGTTTGTTAATGAGTGGTCTGAAAAATACTTATGGCTCCAGGATGCCTGACAGCTCTAACTGCAACATTGTGCTGCACAGTCAACGAACGGCGAGTTAGAAGGAATACAAACAAAAAATAAGCCCTTTTTAGGAGTGAAGGAACAGGGCTGTTAACGTTTAAGGAATGTATTAAAATCACAGTTATCCTGCTCAGATATTAGCCCTTATAATCAACAAATTGATTTACTGCGATTAATTTCTATTGATTTCTATTTTATATGCACAATTTGGCTTTGAAGTTGTTTGGTCAGAGCCGTTCCCGATAGCCTGAGCTTCATCTCTGTGCAGAGGGCCGAGGACGGGAGCACTCTGCTCACCTGAACGCCGGCCGCAGCCGGAGCAGCTCTTCTTGCCCACTTTTGCAGGTTCTCAGCGTAAACAAGCCATGACTTCAGTTATTCCATCTCTGGGATGTTCTTCCCCCAGCCACATGCACGTAGCTCCGCTTGTGCAAAGCGGGAGCCTGGGACTTCTGGATGCCTCCTGGTTTCCTTCAGGGCTGTCCCCTCCCGTGTGTGGCATCACCCACGTGGAGACCTCTCACCCGTCGGCTGCTGGGCACAGCTGCAACCCACGGGTTTCCTCGTGCTCTCTTCCACAGCTCCGTGTCCCTGCTTAAGTTGTGCAAAAAGGTGATATTCAACGCAGAAGAGCAAAGCTAGTTGAGTTGCACTAGCAGGTTGCGTACCTTTTATTTCTCATCTGTGCTGCTTTTATTTTCTTGGTGAGAGATTAAGAAGGTATTGTTAAGGTTAGTCGGGATGCCGCAAAAACTCCAGGTAGCATTTTGCAGTGAATTTCAAAATTTTTGAGTAGCGTTGTGCTGGTAAACTCAGATTTGAACTCCCATGGCATATATTCTGTTCCCTCATTATCCCGTGTGTTCAGGAAGCTCAGCACAACCCATTGTGACTTGTTTTCTCAGAGGGAGTGATTACATGTGGTGTAGCGCGTTTCTTTTTTGTGTGTGTGTGTGGCAGTCATATAAAAGCCGGTCTCTGTTATTTTTCAGAGTATTTGTAGCAGCTGCAAAGGAAATGTTCGTGTTGCTCCGTGTTTTCGAAATGAGGTTGGGAGTCTGTTGGTGCCTCTGGAGACCCTGCTGGTGATGCTGATGTCTTCAGGTGGCACCTCGCAGCGACTGAGCTTGCTGCTGTCCCAGGAAGGAAGGAGGTGGTGGACTTTCCTCCCCTTTGCTCTACCCCCCCCAAACCCAGAAGGATTAGTGACTAGTTTGGACTTCAAATAGGTAAAAGAAAATACCCGGTTTTGCATTGCAGTTTACTTGCCGCTGCAGACAAAGACTGCATTGCTACGTGTGGTGCCACAACAACCCACAGCAGAGTGGTACTGGAAATTTGTTTCCGGGTCATCTCTAACGAAAAGGCAGGGAAGGCTGAGCTCCACGCTGGCTGGAAGCAGAGCAAAAGTCCTCTGGTGTCCCCAGGATCACAGCGGCGCTCTCTGCGCCACACCAAAATCTGGGGAACTTCACCAAAATAACAGAGAGTCTGGGCACTTTCCCTCCTTTCTGCTTCCTCGCTGGGTACCCTGCCTGTTTCGTTAGCAGACTTTTAATGGAAGCTTTTGGAAGGAAGGGTTGCATGCTTTAATTACGCAGTTGAAACCACCAGTTATATTACTTCTAGCATCAAGCACTTTTTCTTTTCTTCGTCATTAGCCTTATTAGAGGAAACCTTGCTACAAGGCTGACCTGCATACAGTATCCCGTCTTCTTTGCTTTTCTCAATGCATGATGTATTTATCCTGCAAATGTACCTTTTATTCTATTTTCTCTTTGGTTTTGGTTGGGGTTTTTTGTGTGTGTGTTTTTTGGTCGGTGTTGTTTTGTTTTGTTTTGTTTTTTAAAAAAAAACGCTGCTTAACCATTGATGAGTCGAAGCAATTGCCACAGAAATACTATGTACCAAAGTCTGCTCAGACTCGGTGCTTCTTCATTATTACGGTGCAGCAAATTTCCAAATCCTGTTGCCTCCCAGCACCCTGATCCAAGGAAGGTCTGCTCGAGGGAGGCTGTGGGGCTGCGGTGCCTGGGTTTGGCACTGCGCAGTGGGTTGCAGCACAACCCCCTGCAGCGAGAGGTGTGCTGGAGCGTTTGGGAGCATCTTCTAAATTAGGGGGTGACACTGGGGGCCAGAGCCGCCGAGGAGCCAGGTGCGTGGACACTGCCTTCCCCCTCCCCTCTGCCGCTCTGAGCTTTTGTCTCGGACTCGTAGCTCCGCTCTGCTGCATCCCTGGGACGGCCGGGGACACCGGGGGCTTAATGGGAAGTTGTCAGAAATAATTGCGCTTGTACCTTTTTGCGCTGTCAGAGGGGACGATGTTAAACTCTCTGTGAAGGCTGGATGTGAACAGGGATGGACAGTGGTCTTCGGACCATTACAACCTACTTCCTCTAATTTTTAAAATTTATATACTTTGTAATGCATTATTAATTTTCTTGTGAGTGATATGACTTTCAAGGCTATCAAGGGACTAATCTATTTTTTACACGGAGTAGAGAAGGATTCTAGGTTTGTACAAATAAAATACTCCCTGGAAGCAATACAACTGAAATGATATCTGCAAACATCACGGCTTTACCTCTCTTCTGAGCAAACATCAGTGTCTCTATAGAAAGTTAACACTTTAATTAGACAGAATTTCAAATGATCGCGTATGGCTGCTATTAAGCTAAAGCGTTTGCGTCCTTTTTTGTGAAGATTACTTTCTTTGTACAGAACTGAGCTAGGTATATTCAGGAAGAGCTATCCAAATCCTTAGTTTAAAGATATTTGGGAAACACAAATGATTAAACAATCACTGGAATTAGCTGAAATCCAAAAATTGGGTTGCTATGGGTATAGTATATTTGCTTAATTCTAGCTGATTGTTCCTTGCCTGCAAGGAAAATTATGTGTGGTTGCAGAGGTTTAAATATGCTTTTTTCAGTGGAACTACAGGTATAATGGTTTCGTAGGTCTAAGTGTGGAGATAATTTTGGTTTTGGAATGTTAAACAGTCGCGGATATGCGAACATTTATTTAATACAAAATCTGGTGGAAATAAATAAGATCCAGCAAATGTTTACTTGTAAGTTGGGTTTGACCTCTAGAATCACGTTAACGGAAGCTGTAATGTACTGAATTAGACTTTTTTAATGTTTGAAAAAATGCCATGAGTAAAATAGTCTTACTGAAGAGTCGAGTGCAGACGAGGAAGGTGGTGTCATTAAAATGTGCCATTGCAAGAACAGTGAATATTTTTTAATGATCCACTTTTCATGGATATCCAGTCCACAATTTATCTACTTTTTCTTTTTCTTGGGTGCTATTAGCTACACAGCCCAATACCAGCCTGTCTGCTTTGGAGGAAAAATAATGTCCATTTTTTTATCTCCGCTGTCTGTATCCTCCTCTGCACGATGTGAAATTCCTGTCGCTGATCCCAGCTGCGGGTATCTCTGCACAGAAATGTGAAAACCTGGTGGGCGCGAGGTGCGGTGGGAGCTCTAGTTGGTGCATCTGGTCTACCGGGACGTACCCGTGGCACTGAGATAGCACCGAGTAACAAATTAAGTCTCGTCTGGATAAAGATATCTAAGCTGGCTGCAGAGTTTGAGCCTTTCAGTCTTAAACCCACGAACGTCCAGTGCTTGCGCCGAGGAGGCGGCTCAGCTATGTGCCTTCTGCTGTTGCAAAGGGTAGAGCAAAGTTCCTCCCCAGCCTCTAGGACCTGGCACTGTCTGAACTGTTGCCTATGTTGGAGAAGTAGGCAGGAATCGTCGTCCGTCTTTTTGTATGTCTGTGAGCGTCAGAGGTGAGACACCTGAGAAAGGCAGGGCAGTTGTGTTTCCTAGGGCTTTCCTCTTGGACTCTGAACTGCGTTTGGGGCATCTGAGAGGAGGCGATGGAGGATGGTACAGGGACTTGCTGAGCACGTGGCATAAATCAAAGCACCTTTGCAGTCCAGCTATAAATCAGATCTGCTGGCATGTTTCTCTGCAGGACTACCTCTGTAGGATCCTGTCTGGAGCAGATCCTCTGCCCAGCTTTTATCCCACTCAGAACTGGGATGAGAGAGCAGGAATTGCCATGTAGCTCTTTTCAAGGCTGTTTCACAGTGCCAGGACTTGATCTGCCATCCTGTTTGCAGACTTCCCCCAGCCAGAGCTTCATTATCTAACGTTTGGGTGGTTATTGTCATATCCGTGGCAGCTAAACATTATGTGCTTTAAGGGGGGGCTTTCGTTTGGTGGTGCCAGAGGGAAGCTGCTGGTCCACACTGCCGTGTACCAGTGTAGTTGAACAATTCCTTTTTAAGCTTTGCAGTGTAGTCTAGATCCTCATTGCGTGGGGTTGGTTTGCCAAGCACTCCACGGGCACAAAATAAGCCAGCACAGCTGATTACAGGAGCGTACCTGCAGAGCTGGGGAATCCCAGAGTGATAACATCCAAAATCAAGCTGTTATCCTCTGGGAGTTCATGTGATGATGCTCAGCCTCAGAAATGGCTTCTTGGAGGCGTCGTGTTTAGTAATCCTTGCAACCTTGAGCTGTCCTGCACAAAAAAATGTTCTCTAGGGATCACAAAACACAAAGGTGGCTCCAAGCCACCACTGCTTCCAGGGACAAGCAGTGGCAAGCATTGCTGAAGGCTCAAGTGGATGTGTACTGGGCATTTCTCACTCTTCGATTCCCATTCCTGGCCATATGGGAACCTTTGACCTCCTCTCTAGTTTTTGTGGTGCGGTTTGCCCTGCGCAGGGCACACACATTACTCAAAAGCGTGGAAAGTTCTCAAAGTTTAGTGATGGGTCCTACTGTAAATGCCTGAGTGGGTCCCGTGGCTAGTTCTTACAGCTGTTATATTGTCATGTGTTACGGAGCCGGGAGGGAAGAGCAGGACCATCCTAAAAGCTCCAATTCCACTGTGGTTCAGAGGAGAAAGTTACCTGTCTGTTGAAACCTGAAACAACTAGTTCTGAAAGACAAAAAAAAGCCTCAAAGAGTCCTTAATTAGTGCCATACTGTGAATGAGTTACCCAAAGTTTGCTTGGAGCCATAGCACACCCCAAGAGCTCATGCGTTTTGGACCTGGCTCTGAAACCGACTTTCTCGGTGGCCCTGGGCAAGTCACTTAACTCCCCGTTGGTCATTGAACTGCAAAGGGGAGATAACGATTCCTGCCTACCGCAAGGTAGGTTGTGGCAGGATAAATTAGCTGTTGGCTTTTAAAGCACTTTAAAGATGTACTGCAAAGCATTAAGAGCACTTGTTTTTATGAAGACGGTAATGGTTAAATGATAATTCTGTGCTCTCGCTGAATTTGTTAGTTTTAAAGTGTGAGTGTTATGCTTCTACAATATGCTATTAATCCAAACAAATTACTGAGCCTTTGTGTGGTGTGTGAGAAAGCCTATGAATTTACCTTTCTGTAGCTGTAAATGCAGTGGAAAGGATTTGAACTTCCCTTCTCACCTCAAAGCCTCTGGCAAACTGGTCACTGACATAATAAATATGCAGCATTTAATAATGCTTCACTTTTCCTCTTTAAACCATTAGTTGTTTCCTGCTTGACTAAGAAGAACTTCAAATTCAATTCATTAACATTTCTTTAAATAGCTCTCTTAACAATGCCGGTTTGGTTTCCTTGTTATGTTCTGTCACTAATAGCGGTTTTTACTTCTAACCTGTTATTAATTAGAAATAAAGACTGGATCTCTTCATTTTCTGAATTAGTTTTAGTGCCTCTTTCCTCAGATGCCAAAGAGGGTCTTTTTTAAAGCCTGGCGTGTCGTGTTGTATAATGGTTCCCGGGGTAAATAATTTAGCTGGTCAGAGAAAGTGCACTTCTCTCCGCGGCAAGCGGTCAGCCCGGCGGCGGGCAGCGAGGCATGCCAAATCCCAGGCAAAAAGAGGAGCACAGCTGCATGAAACTTTCATTAGGGCCGGGGAGGTAAGAGGCGGCTTCTTGGCGATGCTCTCGGCCTGACCCCCGGGGTGGGCAGGACCTTCGGCGGCCGGCAGGGCACCGCTTCGCAGCGGCTTAACGTCGTCTGTGCCGTGAAGGACAAATGAACAGGCACAGATCGTCCTCAGCCACCCTAATCTTTTCTTTCCCCACTTCAAAGCCTTCTGTGTTGCATCTCGGTCTGTAATTACCCTTGAGGTATTTCAGACTCGAAGCGACACCGGGAAAATTGCACTTCCCGATAATGGGAGTCCACAGTTGTGTTTAATCAATTATGTAGTTGGTCATGAGACTGGCTTTTTAGTTACAAGAATTTTAAGGCCAACCCCTTATGCCCTGGCTGAGGAGAGCGACAATACCGAATTAAAGAAACACTATGCAGTTGATGTACTTTAATCTAGGCTTTACCTGCTTAATTAAAAACACGCTGCCAATACCCACTTACTCCTCCATGCTCTAAACAGCCGGTCGAATGCCATGCTGTAATTTCCTAAGCAAAACTGCTTAAGTTAGGTGGAGCTGCAACACTAATTTTTACGGATATAAACAGATCCACACAGCAGCAGCGTCTCCAGATTTGTTGGAGCTGGTGGCAGTGCTGCAGCGCAGGGCTCGGAGGTGTGCGGATGCTGGAGGGGAAACGCGAGCCAAGCTGGGAATTGCAAACGCGCAGCCTTGCTAACTCGCTTTGAAAGATACATGACAGCCAAAAGCTTCGCTCCTCACAAGTAATGGAGTTGGCCGGGGTACGTGCGGGTGCCGGGGGTGAGGGAGTTCCAGTGGAATAAATTCGGATGATGCTAACTTAGCGCATGCTCTGGGATGTGTAGTGGCTGGCAGTGGGAAGGTCTTGCTTTGGGAAGCTGGTAGTGGTGCTTCAGGCCAGCCGAGGTTAAGTGACGGCATATGCCCGCCCTTACAGATTCAACGTGGCGGCTTGTGCTGATAAGCTGGTGGCGCGGCTCTGCTGGGAAGGAGAGGAGTGTTCAGGGAGAGGGAACCCGTTCACAGGGCTGATGAAACTTGTCCTGTCTCATGCGTTGAGCCCACAGAAGCTACGTGACTTGTCTGCCTTTCCCCATACCTGGGGTGACTCCTCGCTGCCTCCCAGTTTCCATGGCCTCTCTCCTTCCTGTCAGGGAGAAAAGATCCCCTTCCTTCCCTCTGTGCCTCTGAGTGACCACCTGCAGGCAGGAGGAGGAAGGACACGGAGGGGCGCATGGGGACCAGGCCATGTCCCCGCTGGTGAGGAGCAGGCTTCATAGCACTCTTAAAGGCTTGCAGCAAGGCAGGGCACTGCCCGTGTCTTTGGGGCTTTGGGAAACCTCCGTAAGGCTAAGGATGTTGCCAGATGTTTGTCCGTGGGCCTTGTGGGCTGAGTGTAGACTGGATGACCACTGAATTATCCAAATGACTGCTGTTAGAAGAGTGTCTGGGTGTCCCCCTGCCTCCTCCACCTTCTGGCCTGCTTTTCACTGGATCCTTGTCTATCCAATTTCTCCTTCCTACCCCAAACTCTGTCTGCTTTTCAGCAATGCTTAGGAAGCCACTTCCTGCACTCTGCTTGCCTGCTTCTCCTCTTTGCAAAGTCTCGTGAAATCTCGGTCACTGATGGTTTTCATCAAGCATGAGGTACAAGTCTGATGCTGTTTCAGATCCGTTTCACTTGGGGGAGAGGGGAACTTTCAAAATTCAAAACATCTTACAAATTCATACATTACTTTGGTTACCTCTGTGCCTGCCAGCTCTTTGCCTGTGATGCCAGTTTGTTGCAGAAATATTATTGTCTCTGAATTTAAGATATCCGGGAGAGCTGATGAACTGTGAGGAGGTATTGATTGATGTATACATTTATACCTCTTTTACAAATTCTTCTTTCTCAGACAGCATTATAGATAACTGTCCCAGGAGAAGGCAGCTTTGAATATCTGATGTACTTATATGGTTACAAGTGGGATGTCTGTCTGTAATATGGAAGGTAGGTTATTCCTTAGGCCTTTTCTCTCTCCTCTAATTTTAGATTAGTAGCACTGTGCAGGAGGAGTTGTTGTTGCGAGTCATACAAAGCCGTCTTGTTGGGAATCACTCGTTGCCCTAACCCAGTTTCAGTTATTCTATTAATACACCACCGGAGTCTGGCTGCAGTACAAAGTCCTCTGTGGACAGGCCAGTAGCAGTGTCTCTCTCCTGGAGCAATTATAGGGGAAGTTTTACAGAGGTGGTAATTCAGATAAACCTGAAGGGCACAACAGGGAAAAGAAGGACCGGTGGGGGAAAGTCAGGTTAGAGCTCAAAACTGTATCCCCTGAGGGTTCAGTGTATCCCCGTATCCCGGGGAATTCAGTGGAGGATGTGGTTATGTTATGAAAAAATGTACCTCGCAAGACCAGTCCCAGACTGTTCTTGGCCCTTATGGTCACAAAACAGAACTTCTGAATCTCTTCTCACGTCATTCACATGTGGGCGGTGGTGGCAAGTCCTCTCTCGAGCAAAGCTTTGGTGTTAGCACTGATGCAGCAGCAACTGCTTCTGCGCCGCTCAGGGCGCTTGCTGCTGCAGCGTGCCCTGGGCCGGGCGCGGGGTTAGCCAGCGTCAGCAGGGTGGGTTTAGCCCGGATCCGTTCCCTGGTCGTGTTCACCATATCGTTGCATGCATGCTTGTGCTGTCTCAATGTGCTCGTGGAGCTCCGGTGTGTGTTGCTTCGTTGCTGATCAGGCAGATGGGCTGGTACGAGGGCAGTCCCTGGAGTGCTGCTTCCATACCAGTGATTTAGCTGTGTAACTCTCTGCAACGAAGCTTATTGAGGATGGCAGCCTGGGCTGTCCTGTGGAATTCAAGGTATGTTTTTTTTGTTCTGAGGACATTTTTAAAGGATTTTAATTATGTGCATGGTTAATAAATGTCATGCTATCCATCTTCAGTCATGCATACACATGCGGTGTGCTGCTCGGGTACCCACTGGCCCGTGGTGAGGATGACGTGCAGCCATATTTGTGACATATAATTTCCTGGCTTGCTTTTGGGGCAAGCACAAGAAGAGACTGTTCCCAGTACCCCTAGTGGTCCCCATATGACAGACCAGTGACAGAGTATGTGATTCTTTAACGTATCTGCAGCTGAGGATGGAAGTGGCTGCTACCCTCTCTGCAGTCAATTATAACATCTTAATTTGCTCTGACATAAAATTGGTTTCCCCCCATCTTATTTCCTCATACAAAGTGGGGATAGAGATTGTTACTGTAGAAAATGAAGGCGTCAGGAGGTAGGTTTTAGACCTGAAAGATGAGCGAACGGGCATCATTCTGTTTTCTCGCATTTTGCAAGGTTATTTGTTGAACAAGCCATTTCCCATTTAGCCCAAATCTCGTGGTGGTGGCTTCTGAGGAGGTTCAACGTGTTGAGGGTGGGAGTGTATCTTCCTGGTGGTTCAGATCAGATATGTTCAGATTGCCATGGAAAACGCCAGCTCCAGCAGCACATGTGAATCAGTTTCACAACACTGTCGCAGCTTACTTTTCGCATTGTAATTCTTTCTCCACTTAGGAAAAAAATCTTTCCAATGCACCCTACTTAAGGAACACACCTTGGAGAGTCCTCAGATTTGGCTTCAACATGGTGGGGCATCAGCCCAGAACTTCCTGTGCATGCACGCAAGAGAGGTGTGATAACACAAGTTTCTCCCTCCAAATTTGTTTTTCTCTTTCTGTACTTTCTGGGTTTTTCTTTTTTTTCATTGACCACCGGCTATGACCATATGGCTTCTCTGCTGTTTTCCTCTGTGTCTTCTACCCCCCTGCTCTGAACATATTATAATGTTCATGAGACATTTTAATATCAGATCTGGTCTTGCCTAGCAGCATAAAACATCTTGTGTATTTGCATTTTTTAGTTTAATCATTATCTTAATATTTTTGGGCAGTAGCCACACAATATTTTTCTGTCTCATCTCATCTTTAAAGCAACAGTTCGTGCTTCTCCCTACCATACCCCCACTGTTACGCTTGCTTTAAACCCGTAGCTGAGCAATGGTTTTGAAAGAGGAGACAACAGTAAACCTGTCTGTAAAGACGTGTTGCAGGAGCTCCTGTTACTCCAGTCCTCTTTGGAGCAGGCCTTCAACATTGACATTTATTAGTCAGAAAGAGCTATCAGACTCTAGGGAAGGACACCTGGAACTATAACTCCTATGGAGGGATGATCTGGCATTAAACAAATTCTGAAGATTAAAATAATCCCGGGAAGCCTCGAATTAGCAGGAAAGCCCTCCGTCTTTTGCACTCTGTCTACAGCAGACTCATTACTGTTTTTTTAATGTCAGTTATATCTTGGGTGATATAGCCCAGAGAGGAAGTGTCCCCATTACCAGGAACCCCTTCTTTTTTCAGATCCAGCTTGACTTTTCTGGTCTTGGGGCTAAATTCAGTATTGCTGCAACCACTGTTAATTTGGGTGTCGTTACACCAGTTGTGCCTGGGCTAGGTTTGGTCCTGAATGTCAAACTCACTGTTAGCATCTTGGGATTACCTCATGATCTTCTTTGTAATCCTTTGACAAACATATTTTCTTTTCAGCTCATGACAAACCTAATTAGTGGTGTTTTCAGTAAATATGAATACCTATATTGAAAGTCCTTTTTCAAATACAGATTTGCCATGACCTAACATTAATTTGACCTTCCATAGCATCTCTCAGGAAAGTATTTTGCTCACATTGATTAATCAAGCTTCATAGCATTTACTGTGTAACTAAAAATTTGTTATCCCCAGTATAGAAACAAAAAGGTTGAGGGTCAGAAATTTTTTTCAAAATCACCAAAGATTGAAAAATATAGCTAAAGCATCCTAGCTTTTAGACTTCTGCCATATTTCGAAGACCTCTGCGTTGGCACAGGTATTACCCAGATGCTTTCCTTACTGACATTCCTGTTCTCCACTAGCACATCCCCATTGTCTTCCCTTTGTTCATCTTCCCTTAATCTTCAGCCTTAAATATTCCAATGCCTTTACTGTCCTGCCAAAGTCTGAGAAAGGGAAAGAATTGTAGACCCTACCCCAGCTGGCTCCTCCACTGTTGGGAAAATGTGAGCACTCTGGAGTCTGAGGAAGCACCTCATTATGTCTAAAATGGCCAAAATAGGTATTGTTCAGAGAGATCCTCCTTCCAGCAAAGGGAATGCCCACCTTCACCTGGTTCTGCTCACGCAACAATTTACACGCCTTTTCTTTGGAAACACCTTTAAAAATGCAATGATAAGACCGGGAAAGGAACAGGCTGCGGTGACATCTTCAGTGCTTTACATTAATCTAGATTTTTTTACCCCAGTTGAGATGAGATGTGAGCTGTAAAAGGGGGAAGGCAATGCAAGCAGTTGCCTCCACTGCATTTGTAGGTACCTGGGGTACACAAACCTGCAGAACGCCCGCTGGCTCTCGTCTGGCTGTGGCACGCTGCGGGGCATAAACCTGCCTCTTCTTGCCCCATGATGCCAACGTCACGCAACGCTGAGATGCTCAACACCAATGCCGAAACTGCTGCATCTTATCCTCTAATATTACCTCACACCGACATCTGTTGTGGTAGCCACCAAATACAATGAACCTCTCTCATCCTTTTTAGATATTACTCACTGTTCTTCAGTGGTGAGTTCTTATTTAGAGAGAGATCTGGTTTCAATTATTTAGGTAAAAGGTGCTGGGTAGAATTACATACCAGGCAAGCTAGGCTGACTTGTCACAATCTTTTAGGATTGCCTTTTTTTTGGAGGAATCTTAATTTTTTTCCCCTTAGATAAAATGATTCATAATCATAAAGGAGGACTTTGAAAATGTCACCTCAAGGTACTACGAATGAGGCCTTCCAGGCTTATGAAGCTAAAGAGGAGTTAGCTAATGTGACATTTTTTTCTTTGCCCATTTGTTTTCTCTTTGTGGAACAAGGGCTCCTGCTTTACTCAAGTGAGAGAAGAGCATTTTAACCAGCTATGTGGAGAAAGTGGAAACGTTCAGTTTTGCTTAGATATTCCATCTCTGGGTTTTGTACATATTCCATGATAATCTACAATCAAAACAAAATTATGTTTTCCTTCTTTTACGTATTTGAGATTTTTTTTCCACACCTACCCTCTTCTTAAAGCTGAACAAGCCTCCTGTTGAGATCCTGTGGCTGTTTGGATTATGAAAGGTGCTTCTTCATGGATTATGAACTTGCTTTAAACTTCTTTAATCAATTCTAACTCTTTAGCTTGCTCTTCTGCCACTGGAAACTCTTATTTTATATCTTCAGCGAAATATACTGAATTAAGAATAGTTTGTTTTTTTTTTTTCATTTGGTTTTATTTGTGTGTGCTGAAAATAATTGTTTCCTAAGGGTTCGATTCAAAGGCTATATAAGTCAATTGAATTTGGATTACAAATCATGGAAAACAGGACTGGAAGGGATATCAAGAGATCAACTGATCCAAACGAGACCTGTGGTATCTATTGAATTTCTGACAGATGCTTCTCTAATCTACTCTTAAAGATCTCCAGTCACTATTTTTACTCTTAAAAGAATTTCCTAGCACCCAACTGATTTTTTCTTCCTGTCTATTATGTCCACTATGGACAGAGAGAACAAAGCAGTTCCCTTCCTCTTGGAAGGAGCCTTCTGTACACTTGAAGACTGTTTTCCCACCTCCCTCAGTCTCTCTTCTTGAGGATCCCATTTGTTCAGGTGTTGCACATGGTTTATGTTTCTCTGATGTGAGTTCTAGCTGTTGGGTGTCTGTCTCTTGACTCCCGGCATCCAAAAGTGCAGAAGTCCTCCTGATACCTACCATTGCTGACTGTAGAGAGAGGTCCTGGTGCTGGGGAGAAGACACACGAAGGACCATATGTCTTGGACGTGACCTGCCCAACCTGTGTTCAGCAGTCAGCCAGCAGAGCATACGTGGCTTGAGGCTTTTCTTCTTAGTCTACTCATAGCTGCTGCTTCAGATTAAGGCTTCTCTAAATTATGCCAGAAGCAATCCATCAAGTTAAAATATTCCAGAAGCCAAAGCCTGCCTGTGTGTGGGAACCTTAGCCACGTGCTTTATAGTGCTGGCCAAGGGAGATGGTATAGGGCTTCTGACACCTGGGAATTAGTCTACTGATTAGATCTTTCACTGGTGGAGCATAAAATTCTCCCCCCACAATGTATTTTCTGTAACTTAGTTGCTGATAGCTTGCAAATATCTTAGTGCTATCCCTTAAGCACTTCTGAGGGAACGTTCATCACCTGTTTTTCTTCAAATGATTTTAGAAAGACCAAAGGGGAGCTGACATGACAAATCATAGGGTGAAACAGATTATTAGAAGCAAGAAGGCATCCTTCAAAATGCTGAAGTTGTGTGTTCAAGAAAGAAAAGGGAGGACAAGGCTCACAAATCTTTAGGAGCCCTTTGAAGGAGTCCCCAGGCAAATGAACAAAGAGATCTGGGTGATAGGGTCCCCAGGGAATTCACAAAGGCATTTGAAAAAGTGCTTCACCCAAGGGTCTTACAGGAAATAACCTCCATAAGTTTCTCGCATGGGTAAATAATTGTTTAAGAGATGGGAAACAACAGAGAGGAATAGAGAGGTCATTTCCACAGCAGAGCCTTGCAGACGTCTGTGTTACAGCCCATATTCTTTAGTATTTTCATAAATGTTCTAAAAATCCAGGGTGAGCAATGAAACAACAGGTTTGGAGGTGATGCCAACTTATTCAAGATAATAAAGACGAGGGCTGACAGCAAAGGACGGAGGAAGTGCCGTTTCGTACCGCGCCCCTGAGCAATAGGGTGGGAGATGAAATTCAGTGTGGATGTAAGAGGAAGAGAGGTGGGGTGAAAGTCCCGGCACTGCATTGATGATGATGAACATGGAATTGAATACTGTCCCTTGGGAAAAACGATGCAGTTATAGCACTGTGCTTTGAAAGCATCACCTAGAATACATCACTTGGAATACGAAGCTTAGTGCTTAGTATTTGTTAGGAAAAAAAGCAGACTTACTGTTAGGCGCTATTAGTAAAGCAATACAAAACAAAAGAGGAGACACTCACTCTTCAGCGCTTTAAACATCCATGCTTTGCCCACATCTTGAATACTTGGTTCAGTTCCAACCCTTCAGACACAGCAGGAGTGGAAAAGGCATGGAAAATGAGTGATTAGAGTCAGAGAATGGCTTTGTATGAAGAATCATAAAATAGTCTAGAATTCTTTAGCCTGGAAGAGATGAGGGGATATGACAGGCGGTTGTAAAATGATAACTATTAGCATTGAGACGAAGAACAGGGAATGACGGTTCATTGTTTCTTCTAACACAAACTAAAAGAACATCAAATAAAGCTATTGAGTAAGGCTTCAGAGCAAACGCAAAGTGCTGCTGCTTCATGGCACGCGTGGCATACGCAAGGAACTCCTTTCTGCAGGATGCTGTGGATGCTGAAAATTTTCAGATGTTTAAAGCGGCTGCTCAGATTTATGGGAGAAGATATTTATCAAGGGCTGTTACATGCAAAGACACTATCTCTGGCTCGGAAAATCTGAGCGCTGCAAATTGCCAGAGGCTGGGAGGGGGTTCAGGGAAGTATTATTGTATGGGCTGGTTCTGTTCTCCTCTTCCCTGGGTATCTGCTGTTTGTGATGGTCGGAGGCAAGGCACTGGATTTGCCTTTGGTCTGATCCCGTGCCGCTGCTGTTAGGTTCACTCTGTCATTCTTACAGATCGTTCAGCCGTTGCGGCTCTTACTAGTTTTAATGGATTGTTTTCAGTGGTCAAAGCAAATTGTCCAGTTACTCTCAAAGAAATCCAGCCAGGATAATGAGATCTGGCAATTTCAGGACTGTAGCAGTATAACCTAGAAGTAAAAGAACAAAATAATGCTGAAAAAGACTCAGTCCCCTTTAAAGGAGTAGTTGGAGGGAAAATAAAAAAATGCACCTAAACAGTCATATATCAGAGCGGCATGTAAAATGTCCAGCTGAGGAGTGTTATTAATGAAGTGGTGAACTTTAAGTCCATGCATAACATGCCTCCAGTAGGAAGGTTCTTATTTCCAATGCCTGGGGTAATGTAGCAAAATCCGAGCCATATCTTTAATGAACAAGGTAGGCTATCAATCAACACGGAGATGACACAAGCATTTCATACGAAAACAAAAACCGGCACCCCCCTCCCCCCCAAAATCAAGGCTGCTGCAATGCCTCCCAAGGCTGCCCGTCCTCGTCGGGCAGGCAGAGAGTTGTGAATCTGCATGTGACTGGTAAAGGCAGAGCTGCTACTAAGTAGGTGGTAGTTATTTTTAGCAACTAGTTTAAATTGTTCCGATATTGAATCTGCACCGTGCAGGGGTAACATCTTTAAAATGCAATTCTATGGTAGGTGGCAACAATCAAGCTGAATTACTGACATTGTAAGGAAATGAAAAGTCAAACTGCTGACCATGTGTATTTTATGGTATTTAATTAAAAGTAGATAACATAGTGTGAATGAACCACAAATCAGATAAAAATGGCAGTATATTCTCATATTTAACACATATTTGACTTGTGGTTGCTTGACAATTTACCAGAACAGGTCTATGACGGTCTCCAAATATAAAATCAGGAGTGTAATTAAAAATACTGCAGGGAAGAAGCAATATTCAGTTCAACCCTGAACTACGTTAATCACAGCCACAGCTGTATCACTTCCATTCCCTTTAACAAGAACCTAATTTCTTTTTTTTTCTTTCTTTCTTTCTTTCTTTTTTTTTTTTTTTTAATAAAAGAGGAAAAAAAAATGTCCAGGCTTTTGCTAAATCAGAATGTCAGGTTTGAAAAGTTCCGTGTGCGGTGTGTGTGGCGGGGAAGACGCCAGGGGCAGTGGGGGCAGAGGACAGGATCCCCAGTTGGTTGGGAGCTGGGGTGCAGCCGCCCTTGGGGCTCTGCCGTGGCCAAGGCCGTGCACCAGGACTGCGGCTTCTCTTCTGCTTTTGGCACGGGCTCGTGCTGTGACCTTGAGAGATTCATTTATCGCAGCCTGTGACACAGCTCCTTCCCTCGTACAGCAGAGCTCTCCTTGCTTTCTCTCCTTGTTCCTGTGGCTGGCTGACCACCAGGAGAGTGGAGCCCTGGTCTCAGCTGGGCACTTCTGCAACAACCCCGCTGTTGCAGGGGCATTTAGCTCAGCCCTTCTCCCATGCTCACCTACACGCCTCTGCTGTCTGCTTGCTGCTGCCGGGCTACAACAAGTAAGAAAATACAAGCTGGACTTGTGCTCCCACCAGCTTTTCTTTTGTCGGTTCTCCCATTCAAAGAATCGCAACCCAGATTTGTGAGGCTTTTTCTGGGCCGGCACCATGGTGTTACTGGTGTTGCTGTGTCCCACGGGGAGGCAGCGCTCGCAGCCGGCCAAAGAAGAGGTGGTACTATGCGTCTTTTCACTAGAATTTAGATAAAAAGTCTCAACAACTTCTTGTAACTCCAGCTGAAGAGACACCTCTTAGAGAATGAGTGTTTAGTCTTCTCTTGTTTGACGCCTGTCAGCACAGCTTTCAGACAAAATAAATAAAGTTAGGCTCTCTGTTCAAAGGGAGGGGAGGGAAAAGGGAGTTGAGCCTTCCCATGCTCACCTTTATTATCCTCCCGGGTAGTGCCTGCCAGCTTCTCAGCTCTAGCCTCTGCTCCCTCCCCCGCTACAAAATGCTGTTTTCTGCTGTTTCAAGCCCCAGTTGATTTTTCCCACCTCTCTGTATTGCTGTCTTGTTTTCACCAGAATAGGCAAACACATTGCGGTGTGACCAGCTGCGGAGGAAGGAAAAACCTCGTCTGCTGGTCAGCGTGAGGAGTTTTTCCAGGTGACTCCATCTCCTGGACATCCTTGGGAACCAGAGGGGGAAAACCAGGCAAAATGAATTCATCCACATGCAATTAAAAAAACCCCACAATGTTTTGCTACTTCTTGCAACTGGACAGTGAGTTTTGTGTTTGTTTTCAGTGTGTCATTGTACTCCCGGGGCTCCCTATGGCAGCCGGGGATCCGTGCACAAAGGAGCTGCGTTTGGGACAAGGATTAAATAACCCCCTCTCTTTCGGTGGAAGAATTCACGAAAGGATTTCCATGTTGCATTCCCATTTCCCCCTCTCTTTGGTGGGTTACAGCTCAGGTTCTGAGCGCGATTTAGGTTCTGGTAGCAGAATCCTGTTGTCTAAGCCTCACTGCTATTATTTTTTACTATGGGAAACATTAGTTGACATGCAATTGCAGTAATACCCACTAGTCTCCACAGACATTTATTCGTTTGGAAAAGGCTGTTGTCTCCTTCAGTTTTGTGTGGAGTTTCAGAATTTCAAAGACTCTTTTGGTGAAATTTTCTTGCACTGTGGTACAGTATAATTCAATATTTCTTGTGCCTCTATTGCAAAGCTAATTGTAGCACCATTTGTTAACTCGGGAATTGGAGTATTTCTTATCTCTTTTTAAAATCGGACTTTTTAGCTTATTCTTGACTTCACTGCCTTGTAGCCTGAGTGAGTGTAATGCAACACAATGGACTTGCAGGTAATCAATAAAAGCTTTGGAGGTCAGAGATGGCATTTGACAAACTTACACTCATGATTAAATATTCTGCTGA
Source organism: Larus michahellis (assembly GCF_964199755.1). Lineage (NCBI taxonomy): Eukaryota > Metazoa > Chordata > Aves > Charadriiformes > Laridae > Larus > Larus michahellis. Next base: position 10,052,606 of record NC_133898.1, read on the forward strand.
AGGAAGTACCGAGACTTTTTTTAAAAGGTAAACTCAGAGTTGCCCTGATGACCCTGAGGTTACTATTCTGTGCTGCCACGTAGAAGAGCCGGCTCTGGAGACCCTTTTTGGGCCAGCGGAGTCACCGCTTGCTCCACAGACTGCCTGCAGCCTGCTCCCGTTGCAGTCAATGGGATGTTCTTTTGATTTCAGCGGGGCTAAGATCTCCCTCAGTTTCAGGGATGTAACCAGGCTACCTGGGTTAGCAGCCTCGACACCCTGGTCTCCCTTATCTGCTTGGTGGAGAGAAATTATTAAAGAAAATCTCTAGGGACGATTTTCAGAAATAGCTGGGTGCAAGTTGGATTGCAGCAGGTTGCTCTGCTGCAGCTATTTGCATGCGATGGGCAGGAGTGACTCCAGACTAGATTTAGTCATTAAAATGTTCCCACCAAGCAGTAGCAGTTACAACAGTTTGGTCCGTACCTGGAGCAGAACTTCTGATTCTGTTTTTCTGAGAGGAAACTGGTTAACGCACGCTAGGTGATGCACACCAAAACTGCCTTATGCCGTCGGTGAGGAGAATCGGGGGATTTGCTTCAAAGTTGCACAACCACTCTGGGAGGAAAAAAAAAAAAAAAGCTAAGTGCCAGTGCCCCCTCTGTCACTGCAGGGGCACCGCGTGGCCTCCTAAAATCTAGGTGTCCTCCTGTGCGGGTGATGCTACCCCTGCTCTGGTGCTGCTGCTGGTTTGCGCGCTGCCATTTGGTGGGAAGCTGGGAGACGCTTTTGCATGTTAATAGCTTAACTGAGAAGCTGTAAATTCGGTGTATGTGAGCTTTAATTCTGTGACAGGGCAGTGCAACCACAAGCACTCTGCTGGAAGGGCAGCATGTGACTAATTCAGAAGGTACTAGAGCAGTATCCGAGTATTTGACAAAGGTAACAGGCACCTCCAGGAGTAACCACCATCTCCCCGTTACTGTTGTCTGGCTGTGGTCAAGTCACGGCAGGAATGATGACGGTCCGTCCATGGGAATTTCTCTTTATATCACCCAGACTCCCGTAAGCGAAAATCCTTTTCAGAGTAGTTTGACCTTTGTGGCACCCTTCACCCCCACGGGTTCCAGGGCAAAGACAGAAGAGCTAGAAAGAAGGAGGTTGTCTCCAGACAACCCCGGTAAATGACAGAGGCAGAATGGGGTTGCTCAAGCTGGAGGCTGATCAGAACGTGGAAGCACTAATAGTGGTGAGGAAGCGTGGTGTGGTAGCAAAGGTAGGAAGGAAGCAGCAGCAGGAAACTTTCTTGTTCTGGAAGTTAACTCTATGAATTTTCTGAAGTCAGTTGTAGGCACTTTTGGGAAGTGATATTTGGGTGACAGCAGAAGGAGTATATTTGTGGCGTGGCATCCCAGTATGCCACCGAGCAGCTTGTCTCAGTGGAAGTAAAATGTGAGAGAAGTACATAATTTTGCACTGAAAACATTTCAAAAGGACACGAGCCAACAGAGTCATAAAACCTCTCTCTCCAGATGTTCTCCCTAGAGCCATTAAAATCGGTGGTCTTAATATTTACTTTTTGATCTTCAGTATGCTACCTTCCCAAAAGCCAGCAACAAGCCTCGTGGGTAAACGTGCGCACAGACGAGTCTTCGTGCTGGGGCAGCAGGAGCGGGGGGCACGCGGACACCTTGTTTAGTTTGCCACTCCATTTCCCTCCGACAACACTCGCCGGCTACCTGCCGTACCTCGTTTGCAATCTGCATGCAGGAGAAGGCTCCAAAGCTCTTAAGGAAATGCATTTCAAATGTTCTTCCTGTTATAAAGCATGCAGCCAGCAGAGTCATCCAACCATGTCAGAGAAATCCGTAAAAACGGCAATAGTCTCGTGTAAATCAAAAAGTGAGGGTTGAATCCTGAGAGTTTTGCCACTGCAAAAAGTGTCACATCCACCAGAACGCAATATATAACGAGTGTATCCCGCACCAGCTACAGGAGCATGACAAACGGCCTTGCAGGCACAACACGGGCTTCATTTATACTGTTTCCTTTCTGAGGCAGGATGGTAACTCCGTAATGTCTCCAATTTTTTGTTGCTCTATTGTACCTCCTCCGCTGAGAGGAGAGACAGTGGAGTGTGTTATACTCACGTTCTCTCAGGTATAATATACAAGATCCATAATAATTCAATAATGTGAGAGCTCAGCTCTAGTGTTTGTTGGAAAGGATTTGCTTTGCTTTCATTGGGATAATTACGGCCGATTGTAATAAGCGCAGATATAAACTCTCGCGCTCTGCTCTGCCTGCAGAGCTGCAGACTGCAGGTTACACACAAGATGAGGACAATTACAACTTAGTTCAAAGTCTGGAGACTTCAAAAAAAGGCGTGGGGTGGTGACTCATTTAGTAGATGGTAATTTGACACTTTTTTGTTCTCCGTTGCTTATAATTGCTCAGAAATTTTCACTTGTGCAGACAGCTTCTGGATTCCAGGGCCGAGTGAGCACGTTTTGCAGCATACCTTGTAAATCCCATCTCATGGCGAGGGTCCTGATGAGAGCTCATGGCACCTTCCCGCTGACCTACAAGCTGCTTGGATAAATAGCCAAAACGGGTGAACGTGTGCCAAGTTTCTGGACCTTTGTGCTAGGCACCAGGCAGTCAATAGGCATGTTGGGAAATAAGCGACATGAGAAAGTAAAATTTTCTGGCAAAAAATGGGCGCTGCCCAGGGGGTTGGGAATTAGCCGGGTTTCAGGCATCTTGATTATTTCGTGGAGGAGCCTGGTATGACTTCTTCTGAAGAGCATAACTGCCTAGGAGCTCAGCTCCAGGAGGACAGCAGGCTCTTCCCCACACGGTGTGCTCTCAGCTCCCTGAAATGCTGCGGGAGTGGTCAGTTTTTAAGATCAATGATGTTCGGAAATCCTAGTATCTATGACTGCCTTCTCGCAGCCTCTTGCTTCCCTGAATCGGCTGGGATATGGCATCCTCTGTTTTCCCTGACACTGCAAACAGGTTGAAACGATAGATGAAAGGGGAGTGGGATGGAGCTGTGAGTTAGCGCATTAGCCTTTCTCTGCTGGAGTCCAGGGTTCAGAGCCTTCCGTTCAACAAATGTGAAAATGGGTTTAATAGTTTCTTTCTAAATCCTTAGTGGACATTTGGCGATATCATAAAAGCACCGCACAATTTGGAAAAGAAAAGCCCAAGGCTCTGGAATGGGAAATCTGTCGCTGAACGTAGCTGAGGTAGAAGGCAGAGGGGCATGGAGAAACATGCACAACACCTTCGTCTAGGTATTTCTAATGAGCCCACGCTTGTTATACACCAAGTGCACCCACTAATTAAGGAATAAGAAGAAAAAAAGACAGTTGAAAAGCCTGACTAGTTTTTCTCTGGGAAATGTATTAGACAATTGGAAAGTACACACAGTCCTATTACTCAAGTTAATTTACACTCACTCTCCTAGTCCACCACAAGAATTTATGAACCTGGAAGAGCTATAAGTCCCTTAACCAAGTAAACAAACTGTAACTCAGTCTTGTGTTCTTCCAGGGACCCACCACCTAAGGGTTTGGGTGGTTTTTTTGGTTTTTGGTTTTGGTTTTTTTTAACCTGAAGGTGAAGAGATGATTCAGTATGTAAGTGCCGTGTCTCTTTTCTCAGGGGCAAACAACTCACAGTACTGGAATTAGACTATTAGAATAGACTTCAAATGCACAGTGAACCTCGGCAAATAAAATCCGCCATCCTTCAGCTATGACTTGTCTTTGCACGTATGAGGAGTCCCGATGGAGAAGGTAGCACCGGGCTGCTGTGCTCTTTGCAAGAGGCTCAGCCTTTTCCGAGCAGCCACGCGGCTCCCTCCCCCAGGCCTGACAAATTCAGAGCAACAACAGCCAGAAGATTAAGCAAGTGTTAACTAAAACTATTCTTATTTCAGGCCCCTATTTAATCTCCTCCAAACAATTAGAAGCGTACTCGTTAGTCCGTACAACGTATCATCTCCTCCTGAACGCGTGAGGCACTTAAAGAAAGAAAGTTTTTTGCGCTGTATACCAGACGACCTTGATGTGATAGACTGCAGGGTTTTGTGACACTGCACACTCAGTGCTATTCAACACTTCGCCTGAAAGGGAGGAAGGAATGGATTTATTGACTTGTGACTTTGACTCAGGCCTGTGTATCAGGACTGTTATTATGTGGAATGATTAGGCTGCAGTGTCAGGGACAAGTTAAACTAGAACAACAAAGGACCTCCTTAACCTTTACCTGGACACAAGGCCATTCATAATGACTTGCATGGTTTGGAAAACTAAGTATATCTTGCAGCACTCAATACTTCTGCAGCTACAGCAAATGAACAGAAATGGAAAAGATGGATTGCTGAAGGAGATGAAATGTAATTCAATTCTGCATAGTCCTGTTTAGAATACCGAGTTCAGGTCTGTGTCAAAACGTGGCAAAGGTATCATCATTTTCTTCAGAGATAAAGCTGGAATTTTAAAACTGGATACAGTAGATACCCACCTGGGAAACTTCTATTTTTTCAGGTGGTATAACAAATAATGCTGTCCCCGGAGGAGCTTGCTTTCCTCTTAGGAAGTGCACATGACACCCTTGTTAATGCTAATAATAGCCAGGTGCTAAACGTGAAGAGCAGGTCCTCGAACGGCAAGGGGAGTCACTCCCACAAAGCTGCTGGTGATTATGGTGACAATACTCACGTACCCCTGTCACTGTGTGCGAGGAACCAAGTCTCTGCTTTGCAGCTAGTGCTGCGTGAGATTCCTGATGTAACAGTCCATTTGTGGTTTTATATTTGACTCAACATCTTGCTCTCCTTTTCTTAATGGTCATTAGCAGACCGCATTATGAATGAGTCAGTGGATTTTGGATGGCTGAGGTCTCGCCCCTGCTCAAGCTGATGATAATTTTGCCCCTGGTTTCAGGAGGTGCCAGATCAGGACTTGGTGCTCTGCAGGTCCCAGTGTGTTGCCTGGCTGGAGCGTGTTTGCGCCTTCCAGGCTCCTCTCCTTCCCGACACTGTTTATTGCTGGTATCAAATTGTGGCATCCCAGGCAATTTCCCATTTGTGAAGGATGGCAAAGGCCGTTCTTCCATGAAGCGTTTGTACAAGCCATTACAAAAATATCTGCAGAAAGAAATTAAAATGAGTGGTATGTGATATGAGAGTTGAAGAACTTAGCAAAATAAATGCCTTAGCGGGGCTATGAGCAAGTGTGCTGCCTGGGGAAAGAGAGGCCCATTTCTGATGAGATGCAATTGATCTCTCCAGCACTGGATGAACGTCTGAACTCAGTGCTCCCAAGTGTCCCTACGTTGCGGAGCTGGGAGAAACCGTAACTCGCGTCTTGTCTTTGCTCCTGTCTAGCATAGCCCCCCAAAAGCTACAGGATAAAGACAGTTGTTCTTCTCTTCTGCCTTGATGTATGTGATGAGTGGGAATTTGTGTTTCAAGTTAACATACTTGCTAGGTTTGAAAACAGCTGCAATATTGCATCTGACAATTTTTTTTAAGTGCTCAGCAAAGCACATCATGTTCATGTGGGTGCAGATTGCTCTGCTGGCTTATATGTTTATAGTGAGGTTTGCATTTGGTTTAGGTGCCCCGAAAAGCACTATCATCTCTGTTCTTCCCTTCCCCTCTACTCTCTGGTTTCCCTCAGAGCAGAAAAAAGCCAAACGTCACCTAAAATCTTTGGTCCGCCCAGCGCTGGTGAAGCCACCCCTCCCAGGGGCAAGGTCAGCTCACCACGTTGCCTCGCCGGATTTCAGCTGCTTCCTGCGGTGTCCCGGTTAGACCGTTTTCTGTGGCTGTCAATACTGGATCCCTTTTGCCCGTTTGGTTGTCAACCGAGAAACCAACCCTATGGAGAGGCTGGTTCTCTTTCTCTGTGCTGAGCAAATGGCTCTTCCTTTCACAGCAGCGAGGTGTGGTGAACCTATGGCAACTCTTTATTTCACTTTGGAGTGGTTTTATTTTCTTTTTTCCCCCTAATGAATTCAGTTGAACAAAATTGCAGCATGTCTTCTGTTAAAAGGTGTTTGTAACATTTCATGGGTGTGAGTTAATTTAACAATAACTGCGTTTCCCTGGTGCTATTACAAAATAATACTAGTTTTTGTGATGGCTGTGTCAAGAGCCAGGCATGGATAGGAACAGCGTATACGTGCTGGAAATAAAACTAACAGTAAGAGGTGAAAGAATCTGTGGGTGAACTAGGTTAGTATTAGAGATAGACAAGCCAGAATAGTTGAGATTTGTGTTGAATTTTCCACTGCTTACCTGAACTCCTCAGCTAACTAAACTAAACTGGAAGTTTTGAAGAAATAGTCTTTCTCTTCAGGCTGTGGGACATGGTACTTGTCTCTGGAGTTACTCTCAGAGACTTTTTTCTTTTTTTTTTGACTCTTGCATTCATTTTTGCTACACAGGAGTGTTATTGCTCCTTTTTATCACCCCTAGATTGGTTTGTTGCAAATATTACTACTGCATGCTGTCTTTGTCTTTTGAGCTGGTTTTGTGTGGGTTCTCTAACATGAGGGAAAGACAAGGGTTTACTGTATAAGCCTTTATTAACTACTCAGTCCCTTGTTTAGCCTGTGAATGACAGTGAGATTTTCTTTGTCGTTCACATGCTGCTTTCATTTTGTCATATCAACATTGCAGCAAATTAATTAACTCCTGTTCATTTTTTTTGTTCATTTGAATCGGAGGGCAGGCTGTCTAGGATTTCTGTAGGAGACAGGAGGGAAGGGCGCCCTTCTACTACTCCCAATTCTAGGACTAACTCATCACGCCTACAGGTAAAATCGCCTGCAGCAAACCTTGCCTCCCGTCTCCCAAGGTGTGGGCTTCACAGCGAGGGCCTCTTTTTCTAAGAGGCAGGATTTGAAGGTGCTGTGTAGAATACTGCATATAAGGGCACCGCAGGCCCTTATGTATGATGGGTTTTCCGGAGCAGGGTCCTTGTTCTTGTTGCAAGATGCCAACAACTCGCCTTTTGTTCAAAACAGGGTAAAGGACATTTTATCTTGAACAAACGCAATCTCCTAATATTACAGACATCTGAAGAGAAGGTAGAACCTAGTATCACACACAAGAGCCAACAGGGCTGTTCAAAGAGGACGAGAGAGGTGCAACATGTCCAAAATAACACTGTAAAAGGAAGAACTTTAGGAGAAAGCTGCCAAATGTTTCTCGCAGATAGTGCTTGGAATGGGAACCATACAACATTTATGCAGAAAAAGGGTTTTGTGTTTGCATCATTTTTTTTTTTCTTTGTAAGTACTGAAGATTGAAAAAGAGTAAACCTGCCGTAATATTTTTAAGTGAATGATATTTTTAGTGATAGCTCTTCAAATGTGATGATCTTAGAAGTTTTCCAGTGATGTGGTCGCACCACAAGAGATCGCAGCCAACAGAGAGGGGCATTCCTTTGCAGTTTTGCTTCTCTTAGGATCAGGCATCCCCTTCCAAAAGCTAGCGGTCTCTGCAGGCACAAAAAGATCAGCAATCTCCAAACAATTTCAGACAAATCACCGTTTTGCGTCAGAAGAGGCTAGAGGGGATGTTCAGAGCAGCATATTAAATATAAAGCAGATAAAGCATCCCACACTTGCGAGGGTTGCATGTTTGTGACTTTGACTCAAAGTGTACTGGACATACTTTTTGTTTAAAAGAGACTATGAAAAGAAGCCAACGGGGTGAAGGAGAGGAAAGATGTAATCAAAGGAACTACTGAGGGAAGCTGAAGAAAGGCGGAGAAGTCAATACCAAGGAGGAAGGTATTGAAAAGAGCCAATATTTTTAACCGAGAGATGCACAGGCACTGACTGGCTGCAGGTGCCTGGAGCTGCTTGGGTGGGAAATGTGATCCCTAACCACATTTGCCACCTTTGGGTCCCCTGGCAGCCACGCTACTGGCTGCAAGTTGAACCTGCCTGAGTTTGTGCTGGCTACTAAAATTCTCGAAATCTGGCATGTAGGGATTACAAGAGAACAAGGCTAGGAGGAATGATAGAGGATCAGTTATGTGAGTATTATACAACCAATGACATTATCTAGTTCAAAGATCAGCACAGCTCTTTCCAAGCTGCTCCCATAATAACTGAGGTGGTTGTGGCCTGGCTGTACACTGAGACTGGCTGAGCCATAGGCTGCAGACTGGACTCGTTGGGTATTATGGCAGCAGAAGTTGCTATCTTTAGAGCACATCTTCTTTCTGACATCTAACATAGGACACCGAGATGGAAGGGACCGTGAGAAGGTCACTGTGCACATCCCTCCGTGCTAAGGCAACATCTCCTGCCTCTCTAGCAAGAGAAACTCTACATGGCTCTTGCCAATCTCTTCCAAAGCTTCACTGTTCTTGCTGTTGGAAAGACTTTTGCTAATACGTGACTCGAATCTTCTTTGCTGCCAGCTTTTTCTTGTCCTTTTGGTCATGGAAAACAGATTGTTCCCTTCCTCTTTGCTGCAGCCTTTTATACGCTGGAAGACTGGTATCATGTCTCCCTTCAGCCTTCGCTTTAGAGCAAACAGCCCCACTGTGTTCAATCTTTCCTCACAAGTCATGGTTTTTAGACCTCTGATTGTTCTCCTCCCTTTCCTCTGAACTCTCTCCAATTGGGCCATGACTTCTGTGAAGCGCGATGCCTGCAGGAGAACACCATGCCCCAGGTGAGGCCTCCCTGGCACTCAGCGAAGCTCAAGCCTTGCTTTACGAGTCTTGCAGACTCTACTTCTGTTTAAACATCGCAGTATGGCATTTGCCTTTTTCTCAGGTGCACGCTATTGTCGATGTACGTTCAGCCTCTGATCCACAGCCCTCGGTCCTCTGGTTTCCTTTCTGTGGAGCTGCTATCCTGGCAATTGTTCCCTCTTCACTCCTCCTGTAGGTTAATGCACGGGGTAGGTGGACCATGCACCTACTCCATCTCTCCCTGCCCCCAAATCCATTCAATGTCAGTTTTACGCTTTTCCTACTTAATATGGAGTCCACGTGTTGAGGGAGTGTTGAATATCAGATGGATGGGAAGAGGTCTCTATTAAAATAACAAGGACAGAATAACATGGCAGGTGTGCAGCAGCAGGCAGTAGTACATAGGTTTACGTTTAGGTAGTGAAACATTGGACTTTGCTCTCATTAATGGTTCTTCCTTTGAAAATCAAAAGCACTTAAGCTACAGGAAAACAAACATAAAATCCCACTTCTTTCTTAAGCAATTCTGGGTGATTTCCTCAAACTGGTGTGTCTCTTGAACTTTGTATTTTTTTCTTTTCAGAGGTAAAGTATACTCACCATTTCTTTGGGCTGGAGACTGCTTTCTGTGTGGCATGAGCAGGTCTGTTCCTCCCTGGTGCTGGTCCGTGACCGGACAATACAGGGGACAGGGGAAAAGAGCAATTATCTGGAGGTTTTGGCATAAATCATTACTGGCCTTCCCAGCAAGTCATTCCTTGGCTGCTTCTTAGTAGTTTTACCAAAATAGATTATTTATCTCAAAATCTTCTCTGATAGTTATGGAGTACGTGTGGAAGCAGGTGATATGTTTACCCATATTTTACTGTAAGCAGAGTGATATATTTAGGGGGGGATTTTTTTGTTTGTGCTCCCCAGGCAGAGAACATGAAGGTTCAGCTCCGAGGTGCCTGACTGAGGCAATGGCTCCTACCAGGGGAGTCAGCACATCAAAATGTTGCTTTCTCTGGCAGAATAATGGAGCTCTGGTACAGCACCTTCTAATTTTTCAAACAGCACAAAGTGCAATTCCAAATTAACCAGCACACCTCCACCTTAATTTTTCATTTTACTTAACCTCTCTGTGTCTGTTTCCCCATCTGTAAAACTGAGATAATACTTACCTACCTCACAGGGATGTTATGAGGATTAATTAATTGATGTTTGTACAGAGCTTTGAATATGCAAAGAGCTATATGTGCTAAGTAGTATTATTTAGCTTAAATGCAGCTGAACAGGTTTTGAATGCTGGGAGAGAGCTCTGTCACTGACACCAATCTATCACAATGTGGCTAATGACACAGCTTTGGGAACCAGGCAGACAATTTTCTTATTCTGTGCCATAATTAGCCAATATCAATAACAACAAAAAAAACCCAACCTACAACCCTTTGCAAGAATTGCAGGGATTGACCACTACAGGATCACTGCAGAAATCCCAATCCAAATCCTCACAGTGGGATCAACCAGAAGCAAATGCATCATCCTCAAAAATCACCCAGCTCGGATGGGAATTCCGAGTACCTGTAGGGCTGGAAGAACACCGTGGCGCCCCATGGAAAAAGTAGAGCATTGTCTGACTTCACAGCATGAATAACTATGAGCAAAATATTTAGGGGGGGATCTTTCTGTTCAACGTGGCATCCAGCCCAGCTTTCGCAGACGTAGCTAAGAGTGTCACCTGCCCCGCTGCGTGTGCGCTAAAGGTCTCCAAGCCAGTATTTGTTCTGGTGTGTTAATAAGCGATGGTAGCCCCGGCAGCAACGGGGACTGAAGACACAAAAGGCTGGTTAAGAACTGGTAATATGGGGTGTGTGTATATGCACGGGGGGAGAGAAACTTCTTCCAAGAAATACAAGGAGATACTCTGTAATTTTTCTTTTGGCCGCAGATTTATTTCAGTTTTAGTAGTTCTTATTCAAATTCATCAGGGGTAATTAATGAAAGATATAGGAAGGCCAGCACACACCTAGGATCCTCTGTTTGTAGCTTGAATTATGTTGAGCTGTTTGGTCTATTGGTTCACTACCTCAAGCCTAGTGCAGTATTGTCATCCTTTGCTTTACAACACAGTCATTATATCCCTAAACCACATTGTGATACACTGTGGCTTCTGTTTACGACTCCCGAAACTCCCACTCCATATATCACCTGCCATAAAACCCATCAAACTGCTGCTAGTAAAATGGTGCACAGTGGTCTAAGTAGGAGCCAGGCAAATTGTGTGATACCCTACTGTGGTTAATGAGAGTGAAAATGTGGTTAGGATTTTATTCAGGCGATGTTCATTTGCAGGGCCATTGTAGTGAGGTGGCAAAGAAAAGAGTCTTTTGTTAACCTGAATGACAATATATTTTCTATTGTACGAAGTAGCTGAATGTGGAGTTTGCCAAGTTATACATCAATTGTAAATAAGTCAAACTGTGACCTTGAATGGCTACATTTTTATTGCTTGGGGGTCTTGAAAACTAATTAATACACTGAGATGTTATAGCGACCATATGAAACCTGTTACCGGAATTTAAACCATTGCGCAGCAGTTCAGACCAGTCGTGGAGAACTACAAAAATTTAAAAAGTAGTCTGGATGTGTGTGTCAGGAAGATGTTTTTTTTCCTTTTTTTTTTTTTTTAGGAAGATTTTTTTCCGCTCGAGGGCTGTTGGGATGGATGTGCTGTTCGATTGTCTAGAGTTGTAGGGGAAGCCGAAATTCTGGCAGAGGTGTGGACTGTGCTGCGGATCCCGAAAGCTGACACTGAGCCCTGCTCTAGTGGGGTGGTGAAGGATCCTCCCGATTTAACCAACATTTCTAGCCCCGGAGGTCAAGGGGATACATGCTGGTTTGGGCTGTTATAACCTGGGATATAAACCCTTCCCTCCCCTCCTTTTCCCTTCTGCCCTGCTTTACAGAGGAAGATCTGCATATGTGGGACCAGCTCGTGGTCAAGGTGGGCATGGGGACGCTGCAGTAGCTCGTGCCGTTTGTTGGGGTTTGGGCTGGGCTGGTCACTAAGTGAACGATGGACGCTCTCTTTACCTCAAGCCAGGACACACGTGATGTACACGTGGACAGTGGGGCTGTAAGGAGAGGCAGAGGTCTCAAGAGTAGGCTTTGTGTCCTTCCGGAGCAAACAGATAGAAGTTTAATTTCACAGTCCAAAGGGAGACTGTAATTCCACAAGACGCTTAAGCACTTACGCAATCTTAAATATGTAAAAAAAACCCCAACCAAACAAAGCCACGGAGGCCAACACAACTTCTCACATGCTTAAAATTAAGCATGTGATGAAAAAAAACCCTCCTTGTTAAATTGTGAGTGGTGTAAAAATTGTAAAAGCAATTGTCAGTTGATTAGTTTCCACAGTCCTCATCATGTTTCTGCTTGTAGTTGTCTCATTCATTAAAGTGCGATGTAGTTTTTTGTTTGTAGTTCGTTTCCCCTCCCCCCCCAGTTTTAATTACAAGACCACATCTTCAGTGATATAGCTTGAAGACAGGGGAGCTGAGTTTTACTTTAGATTGAAATTTTACATACATTTTGCCTTAGGTAAAAAGTCGATTTCCCCTCCTCAGCCGGCGGAAAGTAAATTAAGGAAGGCGTGTATAACAAAACCAAAATTTTGTAGCTGTGTTGTGTGTTTTTTGACTGTTTCTGCTGTTGTACAAAAAATTACATTAAATTAAAAAGGCCTATTTATAAAACAAACATTTTGTAGGCAAAAAGGAAATGCAGCCATAATAAAATTGTCAGTCTCAGCGGAATGACTGTATTGTACTGGGCTTTCGAAGAAAATCAGGCTGGCTCCTTCAGAGGAAATCTGATTTCAATTTAAGAGTCTTATTGAGGAAAACAGCACCACAAAAGGGGAAATTAAACCATAAAAAGTGCATTAAGTTAATGTTAAGGATCTAACTTACCACCACAAAAAACAAAGCAATCTGAAGTTGAGATAGAAACTTTATCCTACGTGCATCCTCCCGGGTGGAAGCATCGCAGATGCCACCAGGAGCGGTGGGTATGCCTGAGCTGCAGCGGCTTGTGCTGCGGGGCGGTTAAGGTGAAGAAAAAGACTATATAAAAATTGTACCTTCTCACTTCGCAGATCATCTCTGATGTGAATTCTGAGTCATAGCTTCTTAATCCCCTGAATGAAAGAAGTATTGAGTGCTTTTTTTTTTTCCCCCCAGCTGATTTAGAACCTGTACAGCCCTAGAGAGGGAGCTGGATTATTTTGTGGTTCCTGCAGCACCAGGAGATTAGCTAACGAAGGCCCTCATCTCGCAGTCACTTCCAAAGGTGTGGAGATGCTTTGATGCCAAGGAGAGGCAGTTCAGTTCAGCAACGGGACCCCCACAGGGACTAGGCTGAGAGCTCTTTCCAAAAGGATCTTGTTTTTTAAAGCATGGAAATCTTAAAGAAAGCAGAAGACATGTTAAGTTGTTATTTTTTTATGGCGTACAAGCGTGTTTAGAATGGCTGATTTTATGCAGGTGTGGCTCTAGGTGAGCTATGGGTGGGGATGAAGGTGCCCTGTCCCCGGCTCTGGCGTAGCGTCGCACGGTGCACCGTACGTGGGAACGGCAGCAGATAACCTTCATGTTGGTTTAGCTTTGCCCTTCTTGATATCCCTGCGGTCCTGCCGGTTGCTTGTGGAAGTCCTTCCCCAAGCATTTTTCGCTCCAGAGGAATGCTGCTTATCAGAGTTACATATGTTCACTTTTTGAGCCTCCCAGCTGGCTTGCCCAGGAGGGAAGTGTTATTTCCATTTTGTTGTGAGGAAAGCAAGGCGTAGAGAGATCAGGTGGCACGAGGTTGTGGGCTGCTGGGTGTCCCTTACTCACACGGGCCACCTTATCCAGCTCGCTCAAAATTCTTACTACAACTTGGGAAATACGTAAGTGCCTTCATGAAACAGCTGCTGGGAAGAGTTTAGGTGTCATAGTTTCTGCCGTGAAGCAGATGGTGACTTCCTAAGATCTCTTCATACTTTTCAAATGCTTTCAATAGCATTAGATTTTATCCGGGTTTTGACCCATAGTATACCTATCCTAGCTGGGTGTATCATACATATTTCATGTGGAAGGCGAAACAGGGGAATGTTTTTGTAAATGGGTAAAAAAGGCAAGCTCAAATAAAGGCACCATTGCCAGATGGTGGGTTTGCACAGGTATGGGCTTCAGAAATGCTCTGCGTGATTTGGGAGCTCTGACCCTGTGTCTGCACCAGCCCTGAGGCAGCCTGTGTGTGTCTACAGTCTCTCTTCCATGTGCTTTGTGCAGCAGGGCAAAGCTGGTGGCCCGGCCTCTCCTCTCCCAACGCGTTTGATTCTTCCAAATCAGGAGCTACAGCCTGTAGCCACTGTGGGAGTCAGGCTCCCTACATGTCCAGGGGACTCCTGGCAGGGGGAGAACTCGAGAGCTTGGTAGAACATTTGGGCATCAAGAAATTGCAGGAAGTTTTGAAGAGAGCGGGAACATAAGCAAAAAATAAATAAAACATAAACATAACCCCCTAAACTGAAACATATTCATGCATTTACAATCATCAAAATCCCAGGTTAGGCAGATGAAAGAGATTTCAGTGTGTTACAAGTCATAGCAATAATAGCCTTGGGACATTGGCTGGTCTATTCTATTATGTAAAAGTCTCGCAGCCTTGTAATGGTTCCACAGATTAAGAAGTGCTATGTACCAGCTCTAAATATTTCTTTAAATTAAGTCTTTCTGCTTCTAACTGAAATCTCCGCTGAATATGATGGTATAATAGGGTGCCCTGTTCCATCTGTGTAAATAACACAGAGAGATTTTTCTCTTGTTGAAATACCTGCGTTAAAAAAATGCAGCAATAACTTGAGACTTCAAAGGTCTAACTTCAAAAGATTTCTTGCATTCTGCTTGACGGGACAGCATCTTATGCACACATGCTTTTTCACTGCTAAATGCCTTAATAATGAGCTTGGGTTCAGATTTTGTGAATCAGAGCCAAGTAACTCTGTTTTATTATATTTGCTGGGAAATGAACTAGCTCTGGGTAATTAGGAAAGCAATTTTATTAGCATCTATTTCATAAAGATTGTTTTTTAATCAGAGTCAGAACTTACTAGAAATGATTCTTTTATTTTTATTGCACGGCTCTCTTGAATGGTGCAGGCCGCCATGGGTCTTAACCCATGGCAAACTCTGTGCGCCGAAGGCAGCAGCATCTCTATTAATCTGTAACGATGTTCTGAAATAACCCTAGGATGGAAGGGCCCTAAATAACACCACAGAAGCTAATAATTACTGTAGTGTGGTTTACTGCGTGATGCCACCCTAGGGCTGAATTATAACTGTCCATGCCTTCGTGCACCATAAAGAAGACAGGGCGCAAGGAGCCCGATTTCCTCTGCTTCCCAAGTCACGCCACACAGAAGTGACGAGGAGCCACCTCAAGGCCATGGGGAGAGCTGGAGGACAGGTTAGGAGCAGGGTGTGGGGACATGGAGGCAACGTAGTGACCAGGAGAGAAGATTTTGGTTCGATTCTGTATTTGGTTTTAATTTCCCGTAAGGAGGACTTGACACGATGGTTAGGGATGGTGCTGGGAGAAGTGGTAGGGTGAGGAAAGACCAGCAGGGCACCTTTCCTCCTTCTGGAGGCGCTTTCGTAGAAAAGGGAACTGCCGCTGTACACAGCAAAGGGCAAACAACTGATGGGTTTGGTTCACTGGCCAAACTGGGAAAAGAAAAAATAAAAAATCAGGCTTGGAATAATTGTCATAAGAAAACCCATAACAAAGCCCCTGTTTCCTCAGTGAGACAGAAAGAAAAGAAAGATTTTTTATTTAGCTGAATGGGAAGTTTTGCTTTCATTTAGAAATCCTCTTTTATTATTTAACATTGGCAAATTTCTGGGCACAAAAGGTTACTTTGAAATGAAAAATCAAAGCAGCGCGTTTTGAAAGTGTTTTCGGGAAACATTTTGAGTTTTCTGAAGATTTTAAAGTTGTTTTCGAAATTACTTAATGAACTTTACATGAAATTGCAAATATTTTTGGTTCCTTGAAATTTAATTTTTTTTGGTGAATGAAAGAATAATGACTTTAAGCCATACTTAGCTGCCAGCATCTGCACGTCCCAGGCAGTAGGTGGGTCTGCCAGTGCTTTTGACTTGGAGCTCTGCGGTCACTGCGGAGCAGAGAGGACTTGGCCGTGACAGCTCCTGGGGCTGGGACACGTTCAGATCCAGGAGAGTAATAAGGATAGTGTCTTCTGAAGAATTTACACCTGCACTTGTGTTCTCACCTCAGACAAACTCTGGGTTCGAGGCAGTTGCGAGACAAGACTTGGATCAATTCTTGTATCTGATTTTGTTTCTTGCAAGAATAAGTTCATACTGGATAGCTAGTAATAAAGGAATGGGCGATAATTTAATGGAAAGAGTGGGAGGATGTTTTATGCAAAAGAAGGAGTGGGCTGAACTTCCAGAGGTGCTTGGTGGGAAGCATAGCTTGCTTTTTTGAAATAGCAGGCATCTGGCAAAAGGTGATTACCTTCCTGGCTCCCTCATCACCAAGGTTTTGTGGGTGCAGTCATAAAGTTTCTAAATTTGGTCTGGCGTAGAGACTCTCTGGAAAGGAGACAAGAGTTGGGAGGAGAGATGTCCCTTTCAGTTTGGGAGTCTGTGCAGAGAGGAGAGAAACCTCCTGAAAGTGTGCTCAGCCTATTCTGGAGAAAAGCACCCGGTAACAAATCTGGAGCTTGACCTGAAGCTGCTCATGTTTTGGGGGCCTTCAGGGAGTTTGTTTCAGGCGAAATCAGTATGAGATCAAGGAGAAAGTTTATATCAATTTTGAAGTGCCTGAACAAAGCAAAAAGTTTTTAGGACTAAAAAGGGAGAAACATATGTTACACAGGAGAAAAACATCTTATTGGGAAGAACATGGAGAGAGTGAAGTGACTAACGATGAGGTTTCTGAGACTTTGCCACAAAAATTATATAAAAGGAGGCTCCTGAAAACCTTTCAGATGGCTGTAGAGTGATCTCATTCTCCAGGCAGAGAAAGAATATAAACCAGGGTATATTTTCCAAGTCTTTTTTCCGTTTATACTTTACAAAGCTTGTATCATTTGGGCAAAATAATTTTGAAAACCCCAGTTATCTAAATGTCAAAATCCACATCGCAAGAGAGAGCGTCAAGCCAAAGGCCTTAGGTAGGGCTGCCTTCCGTCCTTCTCACAGTGCCTGGCCTCATCTGGTGGTTCTCCTGGTCCTCCACGGTGACGGCTGCAGACTCGTTGGGTGAGGGTGAAGGCCAAATGGGTGTAAGAAAAGAGGAAAGGAGCAGAAGAGCAAGAAAGTGAAGGAAAGGAAAGAAGCCAGAACATGCGGCAGGGACAGCTACCGCTGCCCGCGTCTCCCAAAGTTTGAGTGCTTAACTTTGCATCCCAAAGTATTTTGGTTCACATATACATACATACATACATGCATATATAAAAAAATATATATAGATACTCCCACACATGAAGAACAGCAATCAGTTTTATTCCTTCGCTTTGCAGTCATCAGTAAATTTAGATTATTCATGTGAATAGTTTAAAGAACATGTCCTATGATCTAAGTAAAAGGGAAAATATATCCACGAGATGATCCAGTGTGTGTAAAAATAAACAGTTTGATTGCTCTTACATGCTCTTCTTTTGTGCAAGCAAAGAGAAATGCAGAAAAATTGCCACATTTCATCATGTAGGACAAGGGGGCCCAGGTGACACCCTGATCAGGTGTGCATGCATAATCATTCCAAAAATAATCACCCTTTTGAATAATTTCACCCCAAATCTTGCAGCTTCAACTTATTCTCTGCAAGTGACTCATAAATCTTTACCGTGAATGTGAATCAAGTTTCAGAGCCGCAGGCTCAGGAGCTTGTTGGATTTATTCAACTTTAGTCTTTATTTATAGACATAAAAATGTATTATTGGTTGTAACATCCAAACAAAGGAAAACAGATTGTAAGCATCCATTAACATTTTCCCAAAAGGGAAATCTGGAGTTTCTCCTGGGTCTTGCAGTCTCTCCCTTGTAATATTAAGATGATGTCATAAACTCATAATTACTTTGCGATGCTCTTATGTACTCTGTAGTTGCTTGTTCAGAGATGGTTATTTATTTTCTGAACAGAAAAACCGAACAATACAAACAGGTGGAAGGAAGCGGATCGGTCTTTGGTGGTTTAAGGTTTGAAGGACCCCAACATTTTTATTTCACGCTGTTGCAATAATTTTCTCTGGTGTACGCAAGGACACAGGTGTTTTATGTAGTGTTATTAAAAAATGTTTCATTAATATTCAGATATGGGATGCAAACATTTTATAAACGCTTTATAATGACTGGAGCAAAGAGCAATTTTGGGAGCAGTAATCTTCAGAACGTGGAGTCTTTACTGCCGAATTGCTCCATAACCTGCCCAGGTTCCTTCCGAGAAAGTCTCTGTCTGAATTAGTGGTGGACGTATGCTTTATTATTTTAATGAGAATCCCAGATTGCAAAAATATGTATGAGTGTGTATGTGGAGGGGAGAGAGGAAGGAGCCGACTTGTGAACTGGGGAGCTCCGAGCCTGGGCGGATGCAGGAGGGCAGGACGGGGCAGTGCGAGGGGCCGGTGTGCGCCGGGGAGACTCTCCTGGCTGTGGGGCTTCCTCGGTACGTCTGTCCTTGCTCCTTGTTTGAGGGCAGAGCAGAAATTTGTTTCAGAGCCTTGTTTATCCTGTAACATTTTTGACTTATAAAAGAGCCTGATGGAGTGCTGACTGAGTAACTTGAAATGAATAATTGATCTGGCTTTCTTTCTCCTTCTCGTGGAATAGCTGTGAGCAGATTGTGATTTCCTCAGATGTCTTTGTTATTCAGAAATATCTAATACATTTTTACAATTTTTTTTTTTTATCTTTCACTTCATCGATTAGATTTCCCAGGCGTCTGGGTTGGGCTCAGGCAGGCTGGGCTTCGAGCAGCGCATCAGGGTAAGAGCGTGGTTGGAGCATTAGAGGTCGGGGTTCGTACGCTCCTGGCAGGGCCATCCCTTCCTCCTGGGACACCGGCGGTGGGACAGGACCTTCTGCGTGTCTGTCAGGTAGATGGGGTTAATCTGTCCCGGATCAGCCCCAGGTTTTTGCAAACCCTTTGTTCCTGTTTTCTGCTCGAGTCTGGAGAAAGGTACAAGCGCATCTTGTGCAGAGACGTGTAAATCCCTCTCTCTGGGAGCGTACCTGGGTTTCGAGCAGAACTTTTCTGCGCGATGCCTGGTGGAAGTGCACAGATAAAAGAAAACCCCATTTGAAAGCTGGTGAGAATATTCAGGAGCGTATTTTGTTCCCAGTACTCAGTCAAAGCTAATTTGATGGAGAAGAGAAAAATCTCTTCCTTCCTCGGCAAGGAGCATAAATATCTATTTCAAACAATTCTTTAAGGACCTAAGGTTTCTTATTACTCATTGCCAACCATTTTAATTTCTGACCTCTTCTGCTTGACTAGCTGCAGACCCATTCAATGACCCTTTAGGATTCCAGTGCTGTGATTTATGTCCTAGCCCAAATTTCGGTGAATTACTGGTATACTGAGCCTCTGAGAGAATTTGAAGCTGGCCTTTTTGTTTCCCCTGTGCAGCTTTCCGTACATCTCCCTTCCTGGTGCTTCATTTAGACGGGATGGATATAATTTTAACCATTCTCTTAAGCTCCACATAGACACTTAGAATACAGTCTCCCGTGTCTTCCGCGAACAGAATAGGACTCAGCTCTGTTAAGTTTCTTTCATTTCTCTCAAAATTTCCTTATGGAATTCTGGCTTGTCCACACTTTTTATTTTGGTTACGTAGTGGTTTTTTGGTTTTGGGTGGGGTTTTTTTTTGGTTTTTTTTTTTTGTTTTGTTTTGTTAAGTAAGAGCCATTACAGGGTATTTAAAAGATGTTTTTGCACAATCATCATGGCTTACTCTGCCTGCGTAGAGAATGACGATTTTCTTGTCTTTTGGTACTGGTCACTTTGGTACTGGTTTTTCCTCGCTACGCATGGTTCAGGGTCCTGGCCGGGCTGGGGAGAGCGGACTGCAACTCCAGCTGGGTATGGATTTTGACTGCTCTACCTTATATCTCCAAATTAAACGCAGCTCTCCAAAGACAGACCTGACACTGCACAGATGGGTGGGAGGGGATGTGTAGAAGCACCAGGAGTTCACCCGTGCTCTGGTCATTTCCTGGTCAGGAAAGCTCTTGTGAAAAGATATTGCTGGAAAAAAGCTTCTGGCTAAATTCAGCCAGCTGCTGCTGGTACCAGTGGTGAAGCAGCCGCGCTCCCGCACCTTTCTGGGCTGGGCTGGTCACAGAAAGCTGCGTCACAAAAGTTGTGTCACAAAAGCTTTCCTCAAAATCCGGACTTCCTCTTTCCTTTGCATTGCGTCTCAGCCCGCGGTGTCATCAGCAGGCTCAGAAAGGTGGCCAGAGTTTGGGGAAGGGAAGGGGTGGCTTTGCTCGCCACGTCTCAGCGCCCTAAGCTCCTTTCACGCCAGGAAAGAAGAAGGGAGAGGAAATTTAACTAATATTGCTGAACCTGAAATAGATTTCCCCCATCCAGATTCCTCACTGACATCAGACTTATTCAGGGCATGTCTTAAAGCTAAGATTGATTGCTTCGAGTTGCCTCCATGTACGTATATCTGCGTTTTCCCTCTTTTGACGTTACCTCGCTTCTTTCCTTCTCTGGACCACTTTCTTTGAAAAGTAGGACTGCCTGGTGCCGCACTGGCCAGCCCCGGTAATAAAAATATTATGCGGTCATCCAGAACTCTCCCTGAACTCGTTGCTGTTTACTTGGGATTTTCTCTGGTACGACTTTGATTCTGGGATTTATTCCCTGCTCCTGTCTGCCAGGTGCCAGGTTTGTTAGCATTCGGGTGCGGATGTGAGCCCATCTTTTGTTGTCATAGGGAGGGATGGAAGCAGGCTTAGAAATATTGGCTAGTTTTGACTTTCCTAGAATTTCAGCCTACCCAGTTCTTTAGCAGGCCTTTATCAAAATGCCGTGTGTACGGAGCAGCTATTTCTTCAGCGACCCAGGAGCCGGGCACTATATACTGTTCACATCAGAATAGCAGGGCATGTATGAGGGAATCTTTTTGTCACTATGGTGACGTGCCAGCCCTATAGATGCTATTTTACCATTAGAGATTAAAAACTTAACAGACAGATTCCGAAGCGGAATTTTGCTTCTGTGTGTTCATTTAAGATTTAGCCCGAAGTATTAATATAAAATTTAAAATTGTGTCCTCTCCACTGAAATCCAGTGTGGTTACAAGGTTCTAATAAATATTATGTCCTTCCATCATGCAATTAAAATTTTCCACCTCATTTCACAATGCAAAACACTCACATGTTGTCAATCATTTTGAAACATGATTTTTTGACATCATATAATTTCACTTCATTTTTCAGACAGACATCACACCAGGAAATTATATAAGAAAGGATCCTATTATATCTTTATTTTTCCACCGAATTTCACCTTCAAATACAGCCATTTGTGTACATTTCAGTAATTCTGACAATAAACTTTCAAGGAGAAACGAATGGCATCTCCATAGCCGGAGATCGGCATATGGAGTTTGCTGCTCTTCAGAGACTGGCGCGGGCACCTGGTTCGGAACCGCTGCTGGAGCCACGGGAAGTTTACAAGTCTGGATGCACGAAGTGAAAAGGTTGCTGCTTGAAACAGATACCACCTGGGAGGCAGGGAGGGGAAACATATGCATGGTTTTGAACTTTCCTGTGTTTAACAGTTAGCAGACACTAATGAATTGCCAAACAGCCCTGATTTAAAACGTGGTAGTCAAAAGCAAGGTTACCTGCTGCTTGTCAGGTAGTCCACCTGTTCAAGAAACCAAAGTGTCCCTGCCCTGTGCCAGGAGAAAAGCTGCTGCTGTTCCCAACCTCTGCTCTGGTATGTTGTGTGCGTGTGTTGTGTCTCTTTGCGTTGCTTTGTATCACGTGAGACAGAAATTCAGCGTGTGATAGAATATCTCAGGCTCATTATAGAGGTCTGGTATTAAGCGACAGATTTTGATCACAGTTGTGCGTAAATCTGGGGGAAATACGGCCTGCAGAGCGCAATTTGGAATTTGTAACTCTGGTCAGATCTAGGCTGGCAAAGTAAGAGAGAAGCAAACCAGGCATGTAAAAAACCAGAATAAAACTTCTGGTTGTAGCTTTCAGATATCCTCTCCTCATGTGTGACGTCCTTGGAAATTCACACCCGGTCCAAAAACCTCTTCCGTGTCTCTCGGAGGGCTCGGCTGGGAACGGCAGCACATTGCTGGATGGTGCCTGAATCTCCACCATCCTTCTAGATTTCAGCGCTGTGGCGGGGACGTTGTTTCCAGGCAAGGTGCTCCCGATCTGTTCAGCTAAAGGTCTGCTGGCTCACACAGCCAAGCAGCTGCTCTTCTGCTAAGGGAACGTGCAGAGCTACTGACCTCCTAGTAAGAACCCGTTGCAGCTAGTTTAAGATTGAATGCTCAAATTTCTGCTCATTTAAGTCGGTGCTGGGGAGCCTGTGCTCGGAGCGTGCTGGTAGACCCGTGCTGTCGCATGCAAAGATACAGGGTTCGATCTTCGGAGCCAGCTAAATTGTGCTGGGTGGCTGGGAGCCGCACGCGTTGGAAAGCGGTACCTCGTAATCTGCTGGGATCGAGTTTGGTTTTAGGCTTTATGTTGAGCTGAGAGGGGAGGAGACCAGCTGAGTCTGGACCGCTGTGCCCTGCCCCACACCACCTTCCTGGCCACGGGGCTGCCGTGTAAACCCACAGCGATTCTGTACAACCCCACCAGGCTTGTGGTTCGGGGCCAGGCGAGCTGGGGTTTGTGCAGGGTGCAGTGAACTGTTGAGAAGCTGTGGAGTTTGACCGGGTGAACCATTTTGCTTTTAGAGTGACTAAGGTCATTTAGATGGTGTGTGTCTAATAGTCTGGCTGTGACCAAGGGCGTTGCTGATGGAGTTATTCCCATGCATCACACATGCAGTCACGCAGACTCAATAACCTAAAGGGGCTCGGATCTTGTTTTGTTAAAAAAAACATAATAAAATAGTTGGTTCATCCTAACTGATGCTTTGGTGACGCCGGGGAGAGCAGTGAGCAATGCTGGAGACCAGTCAGCTAGTATACGGTGTGCCAGGAGAAGAGACAAGAGCCTGGCACGTTCCTGTGTGGGAGAGGGCGATGCTCCAGCAAAGCCCTGGTAGTTCTTGATCATGGGCAGGCACAGCCGGCGGCGATCGTTGCTGAAGTTGTGATGGTGTATGGAATAATCACATGGGAAAAAATCAACTAGCAAAGCTTGCTGTAATGAACATCTCAGCGGCTGCTGTGGTAGGGGGGAGGAAGGTGGCTTTTAGGGCAGCTGTGATTAGAAAGGGGAAAACCCCAGCAGACAAACCCAGCGGGATAAGTTGGTACTGATGGATACGGGAGGGCTGGGGGCGGTGCTCTGGTTTCCCTCATCACTCAAGGTGGCCTTGTGAAAATTGGTGATGATCTGGTGGTAGAAGTGCGGGGAAAGCAAGCAAGCAGAAAATAATGAAGAACGAGAGAAGGTTGTTACCACCGCTTCCTTCCTCAAACTGCGGAATAGCTTGGGGCTCAGATTCAATAGAAAGTTACTGCAGCATAAAAAGCTCCCACCCACCCACCGTTCGTGTACATCCTCTTAGCCTGCAACAGTTGTAAAGGAAGATGATTTAGCCTATTTTACTTTTTTTTTTTGAGGCTTAGACTAGTTTGTGATCCCTTGCCCTTGGCGTGAATTTAACGGGTGTGCATGGCCCCCAGCAGATACCCCAGCTCGGCTGCGGGATGTGCTGTGGGGCAGGGAACCGCATGGGGAGAATAGTGCATTTTCAGCCTTAAATTTCGCTCGGTTCTTAGATAACAGCAACTCTCAGTGGTCAGATTGGTTTTACCACAGAGATGTAGGGAAGTAAACGCTCTAGTGTAAGTGCAATGCAAATGATTTCTCCCGGCCTGATCCTGAAATCACTGGGGTGTGCCATATAAAAACGTGAAAAATTGGTCTGATGAACGACAAGATAGATCTTTCAAGGGGTCCCTTATGAGTTTTACATGAAACATGTGCTTTCCTTTAATTGGGGCAAGGGTGCTGAGCTCCTCACAGTGTCACCCCCTCCCGCCATGAGCACACTCTCAAGTCCCCCCCTTCCCTGGCGACCCAGGTTCTTGTGCCCGAGCACAGCCCTGTGATTTGCAGGGGGGTGTTAATTCAGAGATCTGTCCTTCAAGGCTGGGAAATGATGAGGTAAGAAATCTTTCTTTCTGTATTTTGAATATATATATTTATATGTACACACACATAAATATATATGAGATTATTCAAATGCAGCCTGAATATATTTTGCCTAATCCATACAGAGTTTTATCAATATTTCTTTGTTTATTCTCTTTCATGCCAGCTGCTTTCTTTATATATTTCCATTTTGTACATTTTTCAGAGTGATTGGATCATGTTGCACACACTTCTATTGAAATATTAAGTGTTTGCAATCCCCATTCATAGGCACCAGCTCCGTTATTATGATCCATCATTTCAAAATCCACATATTTGAAAAAAGAGAGCTTAGCTAGCCCTTGAGTAGCAGAGAGCATTAGACCCAAGGAATCTCATTCGTCTTGTCAATAATCTATGGATTAACACCACCAAATTGTTTGTTTCGTTGGCATATCCTCGCTGTATATTTTTAAAGGAAATGAGCGTGTGGAAACCCCAGCGAGGTGAGGTGTGATGAAGGCTGGGCTTATACCTGTGTGAGCAGGGAAATACAGAGCTTCTCATTTGTGCCCAGCTCCTGGGGATCTCGTGGAGGTTACGGTTTCAATATTGCTGATTCCTGTTAATGGTCAGGATGGGAGAGATGAACGTGTGATGGCCAGGGCTTCTTCCTGGTGGGATCGTGGGGGGAGCTGCCCCTCCTGCGCTTGGGGTTTTTATTGCCAGCCAGCCGGCAGAAGGACTCATAGAATTGTCTAGGTTGGAAGGGACCTTTCAGATCGTCGAGTCCAACCATCAACCTAACTCCGGCAAAAACCATCACTAAACCATATCACTAAGCAAATGAAGGTGGAGAAGCGGTGGGTGGGCAGAGGGGTGACAAGACAGGCGCAGTGCTTGTGTGCATGGGGAACCCCCAACCTGATTTGTGAGTATCTAAAATAAGGACAAGCTCGGTGACGGCAGGGATGCCAACATTGGCTGATGGTCTGATGATGGCCCCCAGCAGACTATGGAGATGGTGCGTGAACATCAGCTTTGGGCATTTGTTCCATTGGCAGGTTCACCTGAACCCTCAACGCCACTGTTGATAGCTTTTGAGAGAGGCTCTTTTGGCTCCTTGGTGAAATTTTGCGCCCCCGTTGGCTTTAGCATCACTGCTAAACCACAAAAGCATGTTGAACCCCACTGGTGCCAGGCCGTGTCCCCCTGGCTGGGCCGGCACGGGGCAGACACAGCCCCCCGCTGCCGAAATCTCGCCCCGTCCCTTTGTGCCGTTCCGTGGCAGACGCATTGGAGGGCACGCGGGCCATGCGGGGTGGCTGCGGCGCCGGTGCGGGGACTGCCACCAGCTGGGCTCGGCGCCATTCATCACCGGCCACGGTCCCTGCCGCGGCATCGTCACCTAGCAACGGCCCGGCCACGGCAGGCGGGACTTTATTTTTTTTTTTTTTTTAAACCATAAAAATAAGGCAATAATTTAGAAATTTGCATTTTTATTTTAACAAATGAGAATATTTGGGTGGCAGGGCTCTCAAAGCTGGAGACGTTTGTGCTTTGCGTCCCTGTGAGTGGAAGCGGCGGAGTGGTGGCTGCCTGGCAGAGATGGAACTATCCATTTCATGCCTACCGGGGTTTAAAGTTGAGCCTGACATTGTGCGATTGCCTTACCCTGCTTTTTCCTTCTTTTTTCTTCCCCACATACGTGCTGTAAAAAATAATGTAGTTAAATTACAGGGCGGGCTTTTTTTATGTAACTTCTACTTCCGAGGCTGAACTTTCAGGTCTAATTTTTTTTTTTAAATGGAGGGAAGAAAAGGCAAAGAAGTATATAAGCTCAAATTATTCCTTTCCCACTCTTTTAAAACACCTTTAAGATTGCAGAAGTCTTCTGAACTCAATATTGGCAATTCATGGTGCGGCAACTCATTGCGAAATACGCTCATTCGTTTTCACTGATTGAATTTACTGATTGTTAATGTGTATAAAAGTGTTATGTACTTTTGAAGTAATCTCCCACTAAATGATTTATAGGAAAGACTATTTAAATGTCATGGCGTTTTCTCTGTTGTTATGACAGTATTATTGAGTAAATAGTTTAATTTTAGTGCCCTAGTTAAAAAAAATCTATAATGACCGCCACATAAATCGTTTGCTTTTTTTATTTCTATATTTAGTTCCCTCCACAGAGACTGGAGTTGAAAATAGGCTAGTACCTAAGACATGAATTCTGTTAAATATTAAAGAGATCTCATCAATGATTTTATTAGTCTCAGTACTCAGTGAAGGCCGCACTGACATCTGAAGTCTAATGATTTTTTTTATATATTTAAAGCCTCGTACTGCACCTTTAAATATTGAACAATATTGAAAAATATAGAAGTACTTTTTTGTATATTAGCTTTAGGCAGAACTGTTGTATGATTTCCACTCCTTTCATGACATTGTAATGATGTTACCACATACAACTTTATCTTGCATGAAAAGGTGAAGTCATGAGTGATTTCTCCAATTTAAAAGCACTCAACCCTCACAGTGCTAGAAATGAATATTTTGCATATATTCATGCAACAATGATTCAATTTAAGATTTCTATTTTCAAACATTGCTTGAAACCTCCGGTATGTTAGTAGTAAAATTGCCAAAATGTGTAATAAGATTTATTATAGATGAGTAGCATTTTATTTAGTATTTCATGTTAACACGCTTTTAGGGTTACCCTGGTTTAGCAGAAGAATTCATCTTTCTTTTCTAATCAGAGCTAACACTTTATTGTATTATTAAGATACACTTACTGTGCAATTGTATATCACTGCAGGAGCAGAGTTTTCTCCGCCTGGCAAACCTGCGCCTGGTTGATGCACGGCGTCTGCCTCCCGCACCCTCACCCCGGCACTCGGTACCGTACCGTTCCCCAACGCTCCAATTTTATTCCGGTTTTTAGTTTTCCTCCTCAAAGACCGTCTCTAGCTCCGCACCGCCATGCACCCCAGGTCTCTCCTCTCTGCTCAACCGGGGCAGACAGGAGCTTTGGTTGCCCTGGGACCGCTGGCAGTGGCTTTTGGAGCCAGCGGCAAACCCTGTCCTGGGAGCTGCCAGTCTGGCGACCAAAACACCCGCTGCTTTGGCGGCAGAGTTTGTTACAAAGCTGCTTCTTGGAGCTTCACCTGTGTCACCTGCCCACCGCACTGCTTGGCGTGGAGCTAATCGGAGCCGCCGTTTCTCTGAACGCCCGTGGTCGAGGCACATACGTTGATGCATTGATGTGGCGCCAAGGCCACCCTGTATTGATTTGGTGGCTCTGCGTATGGAGGTGTGCTGTGGTGCTGAGGCTGTACGGGCTCCGTCAGTCAGTGGGAGATAAAGCAGTAGAAGAGGTGCTTCACCTAAAGCAATCCGCATTTTGTTTCTGCGCTCTCTCTGCCTTTTTTGCGGTCTGGGGCAGGTTACATCCCAGCTGAAGCGGCATCATCCTGCGTACACGAGACTGATATTTTCACGGCTTTGGTGATTCAGGAGTGGTAAGACCAGGCCTGAAAAATTCCTGGCATTTTGATCCCCTAACCAAGGTCCAAATCCCAGTGCCTTCTTTGCCTCCAGTAACCCCTTCGTGCTTAGTGCCAGCGCAGCCGCTTGCAGAGTGAAATGGGCACATCCTGAGCAGGTAAGGGGCTCATCCTGTGGGGAAAATACTATTGAAATGCAAGCGTTGAGGGATGTGCGGCGATGAGCTGCCACACTGGAGTGATAAATATGTTTACATCTTTTAAAAGTTGTAACTCAGCATGGATGAGCTGGTGTCCCCCCCCTTTCACATTCATGTTTGATTCGCAAACAGAAAGGGCCGATCTGCTATTAGGGAAGCTTTCTCTTTGACTGGGGAGCTGGAGATGGTAGTGAGAGTGGCTTTCATAGATGAAAATAATTGTACACTTTTTGTATTATTATTTTTGGCAAAGAGCTAGCGTTTCAGCTTTCCAGCGTATTACATCATTACATTGTATAATGCATCATAATGATAGAGTGAATGGAAACGAAGAAATGCCAGCTTCTGTTGCAAGTTTAAAGACAGACACACATTTTCAGCTGGGAAAGCTGCTGTTCAGCTAAGTGTTTTCCTAGATGAAACAAAGCTGCAATCCCACTTGGCATTCGCATTAATTGTGGACTTGCCAACAGGCCAGTTTCACTGGTGTATAAATTAGTGGAGAATTATTCAACTCATCTCAATAACTAAGAGAATATCCTCATAAAGCTTGCTGAGCTGTAAGACATTCCCCCTCCCCCCCACTTTCCAGGGTATTTTGCACCCTATACTTAGAAAAATCACAGAATTTGCATGCTGTTCCAAAAAAAAAAAAAAAAAAAAAAAAAAAAAAAAGCAAGCAAAAAGCCCCATACAAAGAAAGGCATCGAATATACTGATAGCCCAGCAGAGCAATGTGGTGACTATCTGCATAAAACAGCAAGTTTGTATTGATCGGAAACTGTCCAAATTAAGAGGGAATTTTCTGGTTTGTTGTTTGAGTTTTGAGTTTGGGTGTTGTGTTTGTTTTTTTTTTTTTTCCTTTTGAAATTCAGCTAAAAATGCGAAGTGAAAGCACCTGTGAAACATGCCTCGATGCCAGCATCAGACACCCGACATTTCGTGTCTCTCCGCCGAAACAAGAGCCTGGGAAGTGCAAACTTCCCCGAACTGTCCTGCCGACGGGCCTTTCTGACCTAACGGGGGGATCACCTTTACGGTGACAGGATAATTTGATCTCTGTGCCATCTAATCCTTATTTTCTTTACGGAGACTGCCAGCAAGGGTGCCAATTAGTGCCAATTGTGATGGTGGCTTTTGTGATGCAGACACCTGCCCACTAGGAATTGGACTGGTACCACCAACACACATATGCCACTAAACAGCTGTCAGATGTTAATGACTTTTCGGAGCAGAAGAAAAGGGCAGAATTTCATTCTGAGGCATTTTTCTGAGAAAATTTTACAATTTTTCACGTCTCTCTTTTCCCCCCCTCTATTTTTTTTTTTTTTTTAATCTGAATTCCAGGCTTTTGGAATTAAGCAAAATGTGAATTTTTAAGTATATCTCATAGCATCAACTTCATACCAAAAACTATGTGGCCTAGATGAACAACCATAGAGTGAGAAATTATGTTCACAGTATTCTTATTATTCTAAATCGTGTTTTAAACTTGTTTTCTGAAATTCATTCCTTATTTAGATTCCTTATGCCAGCAACAGAAGAATGAAACACTATGTTTTCTTTTACCACTCTTCTGAGACGTGGCCTCTGGTTTCCTGGCTAAATTAAAAGAAAGAATTAAATGTAAACATCAAACAATTTTAGCAATTCCTTTTCACTTTTTTTTTGATGACAGAGTGAAGCGCTTTGCAGCACTTTTCCAGCTCATGCCGTCACAAGCACAATAGTTCAGGATCTCTCTTGTGCTTTCTCTGAACGCTCTTCTAATTTTCAGCCATATCAACAGTCCCTTCTTTGATGCCGAAACAGGGGAATTTTATGAGCCTGCTTTATCCATAAGGAATTACATGTGTGTGTACGCTTGTATAAGTATGTAGACATCTGTCTATATACTTAATTATACCAGTATGCCAGTAATTCTGATAATACCGTCATGCGTAGGGCTAGGAGCACTTTAGTGGACTCCTTAATGGCAGACAGCAATTTCTGCTGGGCGATGTCAAGGTAGCGCGAACCTCGTAGCTCGTGTAACGGGTCCGTCGGTGTTAGGGACGTGGGTGGGAGGTCTCGCAGGAGATATTTGGCATGGTGTAAGAAGAGACCTTCAGAGCTGTGAGGGGATTCCTGTATCCTTTCCAAGCCTTGCGAATCCCTGCCGAAAGCTCCCGACACCTGATAGTCCAGCCAAAGGCCAGACGCTGGCAATTAGCGTGATCTTTCAGCGCTCAGCCAACACATACTGCTGGGTCAGCCTTTGCTCTGGCAGGTGTCGCACCTTGATTAGCGCAATTGGTTGTTGGCATCAACCGCTAAACATGGTTCCTGCTAGATGTAAAAGGAAACAACCCTAAACAAATGCAGCCAAGGTTGGTACGCGATGACAGAAAATGGTCTAATGCTTTAAGGAAAATTATGGCATTGCGGTTGCTATTGACCTTTCGTAAACAGTTACATTAGGAGAAGGACACCATTGCCATATATATATATGTGTGTAATATGTATATGAAAAAGTTCGTATGAAGGTTTTCAAGTGAAATAAAACTAGAGCAAGTGCATCAGGGTCATGGCTTTTTATTAGCATTTGTTGCGGAGGTCTGGGCCATCATTCCTCGTCACTGTTTCCAAGGAATGTAAAGCTCTTACAGCTCAGACCGGCTCTCTCATTGCCTTCCTGTCTGTTTCTCTTCCACTTACTCGCTCCTCAAACGCTGACTATTTTAATGCAGCTCTAACTGGCTGTAGCCTCTGCCACAGAAAGGAGAAAGTTTGCAGGTGGATTTGCAGGGCTTGGTCGTGGACTGCTCTCCCCGTCTGCTGTGACCCACGAGGAACGCTTCTGCTCTGGCACGAGAACATACTCTGAAATTCCACAGGTTTGAAAGGAATGGCTACCAGGGCACCCAGCACTCACGGCTTTGGGAGCGGTAACAGCAAACCTAGAGAGGCTCAGGCAACTGTTTTGTTTTGTTGACAGCTTTCGGCCTTATTTTTTTTCTCCACAAGTTAGCTTGTTAGGGGCTTTGTAAACATCTTCTCTACATCTTGGGGTTGCTCTAAGGCTTCTCAGTTAGAGACGACAACAACAGGGCTCAGATTTTTGAAACTTCAGCCCCTGTTCTGGCACTTGAGCTGAGTCATCTTTACCAAACCCGCAAACCCCAGCCGTTCCTTTCGTGACCCAAATGGTCAGATTTTAGAAGGGCTCATCAGTCGGTTTTCTTTAATGCACAAGGCACGTTATTCTTGAGTTTGCAAATGCTCCGCGCTAGATTGTACTACCGTTTCTTCGGTGGGTGAGTAGTCATATGCCCGGGTGAGCAGTGGGTGCAAAGTCCAGCCCGTTGTTCTATATGCTGTCCTCAAATGCAAGTCAAGGAATTAATTGAACTCAGCAGATCTTATTGCTGGGACTGGAGAGAGAACCCATGCCACTATTAACAGGTATTCTTTGTTAGTGTTTTAAACGATGCAAATATGTTCTAAACAGTCCTGCGGCGTGTCTCTTTCCCATCTTAACATACGTACCTCCTCATGAACATGTAACGTGGTTTTTAACATACGCTAATCTTCCAAACATATGCGATATTAAAGAAAAGTGTGGTAATTCTTTAAACACCCTATCATTGTGAATTCATATCATATTCATTGTAATAGCATTGATCAAAATGAATTCATTTGGTATTCATGTAGATGTCACATGTACTTCCATAGGTGTTTCATTGTAAATTAGCATTTCTCAGAGGACACTTAAAATAAAGTGTTACTGAAAGTTCTCATTACACATATTGCTGAGATTAGTACATTAAGGATCATGTACTTACATAGTACTAATGCATTTCTGCCACTTAAAATGCTGCATTACCCATTTCTGATATCTAGCAAATATCTAAAGCAATTTTGAGAATTACTGACATCCTGAAGGAAGTGGTACTTTTGTGATTAAATTGGTTTTGTGTATTTCACTTTGATTTACAAAAAAAACCCGCGCCAGATATACTTAAATGATTTTTTGATTTAAATGACTTTAGCATCAAGTGAAACAAAAAAAATGAGAGCCACATCTAATTAGAAAAACAAAACCAAATGTTATAAATGCTTTTGGGTCTTCAAACTTGTCTCACAGAGCCAAATTAGCTGACTCTTTAGTATACTGCGGCACAAGCTTTCTGATGTATTTGCTTTCAGACTGTTGCTTCCTAAGAGAAAGACGAAAAGTTTTGTGGTCTCAGGCAGATGCATTTCTGACGTCTTGAATTGTCCATTACAGCTTGTTTGGTCTGAAGTTATTTTTGAAAAGATGAAGTTTAAAGAAGACTACAGAGCGTTTTATAAATAGCTAACAAAAGGTGCGTTACAGTAACTATAAAAGAGATGGCATTGTTTGAGTGCTGAAACACTCCAAGCCTGTCTGACAGCATTGTGGATGTCTTCTGAAAAGGACTGATGTAATTATTTAAGGGGTTTTTTTGTATCACTGCTAAAAAACCTCTGAAGCTTAACAGCGGGCCTGAGCCTAGCAGAGACCTTTGGGAAAAACATGGGGAAATGGCAACCCTTTGGTGTTTGTGTTGGAAGGGAAGAGTCAGATTTGGCCCTGAGGTGTGACAAAACCTACCCCACTTAATACAGTCTCTCAGCAAATATTTGCTTGCTCTTCTGGCTTCATCCACCTGTGTTGTGGCGGGCAGCGCGGGCTTGCAGCAGGTGCTGGTGGTCTGTGCGGGAGGCACCATTCCCAGAGCTGAAAGGACAAGGACGGGATTGCAGCTAAACCACCAGTCTGGGCTGTGGGAGATGTGGGTCTGGTCCTGACCTTGCGCCCGCGTGTCCCCTGTGCAACAGGGAGGAGTGGGGAGAGCAAAGCGAGCATCTTCCTTCTTGGCACTTGTCCTGGCACGGAGGGCTCGGCGTTTTGGGGATGAGCCTCCTGGAAAGGGAGGAGAAGAAGAGAGGACAGGGAAAGCGCACGGGGAAAGAGATCTCAGGCTTCTCGAGATTGCTCAGATATCTCATGTCTTAACCTTCAGGTGTGACTGCCCCCCCCTTGCAGCCGATTTCCAGCTTTTCTTACTCTGATCTCTGTAGTGAGTTGAGCCACAGCTGCAGAAACAGTCTGTCAAATCCGGGAGAGGACGCGTCTGCACCTGAGCATCAGCTTTGTTTCTTGCCTTTTCCAGAAGTTTTCCGGCCAGAAAGTATTTTCCCAGTTTGTAGTGTTTGCTAGATTGGTTTGAGAGCGTGCAGTACGGCAAACCACGGGACAGAGTGTGTAATCCAGAAATCCATTTCAGGTTAGAGCCATAATTAGCTAATGTAAGATAATAAATAGCTACTAAAATCACATGAAAAATATGATAGTGCTGTAAAGTGTGTTTTTATAATCCTGCTCCTCCCCTTTTCTGCCTCCTCCTCTTCTACGTAACAAGGACCGTAAGAGGCTTCATGTGTAAGTGCCTATTTTTATTAAAGACAAGTGTAATCTTTTGTAGTCCAAATGTCCCCATCATAAATGCTAACTGAGGAAAATATTAGGACTCATTTATTTATGAACCCGTTAATAATGAGGTGCAGTTATGAAAAAGGCTTTCTCAGCACAAAGCCTACTGAGCAAACAATGCACACTGGGGAAAAAGAGCTAGTTAGCCTTCCTGACTTAGATAAAGCTATGGAGAAATGACAAGTGCCAGTAATTAGCAAAGCCTCTTCAACAAGATAACCCTATACATCTTTGTCTATTTCAATCACCAAAGACTCCGATTCCATGTAAAATTAAAGCTGGGATGCCATCAATTTCTGTTAACCTCTTTATATTGTTCTGTGTTCATGCATATGTGATAGATAGTTTTTGTCATTTTATTAAATGGTGACATCTCAGTAGGCATGTGACTAAAACTGTTTTCTCCTTAGCAAAGTATTTTTAATCATCTCTCCATTGCCTTTATTAACTCACTTCTTCTGAGTCCTGATTGCTTTACTCTGCAGTATCGGCAGCCCTTCTAGGGGGTGCAAATAGTTGTGCCCGTTCCTTTCACGAGCAGCGTATCTGTGATTAAGAAGTTTGTGCCCTTTCCAGTATTCACCTGAGCAGGTCCAGTAGCTCTGCGTGGTCTGCTGACCGCCGGCAGAACCTCCTACTGCATTTTTACCGGAAGAGGGCAAAATTTGTTGGTTACAGCGGTCAGCGATCACAGGCAGACCTCTGGTTTCCACGAGCACGGCCTCCCCCCTCCACACGTGTCCGGATGGACAGTCCTCATTTGGTTTTGGTGCTGGAGCTGCCGTTCCCCTGCTTGGAGCACGAGCCAAAGCCCATTGAGCTCCACTGAAAGACTCCCACCAACTTCATGGTCCTCCGTCCTTTCTGAAAATGGTCTGCATCCCAACTGCTTTTTTCCACCTTAAATGCTGAGCCCTGATTTTTTTTTTTCCCCCCGCAGACTTCCAATATTTGTAAGCTCATACTCCCTAAATTTCCCTCTGACTTTCAGGTAAGTCAGAAAACACGTTCACCTGAAGCTTTGCAAGGGAAAACAGAAGTTATAAATCAACCCTGTTCCCTCGACGTGGGGGCAGGTTTGCTGGGAGTGCTGGCGGAGTTAGCACTGAGTGACCTGAGAAGTTGCATGTGGCGTTGGGTGTCATAACAAAAGTTCCTTCTGGCTCCGTTCTCTTGCTCTGTAATGTCTTTTTACTTGTTTTAAGTACTCCGGGCCCTGACTTCTGAGGTTATTAATCTTCATCTGTGCTCTTTTTAAACTTTACTACTAGCACTTTTTTGCCTCAGATATGCTTTTATTCATTCTTTTCAGCAGCAATAACCTCTCATATTGGCCAAATTAGGAAATAATTGCAAATAATAGAGAATCTTTTTCCAGCACTACAATAAAGGATTATATATGTGCTGTGTGTGAGGGATGGCACAGAGTGTAAATACCAACATATGGGCAAATAGGCAGAGAAGTGAAGTACGCTGTTTGGCTCTCACTCTGCGTTTCTTTCTGGCTCCGAGGCCTTTGTATTCCGAGCCGTGTTTGTCAGCCCATTGCAGAGATGCAGCACGTTGTGGGGGTTTGTGGAGAAGGAAGGGAAAAGCAAGAGCCGACGTTGCAGGTCAGCCTGTGCCCATCCCTGCAGGTCCTTTGGGAAAACCTGTGCCGGGTCTGTTAGTCTTCTATGGTAGAAATAGAGTTGGATGAATCAAATGAAAAGTTGCTTGCGTTTTTTAAACATCTGATCTATCTTGCTTTTATTTATGCGGCCACAATAGCCACGGCTTGTTTCTGTTCAATGCGTAGGGAGAAACTTTGCCAATTCCAGGAATTCCACCCCACTTTTCCTGTGCGTTGTTTCAGTTTTGGATCTTTATCCATTGCTTTGAAACTCCCAGTTGTCCAGTCAAGGAGCTGAAACCAAGAGTTTCTGTCTGACTTGGATCACAAGCCACGCATCACAAGTGGCCAACAATTGCAAGCAAGCAAAACGGTCTAATTTGGCACCATGCTAATAATTACTTTTCAATAAGGGGTGTATCTATGGGACTTTGGGATATGCTTGTGCAATATAAAAAAACCACCCTACTCTCAGCTGTCTAGCTGCTCTCATACATAGGCATTTTCAGGATCAAAGCTCCTGTGAATGTTATTCACAACAAATAATTCTATCAGCTCTCGGGAAGAAAATACGGAGAACATTCATGTAATGCTGCCATCTCAGTTGGGGAGCAAGGAAATATGTTGACTGGAGGAGAGAGCAAAGCTCTCTCGGCGCTCTCATCACATTAACACTTACCTTCCTTCCTTCCACTCAAAGTTCTCTGAGCTGCTGCTTTCCATTGTTTTTTATTATTCATTTGAATCAGAAAATAATATTTTTCCTCTCTAATTCAGGAAAAATTGTCATTGCCCACCTCCTGCTGAGGGAAAAAAGTGCCAGAGCTCATCTCCTACGAGCTTCTTCTCACTTCAAATGCAGGCTGCAATGGCTCCTTTGGAAACGTAACAGGCTATTATAGAAATATGTATTTACACAGTATTTTAAGATGCACATTATCCACCTGATAGACCATAACAGCTCACCATTACAGCCTATTGAATAAAACCTCTTTGCACGATTTTTTTTTCCCAAGCAGATACTTTTTACGTGATAAATCGTGAATCTGTTGCGTAAATGTGCAAGTTCATTGTGTGGGACCATAGGCGGGGACACCATTTATCTTTAGCCCGCTGCAATGGGAGCTTCTTGCTCTGACCCTGCCCCGTAGAATGAATTATTCTGACCAGGGAGATGCAAATAAAAAAACTGAGGAAAAAGCTTCGTGAACGTGAAAGGAAAAGTTGTAACATTTGTTTAACGGACTGTGTTAGGTTATAGAAGGGATCACGCTGCTGGTAAGCCCAGTCGGATGAGTAACGTGGCTCAGGTGGCAATCCCCAGCCATACTGTTTGGGTGCTGCTCTGCCACCTCCTGCCCTACACGTCTACGAGGTTTTAAGCTACCGGCAATCTGAGCAACGTGCTCTCTGTCCGCCACCGCCTTTTGGCACTTGTTTGGACCTCCTGACTCCCCAAGGACTTGGGAGCATCCCACCTATTTAAGACATTCTCCTTTACTGATTTTGCCTCCCAATCCTAAACCCTTTCCTCTCCCTTGCTGAGTCATTTCCCTTCTTCCTTGGCTGGTCCCAGTATAAAGAGAGACCCCTCTATTCCGAAAACCTCTCGCCTTGGCTTTCTTGCCCAAACTTCCCGTGCTTGTTTGACTCCCTCCAGCTAATCCATACTTCAACAGTTTCTCACTTCCAGGAATTCACATGAGAAACTTCTCTGCCCTGGGTGCCATCTCTCTCTTTGTCTGAGGATGCTCGTTTTGAATAGATAATAATCAAAATTTAACAAGCCTCCTTTATTAGCTTGGAGCTAGGCATAAGGAGTCTTTCTGTCATCTCCTGGGAGTTTTAACTTATCAAGAAACAAAAGACAACAGAGAAGGCCACAAGACCCCAACTTGAAAATGAAGCTTGCAGCCGAAACGAGGGTGTCCCTAGTATCAAACAGACTGAATAAGCTGCAAATAAACAAGATTCCCAACTTGTTATAAGATGAAATAAAGCCTAGCCCCTGTTGTGAAACAATTTTACATTGCAGATGTTCATGAATGCATGGAAAATGTGGTGACTTCAAGTCTCTTTTCGTTCCCTATCTTCAGGATGTCAAAACTGATTTTTTTGAAGAAACTCTATAATAGTTACAGTTGACTCCTGAGAAGAGACTTGCATGTCTGGAACAAAAAAAGACTTCCAGCCAGCTAAACAGCGTTGTCTTCTTCCCTCCCACCATTCAAATTAAGCATACACAACAGAAATACCAAACAGGCATGGATTTTACATATCATGCCAATTCTGATCCGAAACAGTTTATTAATATAAATCACCTCCAAAAAAGGGAAAAATTCTAAAGGGAAGCGAATAGCTGCCAAGACGACTTACACACAGAGCCAGCGTCTAACACTAAACCTAGTGGAAATTATGTACTTCCACTCTTCATGAAGCAAAGCAGTGGGGAGCCAGCGCTTTGAACCATGCATGGGACACTTGCTGTGAGTCCCCACTAGAAAGCATATGGTTTGAGAGGAAACAGAAACACCATCCAAAAATCGCTGGTCTATAACCAGCAGATCTGTAAATAGTCTAAACCCATCCCTCGCTTCCCCTGCGAGAGGGGGCCGAAGGGCCCCATCTAGTCTTTGCCGTGCCTGTCCCCCACCGGCGTGTCAGCATGAGCTCTGACCCTGCCGAGAGGACTCCTCTCAAAGCGGAAGGGAATGGTTTGGAGGGGCAAACCTCACCCCGTGGATGCAGGGATGCTTGTTGGCCATGCCTTCGTGTGGCAGGCTGCCGTCGGCGGGGTTCCTACAATAGGAGGACCTGCACGCCCTGCTCTGCTCCAGCCCACCTTTCTCCAGCACTTCTAGGTGGACTTTTGCGGTGTCCGACCCACAGTCTGGAACTGACCTTCCATCTGTGGTTTCGTCTCCAGCATCTCCTCCTTTACTCTTTGCTCTTGACTCATTTGTGAAGAAGGACAGAAGTTGTGGTTTTCTGGAGTTTCTAGGTGCGTTTGGGAAAACCGTTCTCACTTTTAAAATAGTGTATTTGCTTTAATTTTCATTATTTTTAGATGGTAAATTTTAGATCAGTACAGTATGTCTTAAAGTACTGTATTAGAATGCTGCTTGACTCACTTCCAAATTGAAGACCTTTTAAAAAAATTGAAGCAGTCCAATAATTTTAAATCACTCTGCACTGTGCATTGCAATTTAAAATTATTGGAGTGCTTCAAATTTTTATAAGCCCTTGAATTTGGAAGTGATCAAGGTTCTGGGCATACTCAGTGTAGAGCAATTTAAAATTATAAGAGCTGTCAAATTTTTATATAAGCACTTCAGTTAGAAAAGGGATTTGGGTTCTGGGCATGTGCAAAGGGGAGCAATTTAAATTATTAAAGTGCTTCAATTTTTTTTCTAAGCACCTGATTTTGGAAGGGTTTTGGTTTGTGCAGCCTAAAATGACAACTTCCTTTGAGAGTTTCTTCTTAAAAAGAATTTCAATCTTGCAAACTAAAGTATTCTTTAAAATGTGAATTCACTGATACTTTAAAAACTGATTTGCACAGAGCTTGGTGCCCAGGACATCTATTTTTTTTTTTCCCCCGCTCATTTTATCATTTCATTCTTTAAGGGGCAAATTGATGGTATAGAAATAGCTGCCTCTCTGGATTTTAACTTTTTTCCAACTGTTGCACTCATGATGCAAAAAAAGAGTGGAAAAATGAAAAATTCGATGAGAAGAAATGAATGTTTTTTCCGTGGGCTATCCTGCCTGGCCAACAGAACTTATAGGGGATGCAAAATTGAAACAATTTGTTATTAAATCTTAATGTCTCTCAGCACCCTAAATGAAAGCCATGTGATAGCCGACTGAATCTGAAGGAAGGAAGTTGGAAAGCAGCTTTATTTGCACGCTGGTGCTCCGTGCTGAAGGGATGCCTGCCGGGAGCTGTGCCAGCTTTGCACCGAATCCTGCCCCGTCCCTTTGCTTTCCAGCGCTGGGCAGGACCTTCTCGCTCTCTACAACTCCCTGAAAGGAGGGTGTAGCGAGCGGGGGGTCGGGCTCTTCTCCCAGCTAACAGGCAACAGGACAAGAGGAAACGGCCTCAAGTTGCGCCAGGGGTGGTTTAGGATGGATATTAGGAAAATTTTTCACGCTGAAAGGGTTATTAAGCGTTGGAACAGTGGAACAGGGTGCCCAGGGAAGTGGTTGAGGCACCATCCCTGGAGGTATTTAAGAAATGGGTAGACACAGTGCTTAGAGATATGGTTTAGTGGTGGTTTTTGTCAGAGTTATGGTTGGACTGGATGATCTGAAAGGTCCCTTCCAACCTGGGCAATTCTATGGTTTTGTGACAGCAGCGAGGAGAAGGGGGGAACAACTCCCTTCCCACGGCTGTGGGCCCATCTACCGGGCGAGAGTTAAGGCTCGGTGGGCACACGCAATTTCGTATTCTGCAGGAAGGAGACGATTCATCCCCCAAATCCTGCTCTTCATCGCAGCGGGACAGATGCAGAGTGAACCCGACATAGCTGAGCAGGAGATGGCTGTGTCCGGGCGCAGCGTTCGGCTCACGGGCAAGATGGGACAGAGGGATGCTCTTACTGAGCTGCCAGAGGAAAGAGGTAGGGGAGATGAGCGTGCCGGCCTCTCAGCTCACGCTTCTCTCTTCTTAAAACCGGGGATTCACCCTACGGGGCAGGTATCTGGGTAATTAGTTAATGTACAGAGGGCACCCTGTACCTTAAGCCTCGCGTATCAGGAGTACATGTGGAGTGGAATAGCGCGTTTCATCAAACACCAATTTAGTATTTTCTTCCCCTCGAACAGTGCCTTTCACTTGTTACCATGGAGGTGATAGGTGACCATTTGTAGTTGTTTTTTCCTTGGAAAATGAAGTTTTTGAATAAAAGCCAGCGATCGAATTAAATAGGGGCAAAGATACGGCAGAGGTGAAATTCAAAAGACAATACATAATAATTGGTTTTAAAGCAGGAGCCAAATTAATCATATAGTCAGGAACAAAGGGAAAAATTCCAGAAAACCAGTTGCGTTTTCCCTTGGAGGGTTTTTTTTTTCAGAAAGGTAAAAGGACAAAAATGTTTTTTTTTACCGTCTCCGCTATTGACTGCATCGTCTTCTTGGGATGGGAAAACCAGGGGCAGTTCTGTGCCAGAAGGATGAGGAATGGGAGACCAAACGTATCTTTGCTGGGTATAAATTGTTTCGGACTGTGCTTTCCTTGAATCCTTCTGGAATTTAGCGGCGGGCAGCGGCTGATCTCTGCTCGGCCGCACTCCTCGGCGCAGAGAGGGGACGGGAGCAGCAGAGCCGGGGGTTGCTGGGGGCTTGGTGCTGGGGGCTGCTGGCGGGTCCGTGCGGGGACGCGCGCGTGTGTCGGATGAACACGCTGCAGGTGCGTGCAAAGGCAGAGAGGTGTCAAGCAGAGAAAGCCCCTGGCCCTGTCTGTCTGAATCCTGATTGTGGCTCAAAATGAAGAGCGAATGGGCTCGGAGCCGCCGCCTCGCCCAGCCGCACGTACGAGCACCGAGGCTGCCTTAAAGTTCCCCTCTCACTGATTCACTTCAGACGCGGCGTGCTCGAACCCCGCTTTTGGGCTGTATTCATGCTAATGTTGACAGTTTTTTCCTCCTTTGTTACATTGTGCAAACCAAATAGAAAGTGAGGTGAGCTTGTCTGAGCAGATGAAAGATGGCAAGAAATTGGCGCTTGGGGACCAGTGTCTTGGTGACATCGACTCTGCAGTCCTTTTTTTCTCTCTCTCCCTGGCTTCCCCTCTCCCTCTCATTCTCTCTGAAATGGTCTGTGCCTCCAGTAATTTACATAATACTCTTCTGACACCTTTACTTTAGTCATCAATCACGGTACCTTCTCTCAGTCTATCTTTTGTCTGAGCATGTCT
Source organism: Larus michahellis (assembly GCF_964199755.1). Lineage (NCBI taxonomy): Eukaryota > Metazoa > Chordata > Aves > Charadriiformes > Laridae > Larus > Larus michahellis. Next base: position 10,093,405 of record NC_133898.1, read on the forward strand.
CTTCTTTATCAGGCCATGCACAAAAGATTAATTTCACAGTTTTTCTCCCTTCTTTCTTTCCTTGCAAGATACAAAGCTCATGAAATGACAGAAGCAAGATAATGAAAACAACAATGCAAGCAATTTTTTTTTTTTGTTCTTGCTGGTTGGATCTCAAGATACTTTTTTTAACCTCATTGTGTGCCATCTGTCTTAGAAAAGGTCTGCTCTGTATTTTTTAATACAATTCTGATGCTGTTCTGAAGACTATCTGGGAAAAAAAATACATATTTTAATCAGGCCATAGGCACTGATTTAAAAAAAAAAAAGAATTTGCTAAACAATTAAAGCAAGGGGTCCATTTCTAATGGTGGCATGGGCTACTGCACAGTGCCCATGCCCCAATTAATATTAATGATCTCTTGTGCATAGCAAATTTATGGCATTTGATTGACTCACACAACTACACTTCAAGCTGTCATGTAAAGTGAAATATATGGGCACCATGGGCTCATTTGCATATGCATATGTTCTTAATATTAATTAGTCTAATGGATCTAAGGGCCTGGAGATAATTTGAGTACTGGGAGAAGAGAAGCAAACAAACAAAACGAAAGTCGCTGCAAAGTGCCCTGGTATGGGTTGGTCCTACAGCCAAATAACTCTCCCAAAATGCAAAATAATGGGCATGGATTTCTCCTCCTTCCCCATGTCTCTCCCAGGACCGGCTGAATTAAAATCTTATCCCATATAATGCATTGTTTTGGCTCCGACCCCGACACTTTTAAATTGAAATATTTAACATGCCAAATAGATTACAGAAGTATATACAGAGGAGTTTGAGCGCAGGTTTACGGGTGTAGGTCAGGGCTGTGAGGTTTGCAGCCCTGCGAGGGGGCTATTTCCCAATGCACCTGTGTAATTCCCATTAATATTAATGGGAACCACGCAAGTTTATTGGGGGGAACTTGGTCTCCCCAGCTTAGCTTTGTGCTTGCATTGCCTGGGAATGATGGCACAGATTTCCAGAGGAAACAGCCACTGTTCTTCATCGGGCGTTGGTCTTCCAAAGTTAGTGAAAATTCACTTTTCTTTTGGTACTTGAGGGAGTAAGAGGTGCCAGAGCACGAGAGCAAGGAGGTGTCAGGGTAATCTTTTCTGTTTGACTTTTGTCATGCGTGGGCTTGGCTTGTGGGAGGGCCGATGTCCTAATCCTGGATGCGCCCCTATGTCTATACAACTCCTCTCTGTGCTAATCAACTTCAAATTTTCTCCAGGCCTGGACCAGGGAGTTGAACCCAAGCGAGTGGACAGGGCAGGCTTCCCGTCAGCGTATGAGATCGCTGACTTCATGGGCCCATTTTCATTATTAGTGCTGGTTACTTATTATGTGAGGAGCCCATAACAAATCACCTCTTGTAAACTGTGCCCGGTTCTTCCTTACACGTTCAGCGAGAGGAATTAGCGGAGTTTATCCTCTTCGATGTTGAAGCCACCCTACAAACTGGCACGTGGCCTCCACCTGTCAAACTCTCCCTCCTGAAATAAGTGAGTCGTTTCGCCAGCTCTGAAGACTTAGTATGTTGGCAGCACATCTGGTGGTGCCTGCTGCACCGCAGCCTTCTGCTGGGCACGCTGCTGTTGACTTCAGGACAGACGGACCAGGTGCCTTTCTGTGGGTACAGCAAGACCTGCCCAGATGCCTTCATGGTACAACGCTTCGTGCAAGCTGAGGAGTACATTTGGAGGATGGTGAAAAGGAGGTTGGCAGTGGGGTCTCTGCACTAAGGCCTTCCAGGGTGGAGGGAGGGATGCTCCGGTGCCCCTGCAAATGGACAAAAAGCAGGAGGGGACTATCGTCCTGTGCAGTTGTGTAATTGCAGTGTGATGATCCCATTGGCAAAGGAGAATAGGCTTAGCCCGCTGGTGCTCCCCTGCCTGCTCGGAGCCCTCTGGGAGCGACGGCGGCTTAGGACATCCCTGCGTGGCATTTGGCGTGAAGGGAAGTGGGAAGGGCGTGCGGGATGTGTCCACACGTCTGGCTGTGGCTGTCTTGCGGCCTGGGCTGGTGGCTGCCAGGCTGTTTCTGTCCTGATGGGGAGGTGGCAGAGGAGTGACCGCGCATACGGCATCACGGCGAGCAGGGCAGTTTCTGCGCGGGCGGTTTTGTTGAAGCTTGAGCAGCCAGCTGAGGAGCTGGGGCTGCAGCTACAGCACAGCCCGCTCATGGGCAATCTACAGGCAGCAAAGCTCCACTTACAGCAGGGAGGGATGAAAATCCCAAAGACCGGAGCACAACAGAGGCTCCTCCAAGACAAGGGTGTTTCGGAGCTGGGAAACTGGTTAATGCCATTCCCAGCCGCAGGGGGACGTGGGGCCTCGGCCCTGGGTCCAGTGCCTGGCTCGCCTGGGTTGTTTGGTGTAACAAAGAAAACACCCCGCGCAGCTTCAGCCCATTTCCAGCCTGCAAAGCCGTAATGAATCTGCAAGTTGCTGATTGCCTTTATGAGGTGCTAAGCACCGATGGCTGCCTGATACCCGGGAGGAGAGTGTCGGCTCTTGGCCGGATCAGGTCTACAGTGAGTTGTTCTATAGAAAAAAATGACTTTCCTGTACGAAGGCATCACTTCTGTACTGAATATATATAACAAAACCTGGAAAGCCTCTAGTCACTCATTTTAGCTGCTAAAATGCCTTTAGGCCAACATTCCTGCTGTGAAAGGGGTTATGGACATGTCATATGGGGGTCATCAGTGAAAAATATACCCAACTTTTGTTATTCTTAAGTCTAAATCAAAAACCTCTTTTCACAATCCACTAAGGGACGATTTACTAGAGAGTAGAATGTGGTATCAATTATTTCTGTGGGCATCCTTTTTGTTATAAGAAGCAAAGAGGATTGCTTGAGAGTCAATAGCATGACTCCATCTCAGATTACTAAATAATGAAATGCTAAACTTGGCCTAGAGTAAGGACTATTGGTGTCTCAAAGGGACCAGAGGCTTCAATTAAATCAGAGGACAGTGTTCAATGAATGAGAAAAGGATGCTTAAGGTACGATGACATATTACCGGATTTTACATTTAATTGCGGTGCTTTGTTCTTTTAATAAAAGCACAAGAGCAGTGGATCTCCATTATGGTCATCTGGTGGCATTGTTCATTGTGGACAGTTTATTGTAATTTATTGGCTATCTTTAATCCCTCTGTTTTTCATATAAATGAATTCTGTCTGCTTTATTTTATGAATTTTCTTTGCTTTTAAAAAAAAGAAAAAAAAGAAGCACCTAATAGTTATTTACACACAAAAGAGCTTTTCCACTGAAATACTCAACAGTGCGAGAAAGAAACAACCCAGCCTCGTATGACACTGGAGTGAAAGCGAGTGCTTCTGCTCAGAGGTGTGTAATTCTGCGTCACCCAAGAAGGTACTGGCACCTGGAGAGCAACGTGGCTGCGCAGGGGCAGCATCTCGCACGGGCCGTGCAGCCTTGGGGCTTCTGAAAGGGTGCAGGCTCCCGAGGGCTTGACACGAGGAGTTAAGCAAAAGGCAGGGAGCCACGGTCCTGACGACCTCCCCCGAAACATCCTCCTTCGTTTAGTGGGGCTCCGTGCCCCTGAGATTACCGGTGCGTGCCGTGGGCACGGGGGCCCGTGCGTGGAGCGGCTCTCTGGATTTCTAGTGCAGGCGAAATTGGTTTAAAACTCGCCTACCCCCAGAGGTGGGTTTTAGCCTTTGTGCTTGGTGCCCTGGGATAACGTACAACACATGGCGGTAGTTTAGCTGGAAAACCACAGGAGCATGTGCATGTGATTATACATATGTGTGTGCACACATGCATGCATGTATAGATATATTTATAGTTTGATGTTTGCATATATAGTTATACATATTTATTTTAAAATGTAAATTTATAAGTGTTTTTAAATGGTTGTCAGGCATATACCTCCTTTTAGACATTTTTGCTGTGACACGTCATCGCTGTGACTTGTCTCATCTGATCACGCCAATCGTATCCCATTATATAAACGATGAAATCATCGGTGATTTAACTAACGTAACCTGATGCATCACGGCAACGCTGTGGGCACTGTCAGCTTAGGAAGGGAGAAGTGGAGAGACCCAAAAAACGGAGACCCTCGTCTGTATTTTCAGAGCGTGATTAGTTTGTTTGTTTGGTTGGTTGGTTTTTTTCTTATTTTTTTAATTTTCGTTAAAAGGTCCGTGTGCAGGAGAGGGGCTCTTAAATGGAGCTGAAATACGGTGTGCACCAAGCACAGGCAGGGGAGGCAGCCGCTATTCAGCTCTGGGCAGCGCGTGTCTGGTTTTTGAGCAAGATCCTCCCTGAAAGAGGGTCACAGTGCGCGGTTCGCTTTCCTGTTTAGACAGGTTGGGTGTCTGTCTTTCGTTTCTGCCTTGTTTCAGCTCGCCTCGTGTCAGAGCCTGTCCCTGGCAACGTGGCAGTTCAGCGAGGACGGCGGGATGAGACGGCTCTCAGAAGTAACGACACCACACGAATGGCAACCAGCCCCGCTGAAACTGCCGCCAGAGGTTTCTAACCGGGGTGGTTTCTGCGCCCGGGGGGAAGTTGTGAGCTGCGTTGCCTACTGGGGAGAAGTTTCTCCGTGGTTTTATCTGGAGGGTTTCTTTGGTGTGTTTCTTCTCGGTGAGCGCGCAATGCTTTTAACGGCCTGCAGTATCTAATTTTTATAACATCATTTAGCCATGTGACAGCGTGAGGGTAATGACTTCAGGAAGTGTGCGGTGAGGATTCTCTGTGCGAGAGGGTACAGGCAGTACTTAAGTCCCTATCTATCGCAGCGAGCTACTGATAAACAAGCGAGTGCCTCCCGACCAGCCCGAAAAGGTGCTGCAGGTGCCCGACGGGACTGTTCGGGTGCGGGATTGGGACCGCAGTCTGCGATCGCAGCCTTTCAGCGCCTGGGAAGTGCTGTTGCTCTTCCCGGGGCGGTCCCGTACAAGGGTGACGGTGGCTGTACATCCAGGGCCGGGCCGTGTCCGGGTGCGGGATGGAGCAGAACGCACAAGCGCCACCCGTGCATGTGGCTGATGCCACGTGCCAGCCGCCGTGGCACGAAGTCCCGTGCTGCGTGGGGGAGAATTATCGCTGTGAACTGGGCAGTCAGTTCAGCAAAGGCGCCGTGTTTGTCATAGCTGCCTCTTCCAGGGCTAATGCGATGTGACTCTGCCGTATGCGTATTTGTAAATTACCATATGATGAATACGGGGCCGTACTACGGCAAACCCTTCCTCTTGACAAAGTGCTGTGCCTATTCCCAGTTCTCCCTGGCCTCTGTTTTTGTTAATTTTACACTGAAGGATCAACGTGCCCAGGATGCACGCGTGCATCCATCTCTCTCCCTCTCAAAGGAAATTAGTGCTTTCCTGTCACCGCAGGTGATATGAGGAGGGGAGGAAGTACACAAACTGATTTATCTGGAGCTGTCAGCTGTTTTGAGGATGTTGACTACTAAGGGTGTCAGCTCCTCCTCAGTAGTTGGCTGACTCTGAAGAAGACCCCATTCCTCATTAAAAGAGCACTGAGCTGCACTTGAAAGTGACTTTCCCACTTGTTCTCCTCTCACAAACATCACAATAACAGATTCGCTGTTTAAAGTGGCATGATCTTCGTGCCAGGCCCAGGCAGCTTTGTAAAATACACCTCTGCAGCACTTGGTAGCATCGGTACCATCCATGCAAAATTCATTTGAGGTATAAACTAGAGACTATCATCACAGATGACAGTTATAGCAAATCAGCACGCCGTGTAGTTTCATCCTTTATTCACATTATGTATCATAATAAACGTCGTCCTAGCAACACAGTTTGTTGAGAGTCAAACACAATATCCCACAATGCCTCACCACGGATGGATGTGAGGAATCAGGGCTGTGAGAGCCTGGTACAGCCTGGAAAGGAATCAGTGCTTCTCACCATCGTTTTAGAGGGCTCCTTCCTCCTCCCACCGCAGGAGAGATGCGGGGAGGGAGCCTGCGTGAACCGGGGGTCCCCGCTGCACGCTCGCCCGTGCGGGCGCAAAGCGGAGGGTTAGCGGCACTGGGAACTGGACCAAAATGCATCAGGACTCAAAATCGGGAGGCTCGAGGAAGAAGAGGAGGGACTGTCGCGTGGGTAAATTGAGTGATATTGAGCAAGAAATATTACTCGGGTAGAAGACTATATCTTCCTTCTTTTTAATAACTGCTTAGTGAAAAAGCACTACCGAGGTATTGAAAGTGGAAAGAAAAAGAAATCTTAATTTAAAAATATACGTCTTTGGTATAGAATTCCACTCAGACCTGAGAGAGATGTTTCCTGAGCGGAGTCGGGTGTGATTCATATAACATTTTGCCAGCCCCTGGGGAATGTCATCTCCTTCTGATGTCTCCATTTGCAGGAAAGGCTTCGTTGCAGGTACAGCACCGGGCTCCCGCGCCAAAGGGCTGAGTTCACTTTCAGACCACGCCACGCGCGCGCTCTGTGAGGTACGGCAGCCCATTTTCTCTAATCTTTGCCCTGCCACCCGCGCTCTTCCTTATCCCTGGTTGTGAGAGCCCGTGCTCAGTGCCAGGCAGGAGCTGCTGCCTCCCGGCGGTGCTGGTCAGCCCACGGTGGGGCTGCTGGTTCCCTGATACTGAACCCCCCAGCCGGGGTCCCCGGTGCAAATTATGTGTTTGCACTGCTGCAAAAACTATGAGAAGAGAAGCTCTGGCTCTTGTCTGGGGTATGTCCTCTGGTAGGGGTGATCGGAGATCACGCTCATGAATTCTCTCGTGTTGGAGCAAAGCTTTGCCAGGATGAAGCACTTTTCTCAAAAGACCCTGATTATTTTTTTCACTCCTCCTACTATTTTGAACAAAATTGTCACTCGATGTCTCTCTGAGATAGAAATATCTTAATCAATAGGCTACTAGAAATGAGGAAACATCTTGGAAAATCATCCTAAGTGTTGCTAAGATGCACGCGACTTCTGAATGGGCATGGGCCCGCTTTCACAGCCAGCCTGATCTAGTGGGTACTTCTGCAGTTCAAAAGTAACGGAGGCAGTGAGAGACGAATGCCAGAGGAGACAGAGTCAACCCTTCCCTGCACAAACCCCTCGGGAGAGGAGGTAACAGAGATATCGTATGAGTTCAGCCTTCACACAAAGCAAAGCTTAGTACCGAGCAAAGGCCCGAAACTTTAAAGCCCAGAACAGAGTCCCTCCAGCCTGTGGGGAGCTTTGTGTCTTGCCCGGGGATGCCATAAAGTAGGAGCATCCATCATCCTCAACGTTTGTGTCCGGGTCCACAAGCAAAATGCGTGGAAGTCTGGATCCAGAGGTGGATTTTGGGCCCAACTCTGCATAATTCCTTGTTGTGGAGCAGTCCCATAAACCAAAATAATTTATCTCATTTTTTAAAGTGCGTGCAGGTTTTGGTGTCACAGCTGAAAGGACGGTTGGGGTCCTGTGGGTGGGAACTCAGAGAAACACTAAAAAAAAAAAAAGCCGTTATGGTTATTAATCAGAATTTTGTATACTTTTCAATTCGCTTCTCCGGGACCGATTCCACCGCACCATAATTAAAAAGAACCCCGTGCTGACTGTGGTGCCCCCCCCGCCCGTGGAGCGGTGCCTGGCTGATCCCATTGTCTGCACCCTGAATGCTGAGCCTACAGTTAATAATTAGTTAGCAGCGCTTAAATGAAACCGCACAAGCGATTCTCTGGTACCCTGGCAGAGGCGGCGGCTGAGCCAGCCAGGACTTTGTCATCTTGGCAGGGAGAAGGAGTGCTCGCTGCCATCCTGCAGCCACCGTGCCGTGCAGGGGACGCGGCCAAGGCGGCGTGGCTGGCAGCAGGCTCAGCCCGGCGAAGAGGCACGGGCAGGAGGGAAAGGGAACGTTTTTGCCATCTTCTGGGAAGGGGGAGGAAAAAAAGGAAAAGGGACTCTTTTTTTGGTAGGTACGTTTCCCGGAGATGTCTCTCAGGTTCATATTTATTGTTTATTGCCCGTAAAACTGTGTTTCTATGCTTCACAAAGCCATCATTTCGGTGTAGTCTGCCTAGCCTGAAATGATAAATGAAAGCAATGAAGGGAGAGGAAGGGTGTTCTGGTGATTAAAACTCAGGATTTGACTTGAGAAAGTAGGTTTCAGCTCCATCTCTGCCACCGACTTTGGGGTGACTTTTGACCAATCGTTTAATCTCTTTGGGCTTATGTGAGCTAGGGAGAACAATGATTTTTCCCTTTTTCTTGTGTTTGGTTTTTTTTCTTTTTTTTTTTTCGCCTGGTCTGGTTAGGCTGTCCAAGTCTTCCTGTTGGGGATCCTTTCTACTATGTAAAGGGTGACCAAAATGGGATGCCTCTGTAATTTAAACTCCTATTCCCAGTATTTTAACAATGCGTTCAGGGATATACAGAGGGAAAATAGTATAGTAATTAGAAAGGATGTGAATGAGGAGACTGTGAACGGTGGCGAATGGTAAACCTCAGAGAAATCCTTTTCTGACAGGAGCAGGTTTATTTCCCTCAGTGGTGATTGAAATTAATATGGGCTGTTATTTTATGGAGGTACTCGTAAACTGGAGGAAGCGTGATGGCCTCGAGATGTAAAAGGTCAGAACAGATGATCTAATAGTCCTTTTTAGCCTTAAAACTAGAAGGAAAATGAAGGCTTTTAAAAATTATTCTTTTACCACAGTTAGAGAGGAAATGGAAAGGTGGGGTGCAAAGCTAAACCCCAAACTTGGAGACTCGGTCACTTGGCTCATTCCCGTGCCAGTAGGTTTCCATCTGGGCCACACGCATGTCCCAGAGGGTCTCTGAGCCACCTCTCTAAAGGGTGCCTGAAAGGCAACCGAAAAAAGCCTCTTGTCAGGAGGCTTTGATTCACTATTACGGGTGATCACCTCTCCGTTGGAAGTGTAAGGGTCCATAAATCAAGAAATGGTTGAAAACTTCTGCTCTGGTCTTGGCCAGCAGTTACAGACAGCTTACTTCAGCCGCATGTACGCTCCCATCTTGATTTCCCACTCCTGTTCCTACTGGGAACAGGGCACTTCCTGCCACCATTGTCAAACCAGCCTGTGGCCCTCTTTTCATTTTCTCTTTTTTTAGTCACCCTACAACTAAATATCCGTAAAATGATGAGTACATAAAGACCTTAATATACAGCACCGTCGCATACCAGGTACACAAGTGCACCTTGGTACAAGTACTTTACAGACAAAGAAACATAATCACTCATCAGCGCTATTGTTTTTGCTGCATGTGTGGTCTGGATGGAGGGCTCAGCCTGCGTTTGGCAGTGCAGTGATTCCCTTAGGGGTTTGGAGGTACCGCTCCGACCAGGAGCCCTCCTTCGGCACTTCCCTTAGCATCTCCAACCAGACCCAGCCAGGGAAGGACATCCCATGAGCAGCCCACAACTGCCTGCCACATTGCGTGATGGACGGCCTTTCTTTGCAAAAGTGACGCTACGCTCCCGGCGCGACCCTGCGTCACCGTAGAGCTCTGAGGACAGACGTGCACGGAGAGGGACCTCCTCCCTCCCCAGCCCTGGCCAGGTAACGCCTTAGGGACTTCCCAGACCAGAGGCTGTGCCGGATCGTGGTGCTTGGCAGTCCTCCGTAGACCTCTACTGTGAATTTGTCTAATCGCATTTCAAATCCATTTATATTCCTGGCCTCCGCAACACGCTGTGCAGCAAGTTGCATAATTTAGTTATTCTTTGTAAAAGTGTTTCTTATGGGCTATTTTAAACCTGCTGCCTTATAATTGGGTGCACCCTAGTTCTTATGCTGTGGGAAATAATGACTAATTCTTTTCTATTTGCTTTCCCTATACTGTTCATAATTTTATAGACTTTATTGTGTGTTCTCTGATTTTCCTCTATCATTTTGTAGCTGGAAGGGCTACATTTTTTTACAGAAGTCAGCACAATGGGAGATAAGTAGAGGATTTGGTGGGTTATTGCAGATCCTGAAATGTAGAAGAAAAATTGATCATCAGCTGAACCAGAAATGAAATTTTAGACTTTTTTTGATTAAAAAAAAATAAAGGGATAAAAAAGTCCCTTTAAAAGGCCAGCTTGATGTTCAACATCGGTTTCGAGTTTTATTTCAATGTTGAACCCTTTTGTTTTTATGCAAGCTGACAATTAAAGAATATCAAAGTCGGAGAGATTTCATACAAAAGGCTTGAGGCGTTTTTGTTTTGAAAGTTGCAAAATGTTTGCATACTTCTCTGAAATTTTCCTCCTCAACCTGTCCATTCAGTCAAATCAAAATCTAAGCTATCAGCAAATCCGCAGATTTTTCACTCGTAAGGCTTGGTTTTACCCAGGTATAAAGAGAAGCTGGCTTGAAAAAGTTAACCTAAACCACACATTTTTGACCGCATATAAAAAATCTCCCAACACAAATCCATCAAAGATCGCGTGCCAGACAGATTTCCCATGGATTTTATTTTATGTGCGCTAAACACTCCACAAAGCAAAGCCCGTCCAAAAGCGTGAATCCGAGGGCTGTTTAATGCTGTAGATTTTCCCCTTGTATAACAATTATGTAAACACACGCACTAATTGACATCGGATGCGACACTGTGAATGTGTGAATGGTGTTCAATAGCCATCATAATTTCTCATTTTACTGCTTCTGGTCGCGTGGGCTAGTAGTGGCGCGGAGTCGGACAGAACACAAAACACACGGCGCACCAGCGCCAAACTACCTGAAGATTATTGCTATTTCCCTGCTGGTGAAGCGCGCCTGCATTTTCTCGCCTTTTCAAGCTCAGGTCTTTGTTTCGTTATTTATGTTTTATAAGAGGAAGAAACTAATTAATCTCTTTCCCAAAGAAACGCAGGTGTGTGCTTGTTCCCACCTGAATTTTGCTGAGGGTGAATTCCTCACCACCGTGGTTTGGAGTCCCTGGAGGAGAACGGGAACGGGTCGGCCTGCTCCTGACGTCTGCTGGATCTGGGCTGTCCCTCTGTCCTGAGGTCCCTTGGGGGACCCAAGAGGGACAAATTTACTGGTGGGTGGTTTGCACCTTGTTGGCAATCGGACCCACAGGTGCCAGGAAGATTTCTTCTCCGTAGCGCAGATATTGTCTGGGATAGTTTTATGGTTGAGGGTGATGGCACGTGCTCATTCTAGCTAACCTAAGCCAGCTTTTGTTTCCTTCCCATCGTTGTAGTGTTGGATTCAGTCTTAGTCTCCGTATTACGAGTCTGTCTAAAGACTGATTTTTAGCCATAAAAGGAGGAATTTATTTAAAAATCGATTCAAACCAAATAGATAGACTTTGCTGAAATAGGCAATATCCAGTAGGAAATGCCCTGTATTGTACGCTGGGTTCATTTAGAGTAAATCTGGTAAGATCAAGACACATTTTAATATACAAATGATATTTGTTTTTAAGCTACACTATTCTATCTGGACTCAGCCTGCTTCCATTTTTTTAACCATTAATCTTGCTTTTTGCCCCTAATCCTTTCTTTGCTAGAGTGAGCTTTCACTGTGTGTGTGTGGGGAGGGAAAGCCCTATTAGATTATAACATTTTATGAGTTGTCAACGATATAATGACATTAGCCACCTGACTGAGAAGTAAAAACCTTTGTGGTGTCACATAACAGGTTAGAATGGGCTGGTAAGCCCTTGTGAAATAAACAAGGCGAAAAAAAAAATATCCTCCAAAATGTATATTTAAATGGGTGGCTATAACCCCTCCCGGCTTATTAGACCACCGAGGGCACATTAAATATTTTATACGTATATATCTTTCTGTCTCTATAAACTAGGTAGAGATAGGTGCACGTGCGTACATCCATACACACATGCATAGACACACAAGTCTTTCAAAATCAGAAAGGTCTCAAATTTAATTGGAATGGAAAATGCTAACTAATTGGCATCCAAATTTGATTTGCTGTAGAAACCTCATATTTGTTTGAAACACAACACTGTGTCTTGGAACACAAGCCCAGTCCTTCAAAAATCATACACGAGAACTGTGGAAGAATCAATTAAAGTTGATTTGGCAGATCTGCTTTTGACAAATATAAAGAAATCTCTGATTAGGCTGAGAAGAAAAGAATCCCTCTTTCGTGCTCCCTCTATTCTCTCCCTCTTTAAAGGCAGTAGATGTCAGAAGGGGGTGGGTAGTGATATGCAAAACACGGCCTCCATAACCAAAGTAGCCTGCAAAATTAGGTGTCAGCATGCAAAGCTTATTGATGTATGAATGCGGAAAATGAAAGCCGGCAGTAGACAGACGGGGCTAAAGGTGAGACAGCCACAGTGAAAGCAGCTGTACATCTACGTCAAGGTGTTGCTATATGAGCCTGCTTTTTTCTGGAGGGCCACAGCCTAACAAGCTGCGCCTGGCCATAAAATGATGAAACAATACAATGTAGGCACACACTGTGTGAATACCAAATAAATTGACTCAGACCCCCCCCACGCCCCTTCAAAGTCGGCCTGTGTATTCATTAATAAATTCATATTCTGAGTTTTCAATAAAAGAAGAAAATGCAGTGTAAACTGGAGTTACTTAGTGACACCCAGCTCATTGCTTTTTATTGTTGCTTGCAGCTACGGAGCCTTCGCTGTGCAGTAGTAGAATTTATTACTGTCTGTCTTTGTGGCAAGTTGGCGAAGTGAGCCTTTTGAAGAAAATTGACCCACACTTCATGAATATGATGAAAAATGCCAATAACACTACAAAGACAAAGCTCTTGACATTAGTGTGCAAAGAACTAAGAGACGGTAATGAAAGTATTGCAATTACAAATCATACCCCTCCTCCCCGGCCGAGGGGTGCGGGCACTCGGGGGCTGCTGGGGAGCCCCGAGACCCTGCTGGATGTGGGGTGGGCTGAAGCGGGGGGGACGGACAGGCACTGTTTCACTGCCTGGCCCCCTCCCCATCCTCTGTGCTTTGAAGGAAGAAAGGGGTGAGGAGAGGGAAGCAAGCAAAGTGCTTAATCCAACGAGGATTTCCTCCTAGAAGGTTGCCCCTTCTCCTCTCCGAGTCTGCGCGCAGAGGGAGAGTGGTCTCGTTGCTAAGGCACGAGATTAGGAGCCACAGGGTCTGGCTTGTGCTTGCCCTTCTGCCATACTCTTCCTATATGCTCCTGCACACAAATCACTGCAAGGCTCTGTGCCTCAGTTTCCCTCTCTGTAAAACAGCTTTTTTTTTTTCCTTCTGTGTAGCTTACTTTGACCAGAATATCCTCCAAGCCACCTCGTCCTGCTCGTGTGCAGGCACCTCTCCTCTCTTTTGATATTGCAATAATAGCGATAGGTTAAAAATTAGCATTTTGCAAGCAGGAAGGTCTGTCTCACAGGCTCCGTCCCAGCAAAGTGAGAGAGAAAACAGGAAGCGATGTGACATGCAAAAGTTCTCCTTTTAATTCTTGCCCCAGTGATAAGCAACTTGATCAGTGAAAACGTATAAGAAACAAACCCAGCAGTTCTTTTTTTTCCTCCCAGCAGCTGATGGAGCACTAGAACAAAGCAACTTCAAGACAAGAAATGCGAAGGCTAAGAGAAACTGAGCTGAAAAAAAAAAAGAAAAATTAAAACCAGCGGCGAAAGGTTATTTAGCCCTATGTTGAACATTTGCCACTTTCTGAACTTATTATTCATCAATCAAATTTTCTGTCACCAAGATAAACTGTAAGTGCCAGGCGCTTTGTTTATGCATTCTGCTCTTATATTTATTGTGGAGAGACCTGCTAAAAATCAAATAAAAAGCAAGCGTGCTATCTACTAAATTTGTATGTGACAGTTCATAGGTATATCTTGCCACATTGGAATGCTGGTGCCAGAACAAATCAGTTCAGCTTTGCCATCCTCATGCTCCTCTTTCCACTTGCAGGAGATGACACTTGTAAATTCAGGCAGAGCATGACTGTTTTCCTCTGTGACGTGTGGCCCCTGATGAGATGACCATGAAGTCAGCCGGAGCAATTCTGCAGGTCTGTATGAACTGGTGGGTGCCCAAGTAGAAGCTACCTGGGAGCTGCGCTCGGATCTGACCCCATCAGACCTACGCCACTTGTGGATCCAGCCTGCCTTGGGAATGTGAGGGGCTTCAGACACACAGACGCTCCATAGGTCCTCATGCAAGGCCCTTCTGCTTTGGATACTGAACGTTGCAACAACGTTGGCTGCTGCGTTTCCCAGTGTCCTTGCGTCAGTCATTTGGAGACGCACAAAGGCTTTTTGGGATTGCTGTTAGGTGTCTGCAGAGCATGGCGGTGGAGTGAGGGCTAAGCCCTTGTCCTCAAAACTAGATATTTTGTGGCCAGCCTGTCAGGTGTGATTTCCCCCAGTTGTTCGTGGCCTCATGTCATCAATGAGGCCACAGCAAGACCCCAAGGGCTCTGTCTCTGGCCACGGGCCTTTAACACCCATGACTTGAAGCTGGCACTTGAATGGAGTGGAAGACAACTGATTAAACCATCATACAATCACTTTACAATGAGGATTTCAATCAGTGATGATTCCCCATTCCTGAGTCTGCTTTTCCTAGATGCATCTTACTTAATGGGCAGAAACTGAGATGTGTCCCAGTTTCTCTTTCCGCATGCTTTCCCCATCATGCGTATGGAAATGATTCCCACAGGATGGGAAACACAACGGGTTTTGGCACGTCTATGCCTTTTGGGTGTGCTATGTAGTATGAAGATCCAGATAGAGCCCGGAAGCACTCAGACTTCTGGATGCACGTCAGGGTATCTTCAGGGTATCTTCATGGTGCGGTGTCATTTCTCTGTCCTGGTCGTGAGAAGGACCCGCCTCATCTGAGGAGTCAAAGTAAGCAGCTGTACCAGTGCCCCCGGGTGGCCGAATCCTTCCATGGAGCATCCTTGTTAGAGGCACCATGGACCCAACAGGAGGAAATGACTCTGTGCTTTAGAACTCAACTGGACGTGGTACTGTTTTCCATGTTTTATAAATCACTTAAAGTTTTACAGTAAATTATGAAGAGAAAAGAGATGGAAAAGGAAAGTGAGTAAAGAAGCATCCAAACAGCAGGAGCAGCTACTGTGTAACAGGTGAGAAAATAGCAAAATGGACTGATTATGTCTGAACATCCATCCTACGAAAGCAACTGCAGATTAGGAATCGTTGCTTGTGTTATTTGGCTTTGAAAACAAGACGGATGCAGAAGCCTCAAGAGGAAAATGTGAGACCACCATGTAGATCAGAACGATACCAGTGTAAAGAACAAAAAAAAAAAGGGGCAGCGCCAGAGAGAGCGAGCAGATTGCCCAGCCGCAAAAAGCAGCGTCGAAATCCAGAGGAGAGTTTCATCAAAGGCCGGCTTAAGTGCAAAGGCTCAGACCTGGCTAAGGAGCAGCTCGTTTTTTGTTGCTCTAGAGCAAGACCTGGCTCCTAAGACCCGAGCGAGCGAACGAATGTTGTTCTCTTGCTCAGCTGAATGAGGCAGTGGCACAGTCTGGCCACAGATGGGGAATCTCACAAGTAAAGACGAAGCCATTAGATAACATATTGGAGTGACTCTACTGAGCAGGCTGAATGCCTGCTGAATGCCTGCTCAGTGGAAAAAAAAGGCAAAAAAAGAGAGGAGAAGAAAACACTGTGTAATTATACAGCCGCCCAGTTCTATCTTCTCATCCCTTGTTTCTGTGGCCATCAATATTAGGCTTCTACACTTCTTCCCGGAGCATTTTGTGGCTCATCTCTCTAATGAGGGTGTCCCATAGACATTAAATACCCTTCCATCTGAAGTTACAGGTTTCATGCCCAGGACACTAAGATTGGGGCACTCCCTGTTGCTGGAAAAGTGGACCAGCCTCGTGGCGCGCTGATCCCCAGATCAAAAATATTTGTTCACCTTGTCCCTGTAGCTCGCAAAAATTGCGAATGGATAATGGAACAATTTATTTGGTGTAATTGATTATGGCTAATGAGGGCTGGAAATCCAGTTGTGACACTGCTGGACTTATCTGCACTTTAGATACGAGGAGATATATTTTTCAGATGTAGGCATGTTTAGCATTTTGGGATGAACAATTTATCTACCTGGGTTCATTCTGCTGCTCCCAGAACTGATTGTATATTAGCATGTCTCATGAAAATCATGCGTGACATTACTCCTGCATCTGTATATTGAACAGAAATGAAACTGGGGCCGGATAAAAAGCCCTTTGAAGTCGGTGGAAATGTCTCCCATCAACTTCAATGCGAACAGACGAACATAGGAATACAGGATTGGAAAGGACCTCTTGGGTCACCGAGTCAGTCCTCTGCTGTCCCCCACGCTCCTTTATATAATCCCTTCTCCAGCGGTTGTTTCTATTTAGCCTGCCTATGGGCTGATGATGTGCTCAGCGTATAGCTGAAAATGTTATCGATAATGAGATTTTTGCATTGCAGGTAACCGATGGTTCCTGGGTGTTTGATTTGTCAGCTCTTACAGGCATGAACAATTCCCAGAACATCATCTTAAAAATGCGGTTCGGCGAATGAATGCAGATATCTGGAAGACTGAAAGGGGTACGGGACTATCTATATTCCGTCTACGTGTTTGTCAAAACTCTGAGCGCTCGCGGTACGGTTTCCAGTAAGTAGCGGTTGGGATTCTTCAGTGATCCTTGCAGCAAATAGTGGGGACCGATCACAACAAAATGAAAGGGGCTCAGTTTTGTGGCAACATTTCTGGTCTTTAAGAGTTAAAGGGATAGGTAAAGGAGGCCCAGGTTCTTTGGAATTTTATTTTTTTTTTTCTGTACAGTATTGCAAATGCTGAAAGTGAAAAGAAATTATTGAAAAGTATGACTAGGAAGATTTCATGCAATTGTATTCAATGTCAATTATTTAAAGAGAAGATAGTAGAGAGGGCTGGAAAGGGTTAAAATTAAAAGCTGTTTCTAAAGCCTGCAATAATAATACAATAGAGTGGTGGTAGCCACAGGCAGAATTTACTGTCCTTGGTCTAGTGAACCAGTATTAACCCTTCGAGTGTCCTGGATGGCTCTGTGCACAGTGTCACTTTCTGCTCCAGCGTGTGGATGTATGCTTTCTGTCAGATTGCTCAATTAATTATAATTGTCCTACCTTTAAAGGGATGGCCCTGGGCATACTAGGGGGTGTGGCCCTCATGGGGTTTTATTTCAAGCCATATCCTACTGTCTCCCACTCAGTCAATGAATCTTACTCATCAATATTTAATGACACAAGTGCACCTTCTTTTTTTTTTTTTTTTTAAATTATTCTTCTACACAGCTAGACAGGTGCATTGTCTTCCCGTTATGGTTTGGCGACAGAGAAGACGCTGCCTTAACTCTGTGTCGGCACCTAAGAAAGAGGTGGGTAGACCCACCACAAAACGTCAGCGGGCACCTCCATGAGAAATGGGCATTACAGACCTGTGTTCCGCCTTGGAGATGCGACAATAGGCGTCTGGCTACAAATCCATTACCAAACAGGTATTCGTCAGCTTCAAAGCAGCTTTTACCAACTGTGCAGCACACAGGAAGTGATTGGTTTTAAGGGACAGGGCAGGAGAGACGTCTCAATGACTCTACTTATTTTATTCTTTTAGTGCAACCTCTGCGGCTCTAAAAGGTACCAGTGACACATTCTGTGCTGTTTGCACCTTGGTATAGTCTCGGACAAGAACCACATCCTCTGTATTATTGATATTTTCTGACAAAGTAAAGCAATTTTAAAACATCAGGCTGCCCATCTGCTATGAACTACTTTTCACAATATTCAAAATAGATGCGTTTCCCTTTCCTGTTTTCATATGAGTGAAATGCAGACCACAGTTAGGTTATGAGACTGGGGGCCAGGAATTTTTCTACTTTTAATCCTGTCTCTGACATTGATTCCTTCATTAGCCTTGGGCAAGTCATTTCACTTGGATATATTCGAATCACCACATCTATAAAATGGAGATGCAGTGAGGTGTCATGGAGATTTATTAGGCTGTGTCTGCAGCATACTTTGAAGAAGTCAAACCGTATACACCTGTTAATGAATGGAATTTTAAAATATGAATGAAAACATTTTCTCCTTTCAGAAGCCCAAGTTCTGACTAAGTGTCCTGCAGACCTGTGGCTGCCGCTGCAGTCAGCAAGGGCAATTTTACACTCACTGTGTAAACTCATCAAAGAAGAATTAGCTGCACGTTAACTTTATGGCAACTGAACGCCAGACAGTTTCCTGGTCAGAAATGTGCTGTTTTGATGGCGATCATGTTGTCCCTATGAAATGAAAAAAAGCAGGTTTTGCAGTTAAAAAATTTCCAGGAGTAATTTAGAGAGTTGGTGCTCTGAGAGTGGTAGATATTCAGGGAAATTAGATGCCTGCATAATTTTATCACTGTGGAGTGAAACCCTAGCCTTGCGTGAGTGCTTTGTTACCAGCCTTGAAGCCAAGATCTCATCCACCTTATTTTCTAGGAAGCTTTGGTGAGAGTCTTGGAGGATTCACTAGGACTTGGAGCCTTTCCCGCACCGGTGGCTTGGTCTGGTGGAGGTTGTTAACCGGTGGAAGTCTCTGTAGCATCTGGCCTGTAGAGGAGCTCGTGAGATGAGTTGGTCCCGTTCTGTGCCGCCTGCGTTGGCTGTGCTAAAGTTTTGGACTCGGCAGAAAGGCATTAAACTGGACGTGTGGCAATATCAGCCTCGCCGGTCTGAGCCGCACACCTGGCGATGAGACATAACTCACCTTTGGCACTGGTCAGAACCGAAACAAGCTGGTGCCAAATTCGCATTGTCCTTACTCATGCCGGACTTTCTGTAGACAAGAATAGATCTCCTCCATGACTAATCTGTGCATGACTCACCAGCTGTATCATAGCGCGAACCTCGAAGAGCTGTGGGAAACAGTGGTGCACCGAGGCGTGTTTGAAACGAACACCGGCCCCGCTCAGCAGACAGCGAGATTCACACAGAAACTCGGCGCAGGAGGCGGTTTCTGCAGCCATGGGGCAGCGCCAGCACAGCGTGGTCCCCAGCCCTCCTGCTGCCCCTCTGCTTGGACGCTTCCCGGGAGTCCCCGAGGCTGCCAGCTGCCAAATGGTCATTGTTACTGGTTTCCCAGCATCTCTGCCCAAAGGTACTAAAGGCTTTTCCTCCTGCGGCATGTGATGCGGAGTTTTTGAGGAGACCTCATGAAGCAAAGTGGCAGTAGTCCAGCTTGGAATGGGCATTGGTGATGCCGCACACCGTCTGGAGAGAGGAAGACACCTGGTTAGGGAACAGATGGGACTTGGGGCGCAGTGGGGTAAAGCAAGAATAGGAAGGTTGGGTCTCTAACAGGAGATAAAGTAACCCTAAAAAGTGACGGTGCAATAATAAGATCAGGTTCATTTTAGTCACCCACAGCAGTTTGAATTCAGCTCTTCCCTGTCCAGACGCTGCTTTAATCACACGTGAGTCAGCGCGCACGCAGACGATGAGCATAGCTGCGTGCTCATGCTGGTTCGTAGCACACTGTCACTTACAGCGTGGTGGAAAAAGTTTAAGGCCTCCTGCTGCAGGGCATGGTGCTGGGCTTGGGCCTGAAGGAAAGCAATAAGGAAAGATAACTGCGCTGAGATACGGCCGCTCTTGCGTGGGCAGCGATGGTGATAGGCATTTTGCTTGGGAGAATTAGGAAGGAGCATAACGCCGCCAGACGCCCCATGGAGGGTCATTGAGCAGGGCTCCTTTCTCCTCTTTTGGGGTAGGTTCAGCAGAGGTATGTTCCTAAGCAAAGGAAACAAGGAGCAGGAGCCAGGCTAAACTAAAAGCATTGCACGGTAAGGCTCCTCAGCCGTATCTGATTGACCTTCCAGGACACAGCGGAGAAGTTAGCCGTCGGTAGCTGAGGAAGGTGCACATCCGTGAGGGATATGGTCCTCTTCCAGGAGCAGTCTCTGACCTCTGCAGCCTGGCATACAATTTAACGCAGAGAGCTGTTTCCTATGTGGGCTGACAGCTTGCTTCTCCAGCCCTTGCTTAACTTGGTAGTCATAACCGAGCCCATACTTTCTCCTAGCATGCAATATTACAAAAAGGGTGGTTCAAAAGTCAAGAATTTTCTTGCATGGTCTAGCTGTAATATGTTTTTAAAAGCCTGTGCTCAGGCCGTGCTGCCCTCTGAGCACAAAGCAGCTGGGAGTGTTGCAGAGGGAGCTCCCGTAGCCCTGGGGGAATGGGTAAAGAGGGTGTTTCGTGTGACTTGTTTGCAAACCCCTGTGGCTATTTTGAGGAGAGGCTCCGGGGATTTTACGCAGTCATGTATATCCCTTCTGACTTGGAAAGATGGATTCTGTCCAGGGTTTGGCTGAAAAAAAGAAAGGAGGGGCCGTGTTCAAAGGAGTAGTTTTGCTGTTTTAGAAATAAAATGCAGCTAATGAAATCGCCACTTACCAACTCCTTGCAATGCTCGTCTGCCCATACCTACATTAAATAAGGAAGCTATGGAATGAACATAAGTGTATCTAACTTTATTGTGGGCCACAGCAGTGGGTGCAGACCCGTGGTAATATGAGAGCATCAGGCTCCAAATGCACCTGGAAGTGCAGATAAGATCAGATCGGGTCACGGAGGGAGCCTTGGCAGCTGTGGTCCTGCTCCGTGGAGCGCGGTGAGCCCCAGCCCGGCAGCGGGGGCGACGGCCCGACTCCCGCGGCGCTGCTCTTTGGTTCTGCACCCTGCCGGTGAGGGTGCCGCGGCCTCGCCCTGGGAGACCACGGGCTGGGAAGGAGGGAAATCACACAAACAAAAGTGGAGCTTTCCGCTTTCCTCAGTATCCCACCGTCACTGCTTGCTTGCTAGGCTTCAGGGTGTGGGGTTTTTCTTCTTTGTTTTTATTTTATGAATTTGGTGGTGACATTTTTACACTGGAAGCCTGTTTCACTGCGTTTCTGGCAAAACCCATTGGTTAGACTTGTTTTACCACATCGTGATGTTTTTTTATAGCCTACATCTGCCAGGAAAACTTTGTCATTCATCATCTTCCTTTCTGCCGTGTTCATTTTCAGCTCGGCACAAAATGTCCTAGTATTGCTAAAGTAATGCAAAGTCTGCTGGTCAGAGTGGAAGGGATAGACAGTACGTAGTCCCTACGCCATGACGTGAAAGTAGTGTTCAGAAGTGGGGAAGAGGAGGAAAAAGAAGATCCTCGGCATACACAAAGCAGGCTGTGGGACTTCCACTCCTCTTCGCAGTGGCAACCCCTCAAGAGTCTGCTGCCCCAGGCAACTCCAGGTTTGCTTGTGTCTACTGTGGGCTCCTTCTGGTGGAGAGGAGCTTTTCCCCAGAAGCAGTCCCATGTTGTTTGCAACTTTCAGGGCTGCATTCTTCCTCCCTTTTCCTATTACTCATCCTGCTGTGGATGAGCACCATGTTGATGCTAGCAACTGTGTTTAAACATGGGACAGAACTGAAGTGCAGCTGTGTTTTGGTCACTGGGTTTCTATACCCACAGTGGAAGTATTCCAGAAATACGTAATAATACGTATGAAGTTGTTTAGTTGCTGTTCTGTTAACAAGGTGGCATTATCCATGGCAGAATTCATGGAGACTTTGCACAAGACCAAAAGGAGGAACAAAAAGTTGCTCTGACCATACTTTTCTTATAGTCTCTTAGTCGCACCCTGTTGGACAGGAAGCTTTCTTGAAGTTCTTTGGAGAAAGTTCGCGTGATTTTTCAGCAAACCTGTTTGGGGTGGATCTGGGATGGCTAGCAATTTGGGTATAAAATTAAGGTTTTGTGTAACATCTGCTCAAAGTCACGTTGGCCTCCACACACAACTCAGAGGACCGATGGTTGTAGTTGTTTCTCGCTTGAAGAGCTAAAACCGTTTCCTAGGCACAGAGCGTCCTAACGGTCTCTGTTTTCCAGAAACTCGGGCAAAGATGGACCAAGGTCAGAATATAATACATGAGCAACAGGTATGTTCCATTTGTTTGCGGGAGAGGGATTTGTATGCCTGATTTTAAGTACCCACTTTTGACATTTTTGCAGTTGTGCGAATGCCTTGAAAGCGATGGGCAAATTCCCTTTGTGAGCTCCAGAGGAGAAACCCCGCTGAGCGAGTGGAAAGGCAGATGCGGAAGCCAGCGCTCTGCTCTTTGCCACCGGAGTCTGTCTCCCTCCTCTGTATCTCGCTTGTACATAAAAATTCAGGGACATGTGCCACACTTTCTTCATAATGCATGTGTACAAATATTTGCATGCAGCAGTGGTTCAAAGGAGCCTGAAGATACTATCTTAACTGTGGTGCTTTCCCAGACCATTGCTGTGCTTTGCCTTTGTGAATAAAGGCAGTAGTGTCTGCAGTCAGGAGATCTCTCATATAGATTTAATCTGGCTGTTTTCCTCCCTGGGGAGCAGAGTTGAGGATAGCGAAGTTCAAGTTAGCGTGTGTTGGAGTTTTGTAAGCAGAATAGACATGGAAATTTGAAGCCTAAATTGCACATTCCAGTCTTCTTATGGAAATGGCGAGCAAAGAGGAAGCGGAGCCTTTAGTGCTGAACATGCGCCAGTTTTTAAATACCGATAGAGATCTAGAGAGTTTATTTATAAACATGACATGTGTGTATGTGCACACATGCACACACACGCTTATGCTTATACATGCCTATGTGTAATGTTTATAAAGAGCGCGTCGCGTATCTCTCTGCTTATAGATTCTATTGATGATTGCTTTATTCATCTTGTGGCAGACCCATTTAAATGAAAATATGTTCCCCATTTCCTTGCTACTATAAATTCTGCGCTATGGGGAAGTAGGGAAGCGCGCTGGCTATACATCCATGGAGAAATGCCCTGTTGAGAAGAGGAGTATTATACAGGGAACAATTGACAGCCCTTCACTTCAGTGGGTACATTTCTCTGTACAGCTGCATCACCACTAATGATAAATGAGTAATGTTTGATAGCTGGCTCCGTTGCCTGACAGCTACAGTTTTGGCCAGAGGGCCACGACAGGCTTTAGACTTCTGTTCAAAATGAGTTAAACATATTAGGTATTACGAAGCCACAGAAGCCTCGAGAATGAGTGCTGAAATGAGTTATCAAGGTATGCTCCTGGGTACACAACTTGCAAAGCAGATGTCATTCTAATAATGTGTGATATAGAACATGTCTGGCCTAAACCCTGCTGGATGAAATATGAAGCCCCGTTGGTGATATTTAATACCATTTTATGAGGTGCCATCTTATAAAGACAATGCCCGCCTTATGTGGAATGCTTAAGGTATTTTGCCAAAGGCACTGGGAGGTATCTGAACTAAGTAGAATTTTTATTATTTTATAAGCCTTTACTTTGTAATATTTCTGTTTCTACATTATTGTGGTACTAGCCGCACTAACCCTTTGTCTAGTGAACTTCATGAGCGGTTTACTGATAGATTGACTGATAGCCACGGCTGCCTGTGGATGGAAAGGCCAGTTCCTACCTAAACATATTCTTAGCAAAAAAATAGAGTAAAATAGAAAGCAGACTTCAAAAGGAAATAAAGCTTTACAGGAGGCACTCTTGGAAAAGAGGTGCTTGAAGCTACGAGATCCAGAGGTTTTGGTGTTTTTTAAAGGAGGGAGGCCTGGGAAGTTGTGAGTTTGTGTATCACAGCTGCAGCATTCGGTTCGTCTTGAATTCCTGTTGCAAACTTTGACTTCCCGTTGAGATTTCTGGATCCCTTTGCCGATATCCCAAGGACATGTGCTGAGTCGCTTAGTTTAAGGAAGATGATGACTGTTTTCACTCTCCAGTTCTCTCTTTATTTACATATTTTCATTTAACGTTGCTTTTGTGGAACAAAATTGCCTCCTTGTTCAGGTCTGCTGGAAAGCGAAGGCAGAGTGCAAGCAGTTATTCTGAGCAAATTAGGTATCTCCTTCCTGGGATGCAAAGACCGTGCTGACAGCACTGCTGAGTTAAAGACCCCAGTGGGGGCAATACTTACATTTCAGCGACGCTGAGCCGGTGCAAATGGGCTCAGCACTGAGATCCCATCGCCGCTGCTGGAGGACCTGGTCCAGTGCAGCAAGGGAGTAATTTTCTCCTCTTCATCCTACATTGTTCTGTAGCTCACGGTCCTTCTAGTCCTCCATGCTTCTCCGTTTTGCCTCTCCCAAGCAAATAGTGCCCGTGACCTAGAAAGCAGCTGCTCCCCAAAGTGCTCACCAGGCAAAGCCGATGTGCCCCAGCAGCCACTTTGGCCCAGAGGGAAGATGCAGTGGGGTGTCCCTTGCGGGCCAGGCTGGGGCCCCGGGTCCTTCTCCCTTGAGGGTCTCCTGCTCAGCCATAATCTGACTTTATGAACCCTGTGGGACCAGGTCCCTGTGGCTCCTCCTGCTGATCCGCTTGGCTGAATAAACATCAGCACTAAAGAAATTACTCAGCTTGGTGTGCCAGTGACTGCCGCGTACGATTTCCAGCTTGAAAGACGTCCCTGCGCTAAAATATGTGGTGGTCCTTCCTCTTAACCCTAATGCTCTCCTTCTGTCTACCCGGCTAAGTGATCCTTAATGTGTGGTAGTGCAGCCTGATGCGAGGAGGTGTTAGGTTAATTCCCTTTGATAAAACCCTACTAACTTTTTTTTTTGCCCTTGAAAAACTTGCTTTCCCTTCCAAATGCATCATCCTGTGAGCCCAAGGTTCGCAGATATTCAGATTCATCTTCCTTTATACCATAAACATGCCAGATATATGTAATCCATTTGGACACTGGCAAGCGATGACTATCAGAGGCAGAATGGGTACTGAGGGGCCCATAGTGATACAGTAACATCGGCTTGGCAGCAGCTCATTCATCCTGCTAGATGATCTGCCCATCTCCCCGCCTATGGCTTGTAGCACATAAAACACAGACAAAAAGTCAGACCAAATATTCTGTGCGCAATGCTCTTTGCATCTCAGCCCGGCTTTTCTAGCCTCGGTTTTAAATGCACTCGTGGTCCAACTGTCTGGTCGAGGCGCTGCTTTTTGAAAGAAATGTGTCTCAGAAATTCCTGAAAGTCGCTGCTCAGTGTATGACATGTCAAGTTACATCTGCTGTGTCACGAAGCATCAGCGTGTTGCGAAAGACCCTAATGAAAGGTGACAAGATACGCTGTAAACAGTTTCGGTCGATGTTTTTGTTTATCCCAGAGCGAATTTCGTGCAGTGTCACGATCGCAGGGAGAGTTTGGCTTCTGTTTTGTCACTCAGCAAAACTTTTGGCTGTGGTGATCAGCCGAATGGCCCTGAAGGTTTTGGGCGTGAAGGTAGGTTACCCCGCAGCCGACGCTGGCGAAGCTCTCTCGGGAGCGCTGTCCCTTCCCCAGCACACCCGCTGGTGGGTCCGTGCTTGGGCAGAGCTCGGATGCCCGCGAGGGGTAAGGAGTGCTGGGTGGCATTTCCCCCCCTGCCCCAGCTGCGTCCCACCACACATGCAGGTGCCGTGTGGGGAATTTCCCTCTCGCCCCCCCTGGCACACGTGTGCCCGGGCACGGGGCTCCCCGAAAGGACCTGCGCGGTAGAAGTCGGGGCTCCCGCAGTGTGCCGGGGGGCTTCCTTCGCCTCTCAGAGAAAGCTCATAAACACATTTGCAAATCCTCCGCTTGAGCTGTACAGGTGGCTCGTGTTTATCGAGGTTGTCTACTTGGAGCATATTTCCTTAAAATCCGTCCTTATGTTTGCTAAAATCCACGCAGTCCCAATTCCAAGCTGCGTAAGGCTTTTAGCTCCTTTTTCCTCTCAGCGATTTTTGCCTGTATTGTTGCAGGAGCCCAATGGGGAAACGCACAGAGCTGGGAGATTAAAGATGTAAATTTTATAAACAGAAATCAAAGGTCCTAAATCCTGAGCAAAGAAAAGCCAACAGGAGTATGAACATTAAAAAACATACATAAATAGTACTTCAAGGCTGAATGTGTTAAATTATTCAACAGTTAAGTCATAAGTGTTCTTAAACTTAAGTATAAAAATGCCCTTGACAATATTTCATAGCTGTGCATTTCTTTAAAATATTTAGCATTCTCATTAAAGAGAATGACTTTATTTTATATATTAGTAACACTCCTCCTTGTTAATATGAAGGAATTTAGTAGCAAAGAGCATTCTTATGTATATAAGCCGAAGACAATTTACATATAAAGCTGGACGACTATTCACTTTTTATTTATTCCTGGATCATCTGCATCCACGCATAGCTATAGAGCATTTAAACAAATTTGTTCCCTAATGTGTGGTATTAATATCTCCTGCCCCAAAATATCATTTGCTAATGCCATCGCAAAGACAGGTTCATTCAAAGCTACGTGGAAGTTCTTGCCTTTGAAAGACTTAATGAACCTTACATTTTTGGTGTACTGCACGGTGTAATGCCTATTACATATTCATTGCCAGAATGGAAGATTTCCTTTAACTCTGAGCTTCCTGGTCTGGTTCACTGTAAAACATTGTCAAAAGTCACAGGAGACTTTCGCTGAAAATTGTGACTCTTGATAGCGGGATGTAATGGGGAGGTTTAGAATAGAAGAACCAGTGGTGTATGGGCCCAGGGGGAATCGTTCTGACAGACAAATGGATGGATAATACAGTTTTTGACATAATGGGATGGAAAAGTTTATGCCAGAAAGAACTGAATTAAAGTTATTACTTTAAGGAAATTCTGAAGTTCTCAAGACCAGCCGTATTACCTGCGTGCGTTTCGTTTTACTGCATCTCTGCGTAACAGGTTTTTAAACAGGGTTGGTTTTGAATTGATTTATAAGCTTACTAACAAATCTGCAATAAAAATTGTAGTTACTTTCCTGGAAGTAACCCCAGTAACATCATTTTACAGGGTGTTTTTTTGGGAGCAGGATTTGTTGATCTGTCTGTTTTTTAAAGTCCTGCATAATCAGTTTGCCTCTCAACTCCCTTTTGTAAGGACAGCAAAACAAAAAAGGCTATTATTCTGCATTTTCCTCTGGAATAGTAGGAGACTGCATAGAGCTATATTATTTTGTATAGATCTCTCTTTCTCAGTGTTTTGTGAACTTTGGAAATCAGCAGCTCCGAGATGCCGGAGCCCTGGTGAGACCCAGCAATCGGCTGATGCAGAAACCATTGCAAGATCAAGGCCTTCGTTAATCAAGGCCATCCGAAAAGGACCGTACGTTTTTCAACCTGTTATTTTTAGGTGGTTGCAGGGCTGAGCTGTCAATCAGACACATTTTTCGGGGTGTTGTGCATGTGTGCGCAGCCAGGGGTTTGAGCGGGGGTCTCTGGAGAGGGGACAGTGCGGTAACAGCCTCTCCACCCCGAAGCCTCTGCTTGAGCTACGTTTCATTTTAGCTGGCAGTGACTAAGCCAGCGGCTGAAATGCAGAAATACGTCCGGTGGAGAGAGGCCCTCATAATGGCAAAGATGAAAAATGCGGCAGCACAGAACAATGAAGTGATGGTAAATCTAAGATGTAGGCACCAGTCACCACTTGTACCATGCTGTTGTCACAAGTGTGTTGAGATATCTGAGAGAGCCGGCTGAGAAAGGGAGGCTAATTATCCCACATTATTCACTTCTGCTCATTAGGTATAGTACAAAGGCCCTGCTTTTTATGTATATATTAAAGTGCCGAGGAGTACAGGAATAGATAACTTAATGTTTCTTTTGTCTCGCTGGTGGGTCGGTTCAGACAGAAAAATCATGTTTTCACAGACCTGCAAGTTTCCATCCTCCAGAATTAGGGATTTCCTCCTATGTCACCCCAAGCAAACAGAAAAAGGCAGCTCCCTCCCCCTCGACACCCAGCGAAGCCCAACTAAACTCAAGTAAAGCTCCTGTGCCCCGTGGCGGTTCCTCACCCAGTGCCTGTGCGAGGGCGTCCAAGATGGTTCCTGCCTTCTCCCCTCTGCTCACCGTAGGCACCTGCGTCGATGAAGAAGCTCTTCCCACTTAATCCCTCTTCCCCACATACCCTCAACAGCCCCCGGGGCAATTTGACAGCCGCAACCTACCCCCCCGCTGGCATCCATGCCCGGGTCACATTGTCCCCTCGTGCTGCCACTTGCCCCTCTGTCACCCCGAGAGCGCAGGGAAC
The DNA here is from genome assembly GCF_964199755.1 of Larus michahellis. Lineage (NCBI taxonomy): Eukaryota > Metazoa > Chordata > Aves > Charadriiformes > Laridae > Larus > Larus michahellis. Next base: position 10,121,430 of record NC_133898.1, read on the forward strand.
CGCCCGCTCTCCAGCGGAGTGTCGACGAAATGAATTCAGCTGTTTAATAAACTTCGGATGGTATGTATAATGCATTCGCTCTTAGACGTTTTTACCTGCCTCACAATCCTTGTATTGCATTTGGATCTGTAAATGAGCCATTAGGAAAAGATGAACGGGAAGGCAGAGGATTGGTTTATTGAAATTATTTATATATGAGAAATACCTGAATTTCAAAATTCATGGCTCTTTAATGCTCGAGTCACAGAGAACACATTAACTCTAAGAGGAGAGGAACAGGTATCGCACTTCCACACTGAGGTGAATGAAATCAAATTTGGGCATTGAAAGCCACCCTTCTCCACAACGAAAATTGCCTCGCTCTTCTAATTACGAGCATCGCAAAAGTCACAGCTTCAGTAAAATACCCTGCAGCTACACAAAAGGATAGACTGGAGAAGCACACATCTACCAATAAGTGGCACTGAGCATCTACTCCATTTCTCACACAGGTTGGCATATCTCTCAGTGGTCCATCTGGTAGAATTGGATGGCATTTATCAGGAAATAATCCAATTGTGGCATGCCAAAACCTGAACATGAAAAGTACTTGTGCCTAGTGTCAATCATTCACCCTCTGACAGTTCAATAAACATCCTTTCTGTGATGGTTTTCAGGAACACTGACACCCAAAATGCTGGAAACAATGCCAGAGATGGAAATGACAATGCTTCTGTGAAACATCAAAAGGGACCGACACAACCTGGCATGGATTTTGCCAAGTGTTGCTTAGCAATACAGTGCGCTTGTGGGCCGCTGGCGTGTCAGGATTAGCTGCGAAGGCGGCGATATTCGCACCTTTGCTGGAAACGCATCCTTCCCAAATAAAGGAGTACAAAGTAGGGAAGTGCAGCAGCATCAGGAGCAGGGGATGCCGCAGCCACAATATACAATTTTAGGCTTCCGAAAAGCCATCTGCCCCCCTGGTTTTCTTCCTCAGGCATAGAAAGATTAAATGGACCGGGCTGAGCCAGTGTGCAGTGTGTGCCTCGTCCCAGCTCCATGAGGACGCAGCCCTGTCCTGCCCAGCGTGTGGTCTCGGAGGGCACGAGGAGGTTTTGTGGCCATTTCCCTTTGGGGCTGGGACCAGAAGGGGCCAAACTCTGCTACCGGCAGCTCTTGCAGGGGGTACCTGCAGGCAGAGTTTCACCCGGACTGAGTTCGCCGCTCAGGGAACATAGACAACATATGGGAAGAAAACCTGAGCCTGGAATTGGGAGATGAATAGCCAGTATCACTCCTAACGAAGTGTGAAATAGGGACGGTCGTTTTACCAGCGTTAATTGGTGGTGGTAGTGAGAGGATGCAAGGAGCTCTCGGCAGCAAAAGAGAAAACTTGTTCACCTGCAGCATTTCCCAAGCGAGCCCCTCTCCCCAGGTGCCTGGGTGCCGCCCGTGTCTCTGCAGCCGCCCCCACGCCACCCCGTGAGGGATGCTGAAGGGCAAGAGCAGCATTTCCAGAAAAACGAAGAGCGCTCGGTGGCTGGAGGGAAAACGTACTATTTTGTATTGCAAGCGCCACTTTGCCACCGAGGAGGAAACTGAATTGGGAGAAGTGAAATAACTTGCCTGAAGCCACCGACAGACCTGGGAACTAAACTCTGGCCTCCTTAATGTGCCAAATCCTGGAGCAGAGGCTCACGAGGTCTAACCAAATCGCCTTTTATCTGTGTGCCTGGTAAATGGGAGTGGGAGGAACGTCTGCACATCAAATAAGGGGGTTTTGTCCGTCTCGAAATTCCAGGTTTTCAGATCCAGGAATCAGTTGATGCCTGGAGCATATAAACTGCCTTTTTGGTGTGGCGATGACAGACCCACGGGTCCACGCGCAGACGTGCCAGCCGAGCCTGGCCAAACAGAGGTGCTGGGATCTGCTGCTGGTCCGGAGCTCGGAGGGAGGCAGGCTCCCAGGGAAGCACCGGTGGGGCAGCACAGATTCACCACTACCCCTTTTGGCTCAGGGCTGTCTATTCCGTAGGCCCTGTGGTGGCCGTGAGGCTGCAAATATGATGGAGATGGTGCTTTCGAACAGAGAGCTCCGAACAGAAATCCTGAGGTGTGCAGGTTCTTATATATACTTATGACAGTTTTCCGGGGAGAAGTGCAAGCTAACTCCATCAGTGCCTTTGAGCCTTGACTTGTTAATTGGCATTACTTCTAATTCCCAGCTATATTTTAAGGTATGAACCTAAGGAATTTTAAAGTCATTATGTGGGTGAGGGACTGATAAAAATAAATCCTTCAGGTTTGAAAGTGGCAGAGAGGGAATAAAAGGTGTTAAGAAATCCAGGAGTTTTCAGCCAATTGGTTCAAAAAAGCATCCGGGTGGACTGCAGCTCCTGGAGAAAGGTCACTGATACTACTCTGGGTACCTCTTTTTATGAACTTTATGCATCACATAAAATAAATTTAAAGCAGTTTAATTTAACAGTCTAATTAGTCATGGCTTTTTCATCTTGTCTATTTAACTATACACGGAACAAAGAGAAAGACACAGGGCCAAATTCAGAGCTGGCACAAATCAGCCCTGCAAGTCAAGGAAGCTGTTCCTGCTCATCCAGGACTGAACACAGATGCCAGTGGCCAAATTTGTCCCTGGGGATAACACCCCTAACGTCTGGAGACTTGCACCGCAAGTGACTTTGGCTGCCAGGAATTAACTCTCTGCAGAGCGGATCCCCTGCCTTGATGTTCAGACCAGAAACGTGGGTAAAATGTGCAGGAGAAATGGCTTAAAGATTCGATCTAGTCTGGAACAAAACTCCTCTGTGTGTTGTCTTCGCAAAGATGTCACCAAGAGACTACCAAGCCTCGTACAGTCCGCTGACGATTATCTGCTGCTGTTGTTTCACATGGGCACCAGTGATACCGCCAGGAGCGGTCTGAGGAGCATCAAGGATCGTTAACGTCCCTTCCAACCCAAACCGTTCTATGATTCCATGATTCATGCAAGTGTTTCTCTTTGCTTCAGTCCCCTTCATTTCCACCCCCTTTTGCTTTGAATTTCAGTGTTCGTATAATCTCACCGTCTCAGGCAAAGAGCAGTCACGTGAATGCACCCTCCCCTGGAAATGCGTGTCTCTCTACTGCCTGTGCTGTGGTTATACTGGTTATACCATTATACTAAACCATGCCTTGTTCTTCCGCTCATGTACACAATCCCACAACATTAACCAGGTCTTGGTGCAAAACTATTAATCGATCCACATTTATGATGGTGATGTTTCTGAGCAGATTTCCAGCCAATAAAGTCATAGGCCAGTTAAAACCTAGACCTCTAAGTCCATAGATAGATTCTGGTATTTGGGAGGGTTGTGATCCTGCTGCCAGCTTTCATTAACAAATTACTTTTCAAATGTTGTGGATTACAGCAGAAATCCATCTCCCGTTGGTTGAGGCACAGGTCTCATTTATTTTGTGATGTTCTCTTGCGAAAGCATGTACTGGGGGAGGCTGCCATGTGATGGTGGCAGGCAGTGGAGAGGTTTGGGGGGCGCTGAGGTGGCTTAGCCATGTGTCATCCCAGCTCTGGGTGACACAACAGTTGCTTCCAAATGGCTCTTTTCAAAGTTGCTGCCAGTTACTGTTGCCCCAGCCAAAAATAACTACAACAAACAACATAAACACAATAAAGAAATTCAAATATATCTTAAACCACCTAGTAATTAACTGTGTTCAATTAGTCTCTGGGGTGCTCTGTGCTGCGGTGTGGTCTCCCTGGAGGCACTGCCAGCACCACAGTGCTGAGTTAATGAGTTCTGGTTGTGTCTTGTCCACAGACTTGGCTGCCTCCCTGTGCTCCTCCTCTGGCCCGGCGTTCCTAGGAAGCACACCCACTTCCGAGGCCTTTCTCCCTCTTCCTGCTGGAAGCCGATGGAATGCTCAGTCCTCCCCCGAGGAGCTGCATCTGCGGGGCTGTGTGAAAGCGGGCCTCAGCGGGATGCTACCCCATCCTGCGCACCCTGACTCAGCTTGTCTGGTTGGTTGCTGGGTGCAGGTCCCCTCATCTGTCATGTGAAGCCCAGGTCTCTGTTTTGACAATATAGTTTCAAGAGAGTGACATAATCCTCTCTTTGGAGGGGTCCGTATACATCAGTGCTTCCTGTCAGGTCTAGCATCTGCCTAAGTTACTCCTGTTTCATTTAGCTTTTGCACAGCAATACTCTCTTCTCAAACTTTCTTGGAGCTCTGATTATACTTTCATCCTTCTTTTCTTCAGGTTTAGCCAGCACCTGTGTAGACCCTGGACCTCTACACCGTCAAGAAATTGCATTTTCCCACTAAATGCTGCAGGAGAGAGCCCCCAAAGGGAGCCCTGAGTGTGAGCACCTTTTTCTGCAGACTCCAAGACTCCCTGCTTCATGCCTTCCTGACTTGGGACTGTTTCCTTGCAGCACTTTGTATGAAGTGTCTCTCCGTACTGCTTTCCAGGAACTCTGTTCTGGATATGATTAATTCCTTTGTGTGGTGAATTTTAATTGTTTTATCAAGGTGGTTTTTTTTTTTTTTCTGAATTTTCCAGTCTCTTTCCCTGGTGGTTTGTCCCAAGTCCCAGCCATAATATGTTCTCTCTGATAAGGGACTCAAACCTGAAAACTGTACAACTGGCACTGCAACCTCATGTTACTGCCACGCTCTTTTATGGTGTATCTGGAGTTTGTACGATGTTATTTTTCTCTATTGAAAAATCAGATATTGAGGTATTGTATCTCTCAGTAGAGTGAAGGCTGAGAGAGGGTGAGGCCAACAGTGGGGGCTGAGAAAACGGAGGCCGAGAGATTGCAGGCAAACAGCAGGAGGCCAGGAGAATAGAGGCCCAGTGAGTGGGAGGCCAAAAGAGTTGAGGGCCAGCGTGGGAGGCTGAAAGAACGGAGGCTGGGAGTGGGAGGCCAAGAGTGGGAGGCTGAAAGAATAAAGGTCCAGAGAGTAGAAGCCCAGAGTGAGAGGCTGAGAGAGCGGAAGGCTGAAAGAATTGAGGCTCAGTAAGGCCCAGTAAGTGGGAGGCCGAAAGAGTGGAGGCTGAGAGAGCGGAAGGCCCAGAGAGTGGAGGCTGAGAGGCCACGGTGGTGGATGTGAGAGAATGGGTGGTCAGTAGTGACAGGCCCCGGGAGTGGAGGCCCAGTAGGAGAAAGCCCAGCCAGTGGGAGGCCCGTGGAGCGAGGCCCAGCGACGAGGCAGGGGCAGGCCCAGGAGAGGGCGGCCGGAGAAGCCGGAGGCCGGGGAGGGCAGGCCCCGGCAGCACAGGCCCTGCAAGTGCCTGAGGGAGCGGTGGCAGCAGTGAGCAGGTGTGTTTTCCGGAGAGGTAATGCCATAGCGTCTCCTGAGGGTGCTGTGAGCTGATGCTCAGCCGTCTTTTCCCTCCATACTCCTTTTCCCGCTCAGTGCCCGCTGGCACAGGCGCGTGTGTGGCCCCCACACCTGAGGTGGGGACAGGGCCTGTCTCGGCCTGGTCGCTGCGGCTCCAGCCTTCGAGCTGGCTCTGTCAGCTCCGAAAGGCTCGTAACTCCCAAGTTGTGTCTAAGCACGCAGCATCTGAGATTAATTGCAAGGGCTTTTCTCTACCCACCCACAGTGATAAATGCAGAGAAGCCAATTTGGTAATTGCTCGGAGTCCTGGTGCATTCTGAGTTGTTCCCAGGCCAGGACAAGGCTGGGTGAGGGAATATTTGCTGATCACTTACTGCTGTCCCGGCTCATAAAGATACCAGTGTGTCTTTAACAGGGCAGAGCTAAGGAACGGGGCATTAGAAAGGGGCCTGGTGAGAGAGGTGGGCTGGGAACGGGTCAGGAAGGTTGTCACAGGTGGACACCGTGATGCTATAAATAAGAGAGGGGAAAGCCCTGCCTTGGCTTTGCTTTGACTCCCTCCCGTTTTCAGACAGCTTTGAAACCTGCTGCTGGGGTTTCCTGTGGCTCCCTCTTACCAGAAAGAAAGGGCAACCGTTCTGGTTGTTGAACCGTCAGCACCCCATGTGTGATAGCATGATGACGACCCAGCTGAGGACGCCGTTTCCCAAAGGTGAGGTGCTCTGGTTTGGTTTTGGTAACCTACAGCGTTGTCAGGCTGGTGCGGGACATGTGTTGCTGTGTCATCGAAAATGCTGGGGTGTAAACAGAAATAAAGGATGAGGTGGGAGCAGAGATGCCATTTGAAGCGGATTGGTGCTTTTCTGGCTGTGGATAGGTAGAGGGGGAAAAGCAGCCTTGGCACCTGTTAGTGGCCATTAAAAACTCCCATGTTCTGCTAATCTGTGCTCATAAAAAGGCCATCTGCTAATGCTCAAAGGTCATTAAGTTACCAGCCCTGTTTACTCCTCCTGCACTGCTGGGCCAAGCCTTTCTGAGAAAAGAGGGCTTAAATGGTTATTATGGTGGCGCCTGCTCACGCTGCTGTATGGGTAAGGGTCTGTCAGTATTTTCATTAGAAACCCAGACTTTCAGGGCTTTTTAAATTTGGCCATTAAAGTGCCTGCTTCTCACTGCCTGCACATGCTCTGATGCAGCCTGGCAGGTTTCAGGGACAGAAAGAGTTGTTGTAGGCGCTTTTTTTTTTTTTTTTAATTTTTATTTTAAGAAATCAATCTGGCTTCTGTTTTAATTTGAGGAATTGAGAAGTTCATAAAGCTTTGGTCTGGGGCACTCTGGCAGTGCTGCTTTAACTCAGCCAGGCTGCCCTTTGGAGTGGGAAGTTGTGTGTTGGATTGGTTTATGGTGAAACTGCTTATTGCTTTTATATTTTCATTACAAGAAACAAAGCAAGAAAAGAAAAAACATAAGACAATTAATGTGCAACTCCAAGGGCTGCTTTGTTCCTAGGGCTGTGGGGCCGTACTGGGTGTTGCTGGTGGTGTTACAAGAGTCAGCAGTACGATCTTCCTGTATAAATGAGACTGTGTCCCCAAGCTGGCAGCATGTGTGTCTCGCACAGCCCAGGCACTATGGGTGGGTTAGGGAAGAAGCTGAGGCCTGAACTCTGAATTGCCTTGATTTCTTAGGATTTAGTCAAACCTTTAAGGTTACGTTAACATAGTTTTCTTGCGGTTAAATGGAACTATCAAAAACTTCGATAATTCTTTTTTCCTTCTGAGACTTCTCGGTGATAAAATAAGATGTAGCTGCTCAGGTTTTTATCCTTCATTTCTGATAATGATGGTGTCTGTCTCATAAAACCCTGCCTTTTATCTTCCCCAATTAGCTGAGTCGCTGCACCCTTGTGCTGTGAAGTTCTGAGTGCACCACAGCCTCTTCCCAAATGCAGTCAAAGCACCCTCTCCCCACCTCTGCGGGGCCAGCCTGTCCACAGCACCCACCCTCCATCTCCACTCCCGTTGGCATTGGTTTAATCTTTTGCTTTCTGCGTAACATAAAGAAGAAACCTGGGTCAATGAATAACGAAAGCTTCTTCAAAACTGGACTCTCACAGTTTGGTCTCTGCTGCCTTTTATTTTAAATGGAGCTTCTCTCGCTCATCTGTTTAATTTTTCTTCTAAAATTTTTTTTTTTTTTGGGTTAATGCATGCAGACTTTCCCTTGTGGATTTCATGGTTTTTTTCATCCGGGATTTAGGGGAAGTTCATGCTGATGTCTGTGATTGACTTGTTCTTCAGATTGTTTTTATTTTTGTTCTGACTGATCTCCGAAGCCAGCTGGGGAGAGGATGCTGTTGTGCTGGCCACTGTGTGTAAATAAGGAATACGGACTGCCTTGGAGAGCTAAGAGCCATAAAAGAGCATGCGAAACAGAGGGAAGGAGTGTATCTTGGGTTTTTAAAACAGCCTTTCCAAACCATGATGATGAACTTCAAAACAAAAAAACCCCACCAAACAAACAAAAAACCACCCCAGCAAACCAACAACACAACCCAAACCACCAACCCACCACAAAACAAACAAAAAAAAAAAATCCCCCAAGCCAGAACAAAAAAACCCCAACAACCCAAAGTCTCCCTAACTCAGCAGAGATGTTTTTGCCAGAACCCTCTTCTCACCAGCCAGTCCTTCTTAAATCTATAACAACCCAACAGGTAGTTAAAATAGTCCCGACTAATTGTAACCAGGACTGCTGGCTTCTTCTGAGCTATTGTTCTGATTATGCACCACAGCCAAAAGCTTCAGGAGGTATATAGACAAAGTAGTTAGTGTAGGAACTCAAAACAAGAGCAACTACAGGCCTGGGGTTTTTGGTTTTTGTTGTTGTGGTGTTTGTTTTTGGTTTTTTTTTTTTTTATTAAACTGCTATAAAAGCAGGCCCTGGGTCTCTGCTTCATGTGTGTCACAGTCCCCTGCTCCAGTGCTTCCTATCCTACTATTTTTAACCTTATTAAACAGCGGAGAGAACCTTTGGCTGCGGTGGTGCAGCTCACCCGACTCTCATTATAAACTTTCTTTGGTTTATATCTGTCTCTCAAGTGTAAGTCTGCAACATGGTAGGCTTTAGTTGAGTGTAATCCCCACCCAGATCCATATTGTAGCAGTGGGTTGCTTTAAAGGAGGCTGGCTGATGGTAGGCCTCCAAGTGGAGGAGAGGGGAAAAAGTTGTTCCCTCCTTGGCCTTGCCATGCTGCTCAAATTTCAGGTGCATCTCCTAAAAATATTAATTTACTGAAACTGCAATTTGCCAAAATTGAGGTTTGCCTTTATCCTTGAACCATGTAAACAGCCCTGCTTTTGACTGGTCTTTAGTCTTGGTTTCTGGCATCATTTGGGACGGCCCGCTGCCAAAGTGCTGTTTGTCAGAGGTTTCCCTGCAAAGGCTTGTCTCACCTGATACACGCAGGACAGTTTGACATGGCAGAAGCTAAGTATTATCTAAATAATTATAAAGTGGACAAGAATTAGGAGTGATTAGGGAGGATAGTGAATGACGGGGATCTCTGATCTGCAGATTGAGGCGTGACTGTAGCATCGCAGTGTGAGCACTGTGCCTCGGTGGCCTGGGAGGGCTGCAGGTGAGAGGGAGGTGGTTGTCCAAGGCAGGTCAGCTTGGAGTTAGTTTGGGTGGCTTTGCACTGGGCAGGCAGACCTAGTGAGCAATGGGGCAAGATGATGTCCCTTTCTGGGTTTTCCTACTATGGGCCAGATCATCGGTTGGTATAACTCGGCGTTGCTCCATTGACTTCATGAGAGGGCTGAATTACAGCCTGTGTTACAAGTTGAGGTTTTATTTTGGATTTTCTTGAAACACGTAGAAGTGATAAAATTTGTACAACCTCACAACGCTATTCTAACATGTACTGTTTCAGGAAAGGTCTTTTTTTCAAAATACGGTCTTTTAAAAAAGTTTAAATTCTTTTACTTATTTGTTTTAAATTGTATGTCAAATGCTGGGCAGAACTTGTGAATGTAAAAAACCATCTCTTTGTCAACAGACATGTGGTACAGTGGCTGGAAGTGTGAGGACAGAGCGGGTGTAGTGTATGCCACAGCCCTCCCCCTCCCCCAGCATACAGGGGGTGATGTGCATGGGGGTACTGGTGGATGAAAAGCTGGATGTGAGCCGACAATGTGCACTGGCAGCCCAGAAAGCCAAACCTCTCCTGAGCTGCATCCCCAGCAGCATGGCCAGCGGGTCCAGGGAGGTGATTCTGCCCCTCTGCTCCGCTCTGGGGACCTCACCTGGGGGACTGCATGCAGCTCTGGAGCCTCAGCACAGGAGAGACATCGACCTGTTGGAGCAGGTCCAGAGGAGGATCTCCTGGAGCCCCTCTGCTGTGAGGACAGGCTGAGAGCGTTGGGGTTGTTCAGCCTGGAGAAGAGAAAGCCTCTAGGGAGACCTTACTGCATCCTTTAGTACTTAAAGGGGACTTACAGGAAAGATGGGGACAGACTTTTTATCAGGGCCTGTTGTAACAGGACAAGGGGTAACGGTTTTAAACTAAAATAGGGTAGATTTAGAGTAGATAAAAAGAAATTTTTTACAAAGAGGGTGATAAAACACTGACCCAGGTTGCCCAGAGAGGTGGGAGATGTCCCATCCCTGGAAACATCCAAGGCCAGGCTAGGTGGGGCTCTGGGCAACCTGATCTCATTGAAGGTGTCCCTGCTCATTGCAGGGAGGTTGGACTAGATGACCTTTAAAGGTCCCTTCCAACCCAAACTATTCTGTGATTCTGTGTGATGGTCAGTAACCTCTGAGACTGGCTGAGCCTGCACACTGACAAAACTTGCTGGTGATAGTAAGAAGTGGAGGCTTTAAGCTAGTAAATTGATCAAAGAAAATGGATGTGGTTGTCATGATGGCATAGAAAGCCAAGCCTGGGACTCTCTGGGATAAGAGAGTATGGGAGGAATTGTCTTGTGGTAGATACATTTAGGTATTTGGAACGGCAATGACACAGTGAACAGCCATCCTCAATGCCAGAGTGGTGGGAAACACTGTTTTCCTTTCCCCTTTATCCCTCCGTTTGAGTCAAGTACTAAAAAAGGTGTTTCATATGTTTGCAGTAGTCGGTACTTAAAATATTTTGGTTCCTTATAGGTACTGACAGTCTGCTTTGGTAGTACACGTGAAAGCAAACAAGGAAAGAGACAGAAAGCATGGGCAATTCCTCGGATGTCATGTTTTGCTGAGGCTATAAAGGGGAGCTGGCAGAGATTTGTCGGGGTTCTTGCTCAGCACACGCAGCCAAGTTGTTGGTGAGTTTTGGGTTGAGGGAAAAAATATTTTGCCTGGAGAAGGGTGATTTCACTTTGCAGATACACTTCTGTTTTACTGCATATGTTTATTTGTTTATCTCTTGCTTAGGAGTGTTGGGTAGGTCTGCTCCATAGGATTAAATAATATCCCAAATCTTCCTGGCTTTGTGACAGTACAAACATTATTGGATTTAGTTCCCTTCTGCTTATCCACCTCCCGTCTTCCAAGATCCCCATCATTATTATAATAATACCCACAAAACTCCTGCTCTGAGATCAGAGGGGTTTTCAAGTGCCAAAGCAATCAACAAAACATACCTGGTCCTTTTAATCTCCTTTAATCCCATCATGTGGGACTATCCCAATAAATGATCGCGTATCCAAAAATTCTTTCCCTGTAATGACACTTGATTTTTAGCTCACAGTTTTCATGAAACTGTCTCTGATATGAAGGAAGATGTACTGGGACCTTCTTACACCATCAATAAAATAAGTTTGGGTTGAAAAATTATCTTATGGAATAAAATAGAATAACAAAAATCCATCATTATCTACGTTTCAGAAAAGGATTGTGTTTTGTTTAGCATTTTAGTTAGAAATGATGTATGACTACATCATAAAACACTTATATTAAAAAGATCTTCTCACCCTGAATTCAAAATATATATTGTACTCTCTTATCATCCAGTCATTTTAGAGTGAAAGTTAAAAATGCTCATCCTGTGGTAGTAGTCGCTGGTATTATATCTTATAGCTGATATATTCTTCTAATACTTTTACTTAAAAGGCCTATTACTCAGGGCTCGTGAGTGTAGACATTTATTTTCTTATTGAAAATGGTAATGCCATGGATACTGGCTTTGTATTTAGATCAGCATTTTATGGGTTTTGGTCTCTGGAAGTTTGGGTCATGTCTGTGCGCCTCACGGAAGAGGGGGACGGTCTTTCCATGGGGTAAGAAGCAGTGGAGAACAGGAGCTTGTATTAGTTTGCCAAGGCATGGCCTATGCTTTCTGTTGTTTTTTTGTGTGTGTATGTAGAAAACTCCTCAATTTTAAAGAAAGTCAGGTGTTAGTAGAATAAAGGGTAGCCCATGCCATGGCTCAAAGTCTGGAGGGCTTGAGCTGTCCAGGAGTTTTCACAAAAATCCCTGTATCAGGAACAGGTAATAAACACAAAGCAGGACTCTGAAACATCCTGGTTTGATGTTTTGGAGATGAAAATTTATAAATTTTGGCTTGAATGAGAGGGCCTAATCCTAAAGTGAAGATGCTGCGACCCATATTCTTGTTACTGGTTTGAACCGTGCAGAGCAGAGACTTATAACTGACTTTATCATGTCCTAAGCGAACGCCCTCACCACTAAAAAGTGACTATTGTAAGGAGAAAAAGGGGAGGGGATTTTTTTCTGGTGGTGAGTTTTTTTTGTGTTTTGTTTCATTTTGTTCTTTCTCCTAAAGAACCTGGATCCGTGCAGAACGTTAGCATATCTGAAATATCAAAGTCGCACAAGGATGGGGGAAAACCCCCCACCCTTTTGCGCACATTTGATAGCAGTTTTTGACTCAAGCCATAGGAGAGTATAAGGCAGAACTGAGTAAAACCAGGCCAGTCCCTTTTGTGGGAAAGCAACTGCTGGCAGAGGAGGAAAGTTTGCAAAGTAGCTAACCTGAATGCTCCTCTCTGGCCTGCAGAACGATTTACTGAAGGGGCGGTTAAATGGCACAGATTAAGCTCATTAATGGTTCAGATATTTGCTTGGTTTACACAATGCTGTCCAGCAAATTATATTGATGCTTGACAGAATCATTGTCATTATTTATTTTGCTATAAGCCAGATTTATAGATATTTGTAGCTTTTGTAAGGCTAAACATAAGAAACATTAATAGCTTTACTAATTATATCACTGCTTTAGAGATATAAATAGTGATAAAAATGCCAAGTAAAGTGAGCTAGTAAAACATTTTAAAGAGAATTTTAAAGTGAGTTACTGATTGATGATCCCTTGGGTGAGTCTTAACTTTTGAATGTGAGAGTGGAGCTTCCCACTAGGGCATGAGGGCCTTTTACCTCCATCAACTCTTCGGGGGGAGATGAGGAAGAACAATAGTTGCATTGAGTGACTGATTATTAAATCAGATTGCATAATCTGAAAAATATTGCAATTCTATAGTAGCATAAACTGAAGCTGAACTTATTACAGCACAGCAGGGTTTTTTTTCCACCTTTACCTGGTCCTCAGCCCCTCCTGCCTCCCGGACGATTTATCTGCAATTCGTTGTCTCTTATAGCATGCTGAAATTCCAGCCTCTTTAGAGCAGGAGCTGCCTTCTCCCTCTGTCTTATTACAGATGTGTACAGGCCATAGCGCAGCGCAGCACAGCACTGATGTGGAATTTGCAGTCCTAACAACAATATGAACAATAATTTCATGTCTGTTTAAAAAAATTTCTTTAATTAGTAAACAGTGTCTATATAGGGCTATATACAAATTTAAGGTGTGTTTTTTACACAGCTGTCAAATGAAAAATCTGTTTTCCTAACTATTGATCCTGGTTTTGCTGTGAGCACCCTTTTAAGGAGGGAGATAATGAGTGAGAAAAGAGTTAATAAATGTTCAGCCGTTACCGCAAGCATGAATGGAAATCCATCATCAGTTTAAGTGCTGGATGGGCTCTAGACGATAATCCAAGCCTGTTTGACCACGATCAGTGCCACCGTGAAGAAACCCGCAGGGCCCTGGGAGCTGTGATCCTTGGGGACGGTGCACGGTTCCCTGCTTTTCTCTGATATACGGCATTGTGAAGCCCTGAGTTTTATTTTTCACTGAGTTTAGTAATGACCTGGTTGAAACTCCCTTGAAGCTAGCGGAAAGACTCGCAGTCTCTAATGGCCTTTGGATCAGGATTGCTGCAATGCTTTCTTGGAGTGAACTGCCAGTGGGAAATTTCTCCCAGGTGGGGAAAAAACAATTTTCTTCCCTCTTCCCCCCCACCCTCCCCTTCCTTTCTTGCAATTTCTGATTAATTGGTCTTCCTAACACAGTTGTGAATAGTGTATTGTGGATGTTCCTAGAAAGAGAAAGTTGGGGACCATCATATTTGTGGTGACATCTCGCTGCTGTTTGATGGGGTAAGCATGATGGCAGTGATGGCAAAGCTTTAGAGCAATGCACACCAAGCTTGTAATGAAGATGGAGAACATGATCCTGAGCCTACTGCAATCCTTCATGTTTGGGCTTCCTCTTTGCAGTATGAGAACAGGCCAACCAAGTGACTGCAGGACTTGGAATCCTCACTGGGAAATCGGGATGATGCATCTCCACTAAGGCTGGGAGAGCTAAAAAAGCTTGGCGTTGGTGCCCAGCCATATAGAACCTGAATGCTCACCCACACCGCGTGAGCATCTTGGCTGTGCAAAGCAACTGGGAAACCTCATAGGAACAGGCTTTGGTGGAAGATTTCTGGAGTTTCTTTCTAGTCATGCTGTAAATATCACAGGGGCTGTTCTCCCTTTGATCCCAAACTAGAGATGAAAGGAACAATTCACACACGTTTTTGAACCATAAAAAACATGTGGCTTGACATTGGTTCCAGAAACAAGCCAAGATGTAGGCTAATCTTATTTTTTTTCTGAAATATTTGAACTGTCTCTTCTCGCCATGTCATGAAGCTGTGCCATAGCCTTAGAAAATGAACAGCGCGCCGTGGGACATAATTCTCAAAACACGGACAAAAGTAAGTCTGTTTGACTTAGGTTGGCAGAACTTTATACTCAATACTAAAACTCAAAGTAAAATCACTGCCTTGCTCCCTTATTTCCATCTTCTCCAACATACTGCGCAGCCCAGAGTTTAAATTTAGAATGTTTAGAGGTGAGGTTCTTTGGCTTTTGTGGGTCATGAGTATGAAGAAAAGGTTTCATGTGTGGTTCTAGCCTGTGAAGTGATGAGATAAAAAATGATTTTAGTGAGTAATCCTACTGCGGATGAGAGTTTCAGGTTGAAACCTAATTAATCTGAAAACTAAAAATGTGCTGCTTTTTCTGCCTTTTTGTCCCCAGAAGTGTAAACACACTTGTGGGACTGCACTGGCTTCTCTTCCTCTTTTAACCTGGACTATATGAACCAACTGGTCAACCTGGGGAGCGTAGGTAGCGGTCCCTCATGCGCTAGGAGGACTTCTTGAGAGGACTTCTAACTCCTCCTCCAGTATCTCTAGGAAAAAGCTCGTCTCATAGCCAAATTAATGGATCAATGTCAGTCTGAGGTATCTGGAAAGTAGACAAGACCCTGTTTCATCCACTTCCGCAGATATGTTGTCAAAATAGCGTATCCTGCTTTTACGAGCATGTTTGGGACCATGCCTTTCCACCTGCACTCGGGTTCATGGGCTGCTGTGTCGCTCTTACTCTCCTGCCCGAGATGGCTCTTCCACTTGTAGGTATTTTAAACTTCCTGGAGGCCCCACAACCTGGTCGGCTATCCTAAAAGAAATGACATCTGCCAGTCTATGAGTGTAAACTCCAGTTTACAGGTAAAATCAGAAATTATATTTGCCTTCTGCGTATCTTCAAAGGAAATTACAAAAAAATTATGGGGACTGAAGGGGTTTTATGGCTGCCAGGAAATACCAGTCCCGAAGCTTCAGAATGACTGTCTGTATTGAGAAAGAATACAACCCCAGCTAATTATCTTGCACCAATAAGGATAAAGGTTTGGCAGTTGGGTGAGATTATGTCAGGACTAGTCGAATAATGTTGACATTTTTTTACCTCTATGCTTTTTTCCAAAAAAGGGGATGTTGCATCTTTAATTAAATGTTATATGAATACATTTCAGATAGACCCAAACACAGGGCAACTATGTTTCAGAAATGCTGTTTCTACATTTAAAATGTATTTGAAATGTAATTTAAGAAAAAAGATAATGGAAAAAAAAAAAAACCTAAAATAACTCGAAACAAGCCACAATATAGTAGCTCATCATTACACTAATATATCAAACAATATGAGCTTAGCTTAATTATCCCCTTTGAGAGTTGAGAAAACTAAGCACAACCTTCAATTTACAGCTGTTTGGTGCCGGGAACCTGAATTATTATTTAAGAAGAAGGGAAAAAAAAAAGTTTATTTATTGTGACCTACACTCAGTTTTTATTCATCATGGAAAATCTGTATATTCACAAATGAGGGCTATTCATCTGCAGACTGCAGCATTCTTCAGCTGTCCGGGGCTGCATCAGCCGCACTTCTTCAGCTTTTGTGTTCATCTCGAAGCCTCTTCATCCAAATTGTTCATCATCTTGATGGCGGAGCTTTATCTTGCTCTAGTGCAGCTGCATTCCCCTTATCCAAAGTGCTGAGAGATACAAGGGAGAGGGAGAGAGGGAGGGAGAGAGAGGCAGAATAGAAAAGAGAAAAAGGAATGGCCAGTGCTCATATGAGGATAATTTGTAGTTTCTCAATAATAATAAAAAAAAAAAGGAGGACAGGCTAATTACTGGCTTAACTAGGGCAGCCTGTGGATCCTCATGTCAAAAGGACTAGCGTAATTATTTGCCATCAAAGCACATTCATATTGTGGTACAAAAGAAGGGCCTTTCGCAAATGGATCTCACTAATAAACAGGGCTGAGAGGAGCATTATGTGTCTCCCTGGATGCAAGCGCATTAACACAGTGACATGGAGCATAACTCTCAGCCTGGAGAGAGAGGGGGGAAGAGGAAGAATGATAATTATCCCCCCTCCCCATCTTTCCTCTCTTTTTCCTTTGTGTCGGGCTAGCAAGCCGAACGCGACCCGCTGGAAGGCCCAAGGCAGGCTATTAGTGACCTCTGAGCATTGACAAGGTGGCTACACTCTTAAAAGCCCGGCTCTCCATGTCAGGAGGGTCGCAGGAGCCCACGAGAGGAGCTTTAAATGGTCCAGCAAACACTTCAACCTTAAAGACACCTGGAAGGTCACGACCAATTTAATGTAGATGAATCTGGCATAAAGAGGGCTCTTTTGAATCCACGGACAAAAGTGGAGGGGGTTTTTTCTCCTTTTTTTTCCCCCCCATTGTTTTTTCACAGATCTTAGCATAAGAGATACTGGAGAGAGAGACTTGATTCTGGAGACCACTTCTGCACTCGCTGAGCAGATGTGGTGCCAGGCAGCCCCAAAGGCCGCGGCTTTTCTTTAGGAAAAGTAAACAGGTCGGGAAAGAAAGAGAAGGGATGTGTATATACCTTCCAGGGATGTCTGTAAGCATCAACACACTAACACATTCCAAACTTGGATATATTGTAAAATGCGTGTGTGTATATACAAGTATATATGTTATATGTAAAGACAACTGTTTGCTTTTTTTTTTTAATGCTTCAACTACGCGGAGCTATTCACTGCCTGTGCCCGCTGGCAGACGTGCCCCGGTTCCTCACTTGCCAGCCATGGGGTTTATCTGTTGGGCTGGTGTCTGGCCCTGGCTGCCGCCACTGCCAACCACCTCCGAGTGAGCCCATTGCTTGTGAGTGATGGATTAAAAGGTTGCTCAGTCAGCTTGGGAGAGCTGCTGGGAAATATTAGGCAGGGCGGTTTGGTTCTCCCACCCTCCTCACTTGCTGCTGTGCAACCTCAGCACTCGGGTGCATGAGGCCGCCTTGGCTGCGCTGGGTCCTGGTGGGTTTTCCCCAGGAGATCCCTCCTCATCCTCTCACCGAGAGGAGGTGCAGGCTGCAACGGGGACAGACCGTGAGTAGTGGGGACAAGCCACCCACCCCCAGTGCTCCTCTGCTCTTGAGGAATTTACAGTGTTTTTTTGTAATGCCTATTTTTTTAAAAAGTTCTACTCTGAGCTCAGTGTTCATGTTGAACCTTTTTGTTCTTTAATCAGGGGCTTCGTGGGTTACATGCTATAAAATAGCTCTGCTGGTCATTGAAACAGTGAACTGGGATAGTGCTTTCTTGTGACAGCCTTGCCTGACACTGCAAAACACACAACACGCAGCTGGAAAGAAGAAAGCTGTCTGTCTGAGCAGGGGCCCCATGGCACACGGTGACATGAATCTGTGCATGCAGCCACATGTGACCAGGATAAAAGGATTTTTGAAGCCCTACTCATCTGTGTAACAAGGGGCTGAAAACCAAAGCCATTTCCTTCCCACTACTTGTCTGGGTCCCCTCTAGCTCGCGCTACAGATAGGAGCCCCTTTTCCTTGTCACAGAACTTGGGGACATTGTCGTCTGTGTCGCATCGATGGGCAGTAGTAGCCCAGGGCTGTAGATGCCTGTTAGCATCACTCGCCCCAGGAAGAGCTCACCAAACCACTGGGTTTAGGGTGAAAGTTGCCAGATTGTCAACCTCAGGCACCCAATTTTGAGTAAGATTTGAAAAATGATGAGATGGCTTTAAAATTGGTGGAGTTAAACCAGTGACAAATCTCTTGGTTTTTGTTGTCCCCCCGCCTTGCTTGGTAACCTTAGAAAGGAATCGGATGCTTTCTCCATATTGTGCCTTGCAAGGAAACAGAGCAGGAAACACGGGCTTAAAGTGGGGGAAATAACCCTAGAGGAGACTCTTTAGTACAGATCAACTCATATGATGCAACTCATAGTAAAATAGCAAACGTTGGCAATACAGGAGTGCAGCTGAACTGTGCACTCCTACCCAGGCAGTGTTTTGGGGCTGGGCAGTGTTCCTAGGACATGACCAATGTCTGTGAACTAAAAAATCCCAAGTATTCACCCATTCAGGAGCTATACACGCCCTCACCCCCAGCATATGTAGCGCTGGAGGAAGGGGAGCCACTGGAGCAGCTGATAGCAGCAGCCCACTGCCAAGGAGAGCCAAACCTGCTTGGGGTCTCCTCCTAGAAGTTTCCTTGTTTCTTCAGCCCTACGATGTTTTTTCCCTTTTGCCCTTATTTCCCTGGATTTTACAAAATCCTGCATACAGCAAATTTTGCCTTTAGTTTACAGGAAGTTGTAACCGGGGACCTAATGGCAGAATTGGATCCGCTGAGGTATGGATATGCTGGAGTATAAAGACCATAATTAATTTCACCTAAAAATAAATAAATTTCTCTAGGAAAGGGATTAGAGAAGTCAGTTTTATAAACTTGGGGTGGTGGGTTTTTTTATATTTTTAAATTAATCCAGGTGGACTTTCTGGGCTTAGTTGTATCCAGCCATGCCAAGGACCAAGTGCTGATATTAGCAATAAAGACAACATTATTAATACCATTACATCAATATAAAGAAGGTTATAGAGTTAGCATTTGTTAAAAAAAAATAAATAATAAAAATCCTCTGTTAATGGTGACTTTCTGCCATTAACTCACTCTTCTGCAGTATTTTATACACTTATATAGTGTTTATGAACCTGGATATGTATTTCTAGCGTTGCCAAGAATAATCAAAGACAACTATAACAGTTGCAGGGTTTCTTTCCTGATAAAATTGTATTGCAGCTTCCAAACCCAGAGCTGGCCTCCAGCAAGGGACTGTGTCCTCTTAAAGTAGAAGTGTGCCGCTTGAACTTTGCTATCACATAATGCTTTCAAGGTTGCTTGTCTAAAGTGACTTAATTTGTACTGCAGAACTAGCCTTGTACCCACAAGCGTGCCAAAAGCCACAGCGAGCCAGGGTAGCAGGGCCATTACTAATTTTTTATTAAAATCCCTTAGGCACACACAGAAGGCCCAAAAGCAGCTTTAATAATAGACAACATACAGCACATTTTTCTTGTATTGCCATGTAATCAAATCTAAAGCTTCTGTTCACTTTCTTTGTTTTACCTAGAGGACCAGCTTCCAATTTAGTTGTGGCCTGCACTAAACTGATTTTTCATTGTAATTAATGCCTACTTTGGCCTCAGCCACTTATACAACTTTCCATTAGAGGTTTGCAGCCATCCGCAGAGTATTTCACCAAGTTACCCTCCCGATCCTGCTACAGTTGCAATTTTTGTTAAACTGTTTTTTTTATTTTATTATTATTTTGCAAAGAATGTTTAAATTACACAGCCAAATAGGTTTCTTTTTCCCTTTTATTTTTTTCTCCTTTCTCCCCCTACCCCGCTCCCTCTTTTCCCCCTGCCTGCTGCACCTATTTAAGTGGTTGGGCAGGAGTCCAACTGGAAGGAAAGCCTTTAAGTGATTTCAGAAAGGGCTAGTGGAACTTATTTAGGCCTGGGGTCTGCTGTGGTTAATTTTCAGTCTGTGTTTTGTGCTGTCCATTTCCTCTGAAATACTACCTGGGGTTTAAGGTTCCTCAGCACAGGATGTTAATAGGCCTCTGCAAACATTCAAAAGGCAGCTTTCCCACCACTAACCTTAAAAAGATTGTGGCACCGGGCCCAGGGTCAGATTGAATAGATGAAAAAGTATATGCTGTGCTTTTGCTCGCTCCTTGGACCTTTCCCTGTTGGCTTGCCTGACATTTTCAGTGACTTTTCTTAGTACCTTATTTTCAGCATGCTTCCTAGAAAATTATGCGTATTACTTTCTCCTATCCCCCCCAGCAGCATTACTAAATTGGGAAACACAACAATTTGTAACTATACTTTGCTGACTTCTTGGACTTTTCCCTTGCAGCCCCAAGGTGCTGCTTCCCGTGGCCCTGATGACCCAGCCAAGCCCTTTGCCATCCAATCCATGCGCCATCACCTCTACCCAGTGCGTTTGCCGACAGCGCGGCCGGGGTGCTTTCTGTAGATCTCTCGCACGCCTCTTTCTGGGGGGGGAGCATCTCTGCTGCGAGGCTAAAGCAAAGAGCTAATGACCAATTATGTGTGCCTCTGCTATATTAGCTTTCCTCCCCAGCGCAAGAAATGCAGTCGCGGGAGCTCTGGTGTAGGTGTGCAGGTTTCTGGGCACTGGGCTTCCACCTTCTGCAATGTTCAGATTTGGACATCGATGTTCTTGCCTTGCTGTGGCATTGCTCAAAAGGAACGGAAGGGTGTTCACGCCACGTGTATCCTCCTGCGTAGTTTAAAGCAGAAACAGTCACCTACCTTTTAATTGTACTTGAGAAATTAAGCAAAACTAGTGCCAAAAGGTGCCTGGTGTCCCCTGGGCTGTGATGGCAAGTCATTGATTGTATCGTTTGAATGTACCGGTCTGATGGACTTCGTGCTAAGGGACCAGTTGTGTTGGTCTCCTTTACGTAGGTGCAGCTGCCTTTAGGACAGGAGGCGGATGCATTTAACTTCATTTAATTTAAGGGCTCATTCAGGTGCAGTATGTGGATTTTTAGAAATGAATCCCAAGGCAACGGATTTACATCTCTACCCAAGCCAGCTGCCCTTCTGGCTTTTGACTGTGGTCCACAACTAGACTCGTGTCCCTTGGACCCATTTGCAAGCTCAGTCCTTTCTCACACCTCTGGAAACCAGAAGTGTTTTGGGTGAGGCAGGTGGAGAAGGAAGACTGGACGAGTGGAAAGACAGGGCACCGTCTGCTCTGTGTGAACTGTTGTGAGGTGCCACTGCGGGTATGCTGAAACCGGAATATGCATGGTCCGTCTTTCTGTTGTAAGGATCTGGCCTCTTACACCATGATTTCCAGGGCTACTTTCTCCCTGAGTGACCTGCAACTCTGCCCCTTCTGCATGTACAGCGGCTGCAAATCCCTCGCTGTACCTGTGCCTGTGCGAGCACCCCCCGCAGAGAAGCAACTGATATTGGTCTAAACACATTTGTGTATCTCTCCCTGACATTTGCTCTGTTAAAAGGTCAGGCTTCTGCAGCGGAGACAAGAGCCGTCTTCCTCATTATCACATATTACCGCAAATTTCCATTTCCAGCTCCAAAGTTTCCAGTGATTTCTGCTGCTGTGGCTGGGGCAATCCGGCACAAAGCACCGGCTGCCAGCCTGGAAGCTCTGCCCCAGACTGCACCGATGGTGCTTGGGGAGAGAAGCAATGAGAGTTTGGGGAATATTTGGGAAAACCCAGTTCATTTCTTGCTGCAGTAAGTTCCTTGCGTGCAGTGGCAAGTTGGAAAAATATGTGACACATTTAACTTAAAAAGGCAAGTCTGCAGAAAGAAAGGGTTGTTCTGCAAAGAGTCATTCATATTTTTTCAGTCTTCCTGCAGAAGCGCTGCTCTTGGTTTCTCTGTAATCTCTGCTATTTCCTAGTATCAGAGTGTGGTGCCGGCAGAGGCAAAACCCGAGGCTAAACTTCAGTTTGTAGTTTTGCTCAGAGGAAGTAGGTTCTGGGATCTCTTTGGCTTTTGAACGTCAAGGAGCCAGACTCAGAAGCCTGAGGGCAGGGGGGAAGGTGTATTTTTCTTGTTCAACTAAGGTCTTGCTGATGGGAAGACACAGATGCCAAAATAAAAGCGTGTGTGACATTGCTCTTTGGGAGTTCGCTTTGTAGGGGTATCTGCTCTCTGCTTTTCATATTGACCCTCTCGTTCAGCCTCGGGAGCAGTTATATGTATCTTTACATACAAAAGGTACCACAAATGTTGATGGGGTAACATCAGTGTAGAGTAAGCAGACAGTGTTCTTGCTTTTTGCACTTATTTGTTTACACACTGACAAACAGGCACAGGAAAAGCATTTGCTTGATCATTAGGTGGCCTGGCTGGGAAATGGAGGAGCATCTTGCTGGTACTCCTCCAAGTCCCACGGGCTGCGTGGATGGCCACTGGCTGACTTTCCTGGTTTTTCTGCTGACTGCAAACATGCTGTAAGGTGGCCACTCAACGGTGGCCTTGGGAGAAGAGATGATAAACTGCTGATTTCGTAATGGAAGAGTTAGGGGAGAGGAAGGACCTTACTTACTTTGGCCTTGGATATGGGTGAGAGCTGGGGAGCCCTTCTACAACAACAAAGTCAAAAGAACAAATACCACACAGCGGAGTTTGAATGTAGGTTGGTTTTTTTTTTTTCTCCAATAACAACCATAAAGAAAATATACTTTAGAAGCAAAATATTTTTTTCACATTCTTCCCCTTAGTTTTCTTCCTTAATGTGGCGATGGCAGACCACAGAGCTGTAGTCGTGGAAGGCAAAGTCTATACTGGTATCTACTCTTCAAATACACAGATACTAAAGATTATGGTACAGTAATTTCTCCGCGTGTGATGCACCTCCCTGCTTGGCTCTGTAATGCAGTTGGGTACCCGCTGGAGAAGGGGCTCCAACAAGTGATGGGATGGGCTGCCACCGAGGCAGGTTAGGCGGCAGGATGCTTTCACTGTGCTCCTACCCTGATAACTTGCAGTTTGTCCCTTCCTGCCAGATCTGGAGTGATAAAAACGCCCGATGAGGAAAGAGTATTTTGCATAATTGCCCTTGCATTTTTGCCTTATAGAAAACATTATTGGGCCTGATGTTTTTAGGTACTTGGAAAGTCCCGTTCCCTGAAGCATTTGTGGATACTTTGGATACAATGCATTGTGCCAGTTTTTTTACGTTAATTCAGTAAAGCAATAGCGATGCATTTGAATTCTTTACCATTGAAGTTGTGACTGACGACAGTTGTAATGTAACAAGACGAAGATGACCTCCTTTTAGCTGTTCTCCTGTCTTGCTGCTACAGAAAGTTAGTGCTACCTTAAACCCTGTTTGCCATTAATGAAAAATTCCACTATTTTTATTAAATTTCAGAATCACCTCAGCTAGCATGAAAAACAATGATATTGGATTTCTTTTTAAAATTAACAATGTATGTAACGCAGTAAAAAAAGCTGACATTTACTTAGTGCCTGGAAGCAAAGAGACTGCGAGGCAGACGGCAAGCTGCGGCGCTTCTCTCCTTCATCCTGCGTGAGTGGTTAGGGGACGTGAGGCGAGGTGGCTTGGGGTGGATCGCACAGTTAGGATAAAAGCCAAGAAACACCATCACTATTGCTACCTTTTGCCAGTAGGAGAACGTTCAGGGCTCGGGGTATGGGGGGGAAGATTTATTTTAGCAGCTGGCCTGGACGTTTGCCAGAATGAGAGGGAGCTCAGGAGCGAAGCTGAGGATCTTGGTTCAAGGATGCAGGAGATGTGAGCTTGAGCTGGACAATCACCAGCTCCGGTCTGTCCTGTGGTCAGGCTGGGAAGGGACAGGACCTTAAGCCCAACTCAGATGTCAAAGGGACATTCACCATCCAACCAGTGCAAGTAGTGGGGATGGTGCGCAGGGGTCACAGGGATGGCCAGTGAGATGGGAAGGGGAGCTGATAAGAAATATTGCTCTAATTTCACTTCATACTTTTAAGGTGTGTTTATTTATAGTATAAAATTATGGAGTTAGTATTTTACCCTAGGTTCATTTTAAAATTCACTCTCCTTAGGCAGTTTCTACTGCAATGAGCAGGATCCCTTATAAACCTAAAAGCAGGGAGTCGCTTCATACCTGTCTGCAGGCACTGGGGAGGGTGCGGAGTCTGGCAGAGACCAGCCTGTCTTAGGCTGACGCTGTTATTTGATTAACAGCCTGGGCAACCTGGAAATGAGCTTGCTCTCAAGGAGAGTCCACAGATCACCAGGAACATATTCTTGTAGGGAAGTATCCTCATTGCCTTCCTAATTCATTCCTCTCTGCTTTATCCAACATGCATTGCTACTGGATTATTGACTATGTGATTTCTTTTCTTGATGTGAGCCACAATAGAAAAGGCATTACTGTACCAGACAGGGCAATAAAGCAGGGCTGTGTGAGTTGGACTTGTGGTAATATTGAGCATGGCTGGGCCGTGGCATACTCATTCTCGTTTTGGGCTTGGTCCCCACCCTTCCCTGTGGCTTAGGGGATGCTCTAGATGTGTAGACCAGATGTGGGACCAGAGACCTACACCAAGGTCTCCTTCCATCCTTGTAGTCCTTTCCTGTAGGGACAGTACAGAAATTGCTGGAGCCTAACGCCAGGGGTATGCAACAACTCAAACGATGACAGGTGGGACGAGCCCTCACACTGCGGGTTATGAACTAATCCGCCTGGAGCTGGGGAAAGAAAAATCATCCTACCTGCAAATCCAGCTGGACACTGAACAGCTGAGGGAGACAGCCCAGGGAACGTGCAAAGGTCTGTGCACCGTTGAAACATTAGTGACACAAATCTCCTGCTCCTGGCGCTAGGGTGACTGTACCCATACGTGCTCCCCTTCCACCCCGGTTTACCAAGCGCCGGTCAGGAGCAGGATTTCACCGTATTGTGTGTCAGGTTTAAATTCCTTCCTTACAAGGAGTGCTTGTGAGAGGGTGCTGCGGATTTCCTCTGTTACCTACCTCGGCTCTTTCCAGTCCTGGTTGGGTTTGCTGCCGGCTTTGAACTCCCGCACGTGCTAAGCACAGTGCAAAGATGTCTCAGTAAAGACTGAGATACCCACATAAAGGGTGCTCTGAAAGTCTATACAACGGCTGGTCGGTTCTGATCAGCAGTTGGGAGTTACAAATAGCCAAAAATCAGCTAACCGTCGTCCTATGCCACCATAGGAATAAATAAGAAGTGCATATTTTTGAAAGGCTTTTACTCTTGGAAGAGAAAAAGATATAATAGCTTTTTTTAGTATGTCACATAATTTATTCTGACAAACAGATGTATTTTGTTGTTGCCATTATCATTTGATGAAATAGTTTAAAGCCGGTCCAAGGTGGTGCATTTTCAAATATAATGTATACAGTACATCTAGCAGTTAACAAAATTTGGATGTGCAGCATAGAATGGTCATTATTTTTACTGAAAAAAATAAAGGCACTAATTACTTACAGACAAGATACTTAGCACAAACAGATAAGCTTCAAAATGAAAAATTCTCGGTTTATGATAATTATGTTCTCTGCTTTGTTTTCAGAGACTGATAATTTGAGGCTTTAAAATCACCAGGAAGCCATTAATTGGAATTCTTCAATAAAAAATAAATTACATAGAAGTTCATGATGAGTTGTAAAAACACAGAGACTGTATTATGCAGTGAGCGACATTGCTCTACTATTTATAGACATGCACAGCTATGTCTAACAGCAAAACTGTAAAGAATTTGAGATGTGCAGATAGCAATTATTCATGGATCCCAACGATCTGCAGATATTCCAAATAACTGCTTTTAGCAGATCAGCTATCCAATAAAAGCAGGGCTTTATTTCCAAGTGGCACTCTTGTAACGTGTTGCTGCTTGTTTTTGACATCTTACATGACATTATTCTTCTAGAGTCAATTATAATGAGAAGACATGGAAATCCACATATCGGAGCAGACGCTCCACTCCATGCGTGTGCTGGTCGATAGGAGTTGAGGGGATTTCTCTTATGAAGGGTCAATATGGTCCTTCCTCCTATACTGGGCTCAGATCCTGAAATCTGTAGCAGCTGACCCAAAGAAAACATTTGATTTCTCTTTCTTACCCCGTTTTTCTGCTCTCCCCGTATTCTCTGCTTTCACCTGGGACCAAATCCTTAGCGGCTGATCCTGTGAAAGCTGGTAGAGCAGGTTCAAGGACTAAGGATCTGCCCAGTGGCACTGATCACAGAATTTCTCTTGACATCTGAAGGAGCCGGACTGAACTCTTGTTGGAGCGAAGTGAGCAGTTTGGGGGGATTTAGGAGACCTGCTACTGACAGCTTCCACCCACCCAGACCCCTTACAGTATTCACTGCTGTCCTTCTAAACGCATGGGACAAACAGTGGGGCAGAGCCACCAGGCTTCAGCAGTGTCCCAGCAAAAGCGAGTCTCAGAGGAGCGGTAGTGTATTGCTTTATTCAGTTTTTCTCCCGCCTTTCTCCAGCAAGTGGGTGAGTCCCATGAGGAGACTGGGCTTTCCTCTTTCCCGAGGGAGAGCTGACACATCTTTGCTATTGCTCAGGATCCAGGCCTGAGACTCGAGACAGAGCTGCCGATGGGCCTCAGTTAATTGTCTGACCCAGAGGGTACAAAATACTGTTATATTCCAGCTATGCTCTTTTCGTGACCACTAGCACCCCGGGCTCCTGCAAGGAGCTCTTTAGATAAAGCAAGTAATAAAAGTGATCGTAGCGATCCTTGACACATGCCACCTAGTAAAGGAAGCAGAGCAGATTTCAGCTTATTCACCAGTGAGCTCAAGGGGATGCACAAAAGAGTGAAGTGGCCTTGGTAGAGCCTGGTCTAAAGTTACACTTCAGGAAGACAGAGGAAGTATTTCCCGAGGACCTGATCAAAGGCGCTCTCTCTTCAATGCCGGTATAATGCCTTCTGGCTGCCGTCGTACACAGGTAGCATTCAAGGGCTTTACGCGACTCTCAGGTGAGCGCAGAATAAATATAATCAATCTAGGCGAGTTAATTCTCACAATATCAGCAAGCGCGGAGTTGCAAACCATCTTGTTTAATATTTTGTGGCTAAAATGAATCAAAGGTATCAGCTGGTTTATTTCCACCACCCCCCCACCACCCCTGTTTGTTTAAATCGGAGTTAGTGTGATCACAGGGAAGGCAGGACAATGCGAGTCCGGGGAGGCAAGGGTAACGGGAGACAATAGCAGTGAGTCTGCAGGGAGACCACTGTGATGTCAAGACAAAATGACATAGTGTCAGGAGACAAAGCTATACAAAGAAAACATATTGGGGCTCTGCTGGCACTTGAGGAGTATCGTAATTCTCGGATAATAAAACCTACCATACATCATCCAAAATCAATTGATAAGAGATCTCAGAGAGATTAAAAACTGTTCCCTCCCATTCATTAGTAAAGGTGGCTTCTGTCCAAAGCCGATTGTTGGTGTGGGCCAACTATGATAAATGCTCTCTTCCCCACCGAAGAGAAACACTTCTTAATGAGCTATCATCGTGTGTACGTTTTAATTTCCAAATTGCTACAGTGGATATACAGAGTTCCCTAGAAGTGAGTGTGCTGCTCAAAGGCATGCTACCCTAAGCACTTTTTTTCTTGTAGGTTCCCAGAACTTTTTGATGCCAAACCAATCCTGTGGCGTCGCCTTTGCTTAGGATTACAGTGCAACAATAAACAATTAACTTTTGTTTGTATGTTTCGTCGTACTACTTACAGGAAAGTATTCATACGTAGTTAGTGTGTGGCACCTAAGCATTTGGGGGAGGGAATCGCAATGGCTGGGCACCCGCAGCTCCTATTTACTCATGAGGCGGTTGCTGATACTCAGCACCTTTGAATATCAGGACATTTCTTTATGGGAAAAGCTGCTTCCCAATAGGATGGTTCTGCCTGTGCTCCATGGCTTGGTTGTCCCCTCTTTCTCTGTGTGTGGCTTAGCCTAGGAAATGTCCTTCCACAGTCCCCGTGCCCCCCGCGAGGGCAGAGACCAGGACGTCCCACGCAGCAGCGCCCGGAGCAGTGCAGAGGAGGTACAAAGACACCCAGAGCCCACCTTTGCTTTCCTGCTGCATCCCTGAAGTTCACAGCTCAGCACGGAACCAATTCTTGGTCCTGGAAATGCCTCGCATGTCTTGTCCTGACACAAACCCCGCAGCTCTTGAAGAGCATCGGTGACATTTATCCCGTGTCTCTAAATTATTCTCAGTAGAGTGGTGCTTGGGACGATGACAGTGATGCTGCAAAAGGTCACTTGATGGACCTCGGTGCTCCGTTTTATTTACTTAGTTTATTCAGCTTGCAATGGAGACAGGACGTGCTTAATACGTTGGCCACATCACAGGCAGCCAAGCTCTGGCCCCAGCACCTCTGCGGATTAGAGCATTTATAGGAGGCGTTAGAAGAAATGCAAGGAGTTCAGCACATTTTTTTTTGTATGTCAGAATTTCAAAGGATTTGTGAAATTTAATGAACTCATTTAATAGGCATAATTGTCTTGAGTACATGTGAGAAAACTTCTGAAATAGCAGAATTAGGCATGCTCCATTTTGTAGCCTTTCAATGACCTCCAGCAAACGTGTGACCCAGATATGAGAGCCTCCTGTCCACTTGCATAAACATGATGTTTTAAAAAGGCGGGGGGGGGGGGGGGGCACGAATAAAAGAATTGAGCTCTTAATGGCACATGGACAGAGACATACTGGAATTGCAAAACAAATCCAGCAGCAGATAGAGAATTGCCTCGAGACTCCGCGCACTGAAAACTCAGCCGCTTCCCGTGAGGCGGAGGTTTGATGGCCCTGGACCTTTGGTCATCAAAACTGCTCTGGATTTTCCTACGGAGAGGCTCAAATGGGAGTAAGGTGCACAGATCTGCTTTAGGCCCATGAAAATCTCTGCTTTAATGCCTGAGTGATGTCCAGGCTGGTGTTACACGATATATTCAGGATGCGTTGTGGCATTCGGGACTTCTTATTTCCTGGCCCTGATGGAGGATGAGTAGGGGTTGTAAAGGCAGAAGTCATGGCCGTGCTGGGCAGCGAGGAGGTGGTAGCTGCCTGCTCCACCTGTGACCAGCCCTCCTGCCACTTGCAGACCAGTTATGGTGCAAGAAAAAGCTGTAACTTTAAAAGTCTCATTAATTAATGTGTGTTTTTAATACGTCATTAACTTCCTATCATATGCCTTTCCCGTTCCCTTGGTCCAGAGGAGCTCTGCGGCTGGATTCTGACCACGGGCTTCTTCGCCCATACTCACAGAGATGGGTGAGTGGCTCTTGATTAGTTTAGGCCACCATTACCATAGTAACAAGCCCTAATTGACAGGACTCTGAATTAATATGCATACTTAGGAGAAGAGGATGGGGGTCCTGCCAGGCGTGCCCGTGCCAGCACACGCAGGATAACACCATTGCTGCTGGCCCCGCTCGTTGCAGGCTGCGGCTCCAGCATTGCACCTATCAAACCACAGGTTCCTGCATCGTGACGAGTCAGGTTTAATTAAAAGCAGGAGCTAGCAAAGTGTTGCTGGGATTTAAAATCATATGCCGTTAGTTATTAACTGCTACAAATTAGGTAGATGTTCTTTCAAGGAGAGTAATTTCCACAGCCGGTGCTGGTAAAGCGAGCTGGCGTGGGGTATCACTCAACTTTCCAAAACAGGGATCGCCAGCTTTCTCAGAAAAAGGACTTTTTGGCCACTTCTTGGGTTTTACGCGTGACCGAGATTTAGCATTGTTCATGCTTGCTTGCAGCAATGATACTTTTCCTTCTGTGAAAACTCATTTTTCATTTTAACAATAATTCCCAGGCAGGAAAAAACATGTCTTGGTTTCTCCACTGAGCCAAATACTGAAACAAAATATTGGGCCAAATTATGCTCTGATTTTGCAACTTTAAAATCTGCCTTTGCAAGTTAGTGCTGAATTTAGTTCATTCCCCTCAGGCGTTTTCCATGCAATAAATATTGTGTTTCTTCTTTCTTTTCTCTCTCTCTCTCTTTTTTTTTTTTTTTTTTTTCCCTCCTGCCATTTGGGGAAAATGAAAACTCAAATGAGAGAATGAAGTCAATTGTTGGACTAAAATTTTCTGTACTCTTGGTGTTAGAAGAAAACCACACAGAAGGCTCGCTCCGAGTATCTTGCCTGGAAATCTGCGTTATCAGTGTGACTACAGCTGCTGATACGGATGAGGCATTTTGAGTTGCGGTAGCCAGTGATAAAAAAAAGAAATAAAATGGAGAAAAATAAAACTTTGAGACCTTAATACTTCTGTTTAGCAGTTTAAAGGGAGAAAGTGGTGAGCTAGTCTGAAGATTTTCTTTCTCCACTACTTTTGCTGCTTCCACAGCCCTGCAGGGGAGAGGAAAACACTCTTTCAGCTGTAATAGGTGTAAAACTAGGCAAATTCAACAAAGTTTTGAGGAGTGAGAATGGAGAGCAGCATTCACAACGTTTTACTTGGTGATCTCTTTATAGGTACTCAGACGTGAAGACCGGAGCGTGATACACGGAGAGAGATTGCTCTGTGCTGGAGAACGGGGGATTTAAGGTACCGCACATAATGCAACTTTTATTGCGTGAACAAATGTACAGTGCAAACTTCGGTCTTTGGCAGAAAAAGAGGAAGAAAAAGCTCTTCAGCACCAAAGTTTTTATGTTAATCCAGTACAAGCTATTACAATATCTATCATCGCTATCTTTTTAAAAGCCAGTAAGGCTGAAAGCCACAACCTACACGTATCTCCACAGTAGATATATCAATTTTTTTTCCAGAAGTTAACTGATAAATTGCGTGTGTGTGTATACGTACGTATGGGTGTGTACGTGTTTTCCTGTGGCTGTGAGACGTAAAGTAGATAGTAAGGAAATGTAAAAGCTCATTATTGTTTATCACCGAGTGTGGCAAAGGAACGAAAATTAAAGAGGCTGGGGGGGAAGCAAGCAGCTGTAGCTGTGCTGACCCCAATAACTTTTCATAAGGGTGAGTCAAAGCATCAGGATGTCAGACCCTCGTTCCTGCCCTTTTGAACTTACTTCTATAGATCATGACAAAATAGAGAAGTGAGAGAAAGATACTCCTCTCCCCGGTGGGGCAGGGAGGAAACCGGCCACTCATGCAAATATTTCAGATGAGAAGCTGAACACACACCCTGCTCACATCCGCAGGGACGGCCGCGTGAAGCAGTACCGACACGTTTTGGAGGCGGAAACATGTATAAAGTAATAAGTACACGGGGGGAGAAGTAGGGCTTCTTCCTGTCCACTCATGTGAAGTGTAAAACAGTAATTTAGCCACGATGGGGCCTTGCAGCTGTGCTAAGCGGAGCCCTCAAATGTGGGTGATATTAGGCACGGGAGGAAGGAGCTCCACGGGAGCGTCCTGGCCAGGCTGGGGCTTGGCTGTCCCCAGGCACAGGCAGCAGCTCAGCGGGTCATGCTCTCGCCCTGGGTACGTGGCCGGTGGCTCTGCCTGCAAGAACCAACGGGCCACATCCCCTGTCGCATCCCTGCTGCTGCTGGCTGTGGGGCAGTTCACGCCGTGTTGGCACAAGTTGCCCTATGGGACCTATGCAAGGAGATGTTTATGCTCAGAGTGTTTTGTCCCTGAGAGCTGGCCCTGAATATCCCCTCCTTGCTGGGGGTGAGCAGGGACACAACACAGCAGCAGACCTGCTGCTGGCCATGCTTTCGAGCTGGCCATGGGGCTTTCCACCAGGCCCTGCATTGCAGGTGTCAGATGCGGAGCGGCCACCCCACGCCCCGGTAGGTCTTAAGATTTTTTTTTTTTTTTTTTTTTGGTGTCTGTCTGCTACTCAAATGGCAGTGGTTGAGGTCCCACTGGGCTCAGGAGACTCTGCACTTTAGTGTCGTGCGGCATTGCGTGGCCGATGGTCTGTTTTAAAAGCAAAATGAGAAGTGAGAGGCAGCTGGCGTGCTCACGGACCTTTCATGAAAAGATGGCCCCCAACTTGCTCTCTTGGACAAAGAAATAAAGTAATTTGCAAAACCCAAATTCCCCACTGTGGTAGCACAGGCTGCCTTTTCACTCATTTTAATAAACGGAGATAGCAAGGGATGCTCAAGCTTGCACGATACCCAAGCATCTTTTGCTCTCTTGGATTAAAACAAGCCACTTCTGAAATCAGAAGATTTCGGCTGAGGTCAAGAGGTGCTGCTTCTCACCTGCCAGCTCTTTCTGCTTGATTTCTTACCGCAGTGCATCAAGGTCCCACCGAGACACAAGTCCCACTGTTGCAGGAACAGTGCACACCGCGATGAAGAAAAACATTTGCTGTCTCACGGAGATTCAGATTTAAATAGACAAAGGTGGGAGGGGAAAAAAAAAGGCAAAGTGACTGAGGGTTGCTGGGCTGGCTGGGGACAGACATGGGACTAGACTCTACCTCTCCTGCTGGACTGGTGGCCCCAGGGTGAAGCCATCCTGCTTTGTCCCGGTGCGCTGAGTGTGTGGCCATCCAGCCTGGGTGGGCCTCCTGCTAACATTAAGCAACAGCAAAGAATTGCTTTTTTATGCATGTATGCATGGTCAGTGTTGTTGTTAATATTAGAATGAATTATAATCGATTAGGAAGTTCAGCTGCATTGCACTGACATGGGTTGAAAAGCTGGAAACCCTTGCATTTCCAGAACATGCCTGTGTTTCTAGATAGCATCACAGCTGCTCGATGGCTGGTCCACCTGAGCAAAGGAGATATTTTACGTGAGTGGATGTGTTATTTGAAAACATGGAGATCTCTTGTTTTATGTGAAGAGGCACGTTTTCAAATAGGGAAACGGGTACGTAATACCCGTTGAAAGGCCCTGGAAGTAAGAGTGTCATTAATATCTCTGTAAAAGTTGCCCTGTCTGCACTCCTCTCACAGTGCTTTGGTGACAATTTGTGAGCAACACTTCCAGGCTGATTTTAGTAAGCCCAGTTCTGCCTGTGCTTTCCAGACCTTATTACCCACGCCTCAATTGTCTAGAATTTGCTGTTATTTCAAAATATGGTATGTCCTAAGAAAAAGTCCTCCTCAAGTCTGTAGGTTAGCCCAGAGTTTGATCATCTGCATCTTTTTTTAAAGCGTTTCCGATGGTATTTAGGTAGTTTGGTGACTTGTAAAGCAGTGAGGGCTGGTTGCCCTTTCATGCACTCTCAATTTCCCCCCATGTGTCTACTGCAATGGGGTTTATTCTTGACTTCAAGTTCAAAGGGAAGACCTGGCCTGAGATTCCCCAATGGTAAATATTGCGTAGTCGTAGCTACCTTCACTGTTAGCAGCATAGAATGTTTTCCACAGTATTTTGTTTTATATTCAGCATTTCTTTCTTTTCCACCAGCAGTTAGGCAATTTGGGTCCCAAGCCCCACCTTTGATATATTTTAACACTACTAGGTTGCATAACCTTCCTGAAGTAAAAAGCAGTGAGCGTGTTCCATCTATTTAGTTTATTACAAAAAAACCTTCACAATCCTAATGGCTGTCCAGATCTTTGGGGAAAATTCTTGCTCACCCAGGTCTCAAACCGCAGGTATTCGTATTTTGGTGATATGCCATCACGCGGGTGAGTGTTCACCCAAACCCTCTGCTGCTGCTGGGGACGAGGGAAAACAGAGTAAAATCCTACATTCAAATGCTGAGAGATCGAGATGTCCCTTTTGGAGGAAATATTCAAACGAGGTGCACAAACACCCGGAAAACTGGCACGGGGCAGCAGACAGGGAGCCGCAGCCTGTCCCTTGCAAGAGAAAGCAGCAAATAACGAGTTGGTTATAGAAGAGATAAAAGAAAAGCTGACCTCTGCGATAAGCGTGGAGGTGGTGGGAACGACGAAGCAAGGAGGCAATTATCACAACTCTCTGGGATGAAGTGGGTACAAGAGCTAACGTAGCTGAGCAGTGAATTTCAGCAGCAAAAAAAAATGGCTCGTGAACAGCTGCAGGGGTTACTGCTGGAGACTGTATCAGAAGGAAGAAAAATGGATATTGCCTGCAGAGGGACTCGGCACTTTATTGGGCTTCCAGGAGGAGTCGGCTCCAGCGTATGCAGGAATTTCTGAGATGATTTTCCAGCTACTTTAGATTCACTGCAAACAGGTTTCAAGTGATAAAATTCTTTGGGGGATATGGGTTATAATGAATGATCCGTTTGAGAAGGGGAAACAAATAGTGGGATGTTGCAATGTTTTAGCAGTGAGAAAGCCATTGTTTCCAGATTTGTATTAATGATAGGAGTAGGAGGAGAACGGGGAGATGACAGTGTTTGTAAATGAGGGAAGCGATCAAAGATCAACGGCAGTCCCAGGAGGAAGGGTGAGAGCAGTTGGAAAATGCTAAATTTCAGCTCCGATTCTCGTGTCCCTTAGGATACTTTAGAAATTTATTTTTTCCCCAAAAGTTTTCTGGGCACCTCAACTCAAGACAGCGCATTAAGCCTGCATATCTCTGTTATTTGGCCGGCAGTTGAATCCAGCTTCTGTTGCTAATACCGATGAGCTTGGAGTCAGGAGACTGCGAGACCTGAGCCTTGTGAGCGACGGCCAGCTGATGTTATTTCAAGACTCCTGTCATGAGCGCCGCTCTCGCCATGTGAACGATTATGGGCATTACTCACAACTTGTAAGAACAAAGTGAAGAACAGTATTTGAACTGCGTTTTCTAAATACAGCCACATGAACAATACTTTGAAAGGAAAAATTTCCTGTCAAGAGGCATTTATATGCGGCACCAGGAAAAAAAATTATCTGCTCTGGAGATCTAGATCTGTAGGCAAAAAGATGCAAAGTAGGAAATCCCAAAACACAAAAAGAATTATGTTGCTCAACTAACATTATATTTCTTGCATGATAATAATTATAAACAGATGCACCATTTGATGGTTTGCAGATTTATTTCTCTTCTTTACTTAGTTCAGCTAAAATTTGTAAATTATTTCCCTTCATTTGTGGAATAATTGACTTGTTCTTATGACATCCCCGGGCTTACGATCCAAAGCTGAGTGTGATTTTTCAGGCAAAGCCGGATGTCTCTGTGAAATACGCGCTGTGATTTCATCACGTCTTACGGGGTTTGGTCCAAAAATTACTGTTGAGATGTAATCACCTGGGCTGTGCAGAAAATGACGCCAGATGAGTGGAGGGGTTGCTTGCACCCTTTACATTCACCAAAATGGCAAACCCAGTGACTCTCCCCTTGACACAATGTCTATAGGGATGCCAAAACCAAAAGTTTTGGAGAAAGAGAAGTTTTAGAGAATTGCATGTCAGGGAACGGTGGGAGAAGACTTTCCATTTCTAAAGCCACGCAGGCTCTTTGGAGGGACCTGCTCTGCCACAACCGCTGGCCAGGATTTCTGTGATTCCTTTTCTTCACCTGCTCCCACCGCCACAGATTGCCTCATCTTCTCCATTTAAAGATAATTTCAGCTTTTGACATGTTCTTTGTGTGAGTTTGCTGACTTGTTTTGTGAGGCTGTTCGATGCGGCGAGATGCCTTGGCACAATCAGCTTTGCTGCAGCTGGGTGTCACCGCTGGGCTCCTCCTCAAGCAAAGCCCTCGCGTCTCCTTCCTCACCCGTGATGCCTTCCTCTGGTTGGGGTGAGGGTGCACATGTGCCCCAACATCTCCCTCCTCTCCATCAGCCTGTCTGTGTCCTCCTTGCATGAGCATGGACCTAGAGGAGGACGCCCCTGTGCCCTGGAGTGGGCAACCTGTCTTGTCTCTGAAGGCACAGGTAGATGCCACCCTTCTCAGGCTTTTCATGTGACAAACAAATACCTGTTTGTGACTACTAACTGAGTCACCTTCTGCCCGCAGTTGCAGTCCTCGTCAGACATCGTTTCAAGCGTTATTCTTGGCAATAATGTCTCGTTCAGCTCAGCCTCTTCTATACAAGTGATAGTGCACTTTGGTTTCCCATCTTTATCAGAACAGGCAGCTTTGTACTTAAAACCTGCTTTTGTTATTGCTGCTTTGTGTTTGTGATGGGCACTTTTTGGTTGGGAAATTGTGTCTTCCCTGTGGACTGCATTCCTTCACACTGCCAGTTTGGTCTGTGCTTCGCTGCCTGGTTTTCCCGAGAAGCTGGTTCCAAGCAGAAAAGGGAGGTCACCTCTTACGTGTCTTGAAAATTTACAAGAAATATCCCCTGGAAATCGGATACTAAGATATTAAATGTGCACATAGAGTTAGAAGAGAACCTCTTAGTGGCATAAACTTTTTTATGATATTCTGTACAGATATTAAGGATAAGTATGTTCAGTGTTGAACAAGTGCTACCTTAAATCATTTAATCGCTCTGTGTAGGCTGTGGCTCACTCAACACCAAAGCTTAGACCTGTTTCCAACCTCTCCTCAATACACAACACAGGATCGCTCCACCATATTCACTGTTTTCTCTCGTGCTGCCATTTTACACCCTTCTTGGCCAGGTCCTTTTTCCCCAACAGGGCAACCAGTACCTTAATTTGATTATTTCACTCAATTCATTTATTCTTTGCCTGTAATCGGGTGCCAATCTAACCATTAGTAGTGTCAAGAGCTTTTATGTATGGGTATACCATACCTTGCCCCATCACGAATGACTGGGGCCGGGCTGTCATGGACATCTTGTCTGGGTCTGTCAGCAGAGTTACACCAGGGAAAGGTTTGGCACGTGCTGTAAAAACTAAACCTTGACCCAGGTATAAGCAAATGAGAGAGAGACGGCTATTTAAGATGTCTGATGATGAAGTCAGCTGAAGCCATTTCAATATTGACTGAAATACTTAATTTTATTGGGACTGGCTACTATTAATGTATTTTCCTCTCAGTTACAAGCGGTGGGATTACGCAGCTCGCAGATCACTAGGTGGACTCTCCATCCTTAGCTCCCCTCTGAGGACAGGACTGGGAGAAAGGTGATCCTTCACACGCGCCATCGTCCCCGTGGTCTTACGCCTCTGCCCTTGAACATAGGGGAAAAATGAACCAGGTGCAATTGGCTGGTGATTTGGTTTTCAGCCCACTAGTTTGACCAGAGGACGTTCGACTCTCTGTGGCCAGAAGCCAGTTAGCTGCCAGCAAAGTATTTGCGTGAAGACTCGCGTAACATCTTCTACCTGACAAACCGCATTACATGTCTGTCCCCATGCCCAGGAGTAAGCATCGCAGTTCTTTGCCTCAATGCACTGGGTTATATATAGCCAAAATTGTAAACTTCTTGCGTTGTTGGTCCCTAAGCTAGCATCCAAGGTGGAAGCTGATGTCAGGGACCTGTCTTGAGGTGAAGGGGCTCCATCTCAACTACTGCTGCTTGCTCGCACCAGGGTCCCTAAAAAATTGGCTTAGCAGAGGCCAATATCCAAGCCAAAAAATGGCAGATCAGCAGCTGCTGGAAGCAGAAACTCCTTCGCAAGTTCTGGTCCTCTCTGTTATCACCCAAGCTGCTTTCCTAACTTTTAGCAACGTCTTTTCGTTAATTAGGTTATGCGTGGCCATTGTATATGAAGTGCTACACGATCTAGTAGGAACAGTGTTTTGTGCCGATGCGTCTTTTCACTTTGTAAGTCTCACATTTTCTTCGCTCTCCAGGTTATGCTGAGATGGAAGGAGGGACTGGGAGAGGGAAGATTAACCTTTCACTGGCCACAATTCGTTCCCTCTTATCACGGAGGATTCGGCAACCCACCCCCTCCCATCCAGCCTATCTGTCTGAATTGCTGAAAGCATAATGCTCCCATATGAGAGATAAGTAAGTGAGCTCTCTTTCTTTTCCATAGGGATGAACTGTAGTGTATGCAGATTATGAGGAGAAGAAAATAATATCAGAGAAAGGTGGCTTTCTTAAAAGGCATCAGTAGCATTAGTGTCATGTGTGAAGCACCCATTTGTGACAACGGTACAGACCTTTCAATGGAAAATTGTGCTGTGCTACCTTTTAAAGTATGAAATGCTAATTTTGGATTTACAGTTTTTGAACTGGAGGGCTGCATTTTGCATGGAATTTTGTTTAATTTCCCAGTGAAAAAAGGCATTTGAAACACAACTGCCTACAGCCAACTGTCAACAAAAATCAACTGTAATAACACGCAGCCTGTCACTGATTTATGTGGTGATGTGGTAATCTTCTCAATTTAGCCGGATATTTCTTCTTCGTACCAAATAGCTGAAAGTCTTGCTAGACATTTATGAATATCGGGAGGTGCTATTAGGATGATAATGGGGCGAGATTAAAGAGGTGTTCACTAGTTCAAAGTGCCAGTTAAAGAGACAGGGAATTGAGAGGTGTAGATATATATGGCCCATTGGTATAAGTGAACTTTATATTTTCAGACTTGCTTAAGATTTGGGAGACGGCATATTGAGATCCATCTGCCATGAGAGCATCTTTCTAAAGGGAGACTGGGGGGAGCAGCTATACACGTGTCCCGTCCCCCCCCTAAAAAATCTGCTTTTGTTTAGCAGGGGGTGGGTTGAAAATCTTAGGCATTGAAGATGGAGCAGATGCGTATGAGTGATGTTACAGCAAACAGGGTGTTGGGACCCTTCACCCTTTCCTCCGAAGAGCTGAGCCTTAGACGCGGTCACTGGGTACCGGGCTGCATCTCCGCGGGGCCTGGCGAGTAAGGTACTGCACTCCGCATAGTACAGCTAAGGACAGTAGCTCGCCTCTCGCAAAGAGCTAGAACTAGTGCAGACAAAACCATACTGCAAGACTTGAGCTGCAAATAAAGAGACAAGTTTGTGTTTTACAAAAATGTATAATTTACCAGGCATTTCATTATGCTGTATAAAAAGGCAAAAATGATAATTGAAAATAAACGCGGCTGCCTAGCTACAGTATATGCTGCCAGCGTTACTGGAAATAGAAGCGCTTTCTTGCTGAAGATAGTTAAAATTTTGATACAACTTCTGTCTGCAGATTTGTATAATGTATCTTGTTACATTTGTTTCAGTTTGTGTATTTATTACAGAGAAACAGGCAAAATGTGAGGATCTGTCTGTGTATTTATATACCTAGGGGTTTATACAATTATATTAATTATTAACAGCGTGTTCTGCAGATGCACGCATCTGCAGAGTCTGAGTGAGGATACATGTTGCTGAGTTTATTTCAGAGTGCACAAAGTACACCAGTTACCTTCAAGGTTGCCAAAGATATTCCATTACAAACTCCTGTCTTCCAGGGAGCACAGTTACAAATATAAATATACCAAAGTAATGCTGTCGGGCTTTTTGCCCCGAAGCAAAGGGAACTCTGAGTTGCCATTTCTCTTTGGCAGCATACAAAGATGGGGCTACTTGGGGATGTTACCGGAGGAGGAGAAAATAGGTCCATGCGCTGTCGTTGCTTCTGCTCCGAAAGCTTCTTCTCACCCCACCTCCACCCTCTGGTAAGGGCAGGTTGCCACACACATGGTGTCCATCTGTGTCCTAATGCACGACTCTACCTGCAGCAGTCCTGGTGCTCGCCACACCCAAAACGGGCAAAATCTCTCCCAGGGGAGATTTTTGGAAAAAAAAACCAAACCAAAACCCTCCTGGATTGTGATTTTTTTTTTTTTTTTTTTTTTTTTTTCCCAAGCTCTTCAATTTCGTAGCAGAGCGAGCTGCAGATGTCTCTAGGCTCACTTCACAGTGTCCGCTCGTGTGCTACAGCAGGAAAAGGCCGTGCAGCTTACCCGAGTTATGAGTGAAGCTACTGAGTTTCCATTAGCTCTGGAGTTAAGTTAAGAAAGGAAAGGTAAGAGGCCTTCCCTTAACTGAAAGAGGCTTAACACCAGTAGGCTGGCTTTAGAGGCCAGAGAGGTAGAGTCAGAGAAACAGCAAACGAAAGGAGTTGCTTGTTGGGGCTCCCATACCACATATCCCCCACCAGCATGGATGGGATGGGAACACAGTGGACCAGGTACTGGGAAATGAACCGGTCAGAAGGAGAATTATACTTTCATGTACGTGTTTCGATCTACTGTTTGAAATAATCTTTTTTTTTTTTTCCCCTTTCCATTTGGACTCCTTTTTAATCTATAGACTCAGCTGGGCTGCATTGTTCAGACAGTCGTGGTTGTGTTTGGATGGGTCAGGCCCTATGAATTCTCTTGGCCTTGAAGCGAAAAACTCATCATGAATAATGAAAGAAAAGGAAAATAATGCCTGAGACCGAATGACTTTAACAATGATTAATATCTATTCTTTCCCTCGTAATTTGCCTCCAGACTTTTCCCTTTTCAAAATAGCTTGCCATTAGCAGTTGAACTTTCAATAGTTGGTACTTTGATGGAACTGGTGCTCTGAAGCCAAAGGGAACATTATTATTATTATTATTAGTATTATTTTATGAAATCAAAGTTCATTTTGATAAGTTCAAAGCCCTAGATGAATATAGAAAGGACCAAGTTCTGCCCTCAACCACATCTAGTTTGCTCAAATTGGCCATTTGAAACACAGCGATGTTTGCCAGAGAGATACCGACATCCTTGAGAACGCGGAGGTGTAAACACCACCGTCAGTTCCCATCCAATAACCACTCACAGAGAAGCCGGTCCTGTGCAGAGCATCGCGGAGGGGCTTTGCGGTTATGAAGGAATGGGATATTTCAGGGAGGCAATTGACTGCCACTAAGTAGCTCAGGAATTCTCAGGGGCCTCCACTCAGGTTCCCAACGACTCATCTCAGGCAGGAGATTTTCTCTCTTCAAAGACTTTTATTAAAAACCAGTTCAGGTAAACGCTGACAATAAGCAAGCAAACCTGTTGAGCCCCGAGTCTACAACTTCCCAGGCAACAGGATGCTTCTCCGTGACATTTAAGAGAGCTAACAGCTGAAGAAAATATTGCATATTTTACCCTTTCTACTTAAAATAACAAAAAACCTGCTGTTCTTGCAGTTGCATTTATGTTCATTTCCAGCAGGCTGTCCCCATGCCCGAAGTCTCAAGGCTCCCAGCTGCCTCCTGTTAAAGGAGACCCTTTGCCCATAGTGCCCTGGCCAGTCCCCACTCCAATTCCCTGGCCAGGACTTTGAAATAACCCAATAACCCCTTTAGCTACCCCAGATCCACACCAGGATTTAGGGAGTGCTGAGTCAGGGCACAAGGAGCCAGCTGGCAGGGTATGGATGAGGAGTAATTACAACCAATGAGCTAAAGGGAGTTAATTAGAGTATCCCAAACACCTGTGGAGGTGTTGGGTTTGAGCTTCTGTTTGCTCCTGATGCACGCAGCTCTCCCGCATGCTCCTTCACGGTCCCTTTCAACATCTCCAACCAACCACCTGGGTCGTCTTCTCTTAGGCTGCCCTGAACTTCAGGTAAGTCTTTCCGTTAGTCCTAAAGTCTTAAAGCTTTGTAGCATCACAATGTTTCAAGCTTTTTTGAGAGGATGAGCAGAGAAGGTTTGATGGTTGTAGGACCTGAAGTTGTTCCTTTCTATGGCTGTTGCAAGGTGGAGTAGTTCCTTGATGTGAAAGACAATGATTTTGTCTTTGTGTGGCAAGAACCTAATTTTTTATTTTTTTTACTTTTTAATCCCTCTACTCACCTATATTTACCCTCCATTGCATGCTTCTGCTTGGTTGGCATGTTTAACCTTTAGACACCTGTAAGCATTTATTGCCTCTCTTGTGAGTCTTCACCTAGCTGATCATCTGTCGATAGCAGCAGGATTTTTATGGCAATCGGTACTTCTTAAGAAAGTCAGACTTCTTTGATTTTCTGTCAAAATAGTGGATGATGGTTTTGTTTGTAATGGTCAGATGTGCCAGTTCTGTGAGCATTATGGTCTTTGCAGTACACGAGTTCAAAATTGTTACGGTCTTTAGTCAGGCAACACTCCTATTGAGTATGTGGTTTTTTCCCCCTGGTTAAAGCAAGGATTGCCCCAGGTTTCTACTTCATCCTTTTCCTGGGGTCTCTGGTCTCAGAGAATGGCTGGGAGAGCAAAACCTGCATCGTTTCCTCTGCTGCTGCAGCTTCAGAGAAACCCCGCAGTATTAATGCAAACTTCAGGTGTCCCGGCTAAATTAATTTGTGGGCTTGTGGTCACAGCTGAACTTTGTTAAAACACTGAGGGGTAAAGGATGGCTGCAAAGTACTGAGAAGCTGCCAGAACCTTCTGTGCCTTTCGAGTCAGGCTCTGAATTATCTCTGCCTGCTCTAAGAGGTGGAAGGAGGCCTTTTAATGTATGCCAGGGGATAAAGCTACTTTTGCTGCCCACTGAAAGCGTGGTAACCTCAGCTTGAATGTCTGAACCTGTGTCAGGTGCCCCATTACGGGGACTTTAATGGCTCAGGGGAGGAAGGCTTATATGGCAAACCCCCCTCCCCACTGAAAATCCCCCTGATTTCAGGGGTTTCACCTGCAGCGTATAGCAGTCTGGCTTTTAAGACATAAAAATGCACTTGCGTATTATCTGCAGCTCTAATTGAATGCATACACAACCCCACAGTGGGTACACCTGTGCGGCCTCCCTGGCATGCATAAGTATTCCCTGCATGCCTGCCTGTTCTCTGCAAGCTACACTACACATTAATAAGATGATCCGTATATTGCATTAAGACATACCGTATGCAGACAATGCTCCAGGTACTGAATTTTTCTCCTTTTTTTTTTTTTTTGTAAATCCTGAAATATGGCTGATATGGTCCACTGCAAAATGAACCTATATTGGAAATGGCAAAATTGTAATGTAAAATATACTGGGGTCAGTGGGGTGTGATGTTTTTTGCATACGTTTTTTCTGCCTTGACCCATGCCATTCTCCCATATATAGGGGGGGAAAAAGCTTCATCTCACACAGAAATGTGATGTCCTTTACTGCCAGAGGCTGTTGCTGTTTTAAATGAGGAAAAAGCACAATGCATGAAGAAGGAAAATTAAAGCATATTCATTTTGGAAATTAGATACGGTGTCAGGAGACTCTCTGGAAATAGCAGGGTTTGAATGGAGCACCAGACTACAAGACAGTTCACTGAACTTTTGACCACTATTTATACTATGGGAGCTTTTGAAACGGGAAGACAGCAAAGTATTTTATAGCTGTTTAATAGTGGATTGTGGTTTTTACTAGACATTTATCTTCTCTCGGAGTGTATATAAGATAAGTAAACATTATGTAGTGTAATTGCATTATGTTGGAAGCGCTTTAATTTAGGGTTGGTTTATCTTCCCTGCTTGTGGTACATCTTGTCTCAAGCAGCCAAGACGCCCACCGCTGCGCGTGGGTGCAGTTGCCACCTGAACGCCTGAGCCCATCCCAGGATCTAGCGTGTAACTGGGGTCACTCCTGGGATCTGAGGGATGCTTTTGCTGGTTGTTGTATTGGGCAAAAAATTAAGTCTAAACCAGGAGTGGCCATGGCCATAGACCATTTGAGAAGCTCAAGTAACTTCTAGCTCCTGGCCTGTCTTAATCTGTCTCTTATTTCTATATAGTGAAACTCATTTTAATCTCCTATGATGGCTTCAGTCCCTCTTCAGCATTCCAGGTGCGCCGAGCAATATCCCCTTCCAGGGTTGGCAGCTATCTCATTACAATTGTAATGATGCATCGTCAGGCAGACGTGCATGAATGAAACACTGTTTGCAAAACCAAACATGTGTTTGGGGTATTTTTAGATCCTACTAACTTGGGCTGTTGCTCACAGAAATAATGTGGAAAGATCAGAATTTTGGCATAATCCAAGAAAATGTGGTCTCGGAGCAGTTTTACCCCTGACTTGAGACTCTTCTTTCCCTTCTCCACTTTCCCTCCATCTTCATAAATTTAGCTTCAGTTGGCATGGGGAAAGTTGCACCGTGGTGCTGGGTGTCAGAGGGCCCGGCCATCCAAGAGGGAAGTGCTCTGGAGAAGGAGCTGCCCCCATCAAACAAACCATCTCCTAGAGCTGACGGTTGAAATGGAGTTGTGCTGTATCGCAATAGCCACGCATGGTGCTATTTCCCCCTCCCTTTTTTTTTTTTCTCCTTTCTCTTAGAGATGATTGTAAAATGGATCCGTTATTGCTAAAACGGTGAAACACTACAATAAAGCCTTTTTCTTTTTTCTTTTTTTTTTTATATTTGACATCAGGAAAAGTTTAAGCTGATGGACGCTCATTGTGTAGTCCCTTTTGTCTTCTATCGTTTAACCTTCCATATAGTATAGCCAATGTGGGAAGGAAAAAAAAGATTCTCCTTCTGCCATGGAAGATGCTTTTTTTTCCTTGGACCAG
The DNA here is from genome assembly GCF_964199755.1 of Larus michahellis. Lineage (NCBI taxonomy): Eukaryota > Metazoa > Chordata > Aves > Charadriiformes > Laridae > Larus > Larus michahellis. The sequence continues at coordinate 10,165,537 of NC_133898.1, forward strand.
AAGCTTCTCTCCTATCACTAGCCAGTAACAACCCTTCTGTTCATCCTTATGTCAAAGCCACACTACTGAGCTAATAGAGATCGCTGACAATTAGAGATGAGCTAAAATGATTTGGCAAACTCCGGGTGCTTGTGAACCTGAGGGTGTTCTCAGATCCCTTTGAGCCTGTCGGGTGTATTGCCAGCCGTGCGCTTCCCATGTCCTTCATCCTAACGGGGAGAGCAGTTGGGATGTTGAGTCCAGCTGGGCCCGGAGGTTGGAGAAGAATGGGAGGGGGAGTCTATCAAGATGCATCTCCTCCCTGCTGAGAGACTCATCTCCTTCCTGCTTCCCTTCCTGGCTGCTCCTCGTTGCTGCTTCTTGCCGAGATGGCCAAGGTACTGTCAGGTTTCTTCTCCCTGGGTGAGACGGTGTGACAAGATCCCAGGATGACTCTGTCTTTTGCTTGTGAGTAGCTAGATGGGCCGTATCAGGCAAGATGATGTCACTTGCCCAGACAAGATGGACAACGCATGAGATAATGTTTTAAAAGGAATAGAAACTCCCAATCGGCAAACACCTCATCAGGTTTCTGTTTGGTTTGTTTCTTCCTTCTTGTAATGGCTATTCTTTTTTTTTTTTTTTTCCCCCCCTCTTCTTTTTTCTCTAGACTGATGAAGCATTTCTATCTCATGCTTCCTGGTCGTCCAGAACAATATAGTGAAATATCTTGAGATCCTATTTATGCCAAAACTTTATAGGGCAAGTGGTAATTAAAGAAGTTCTCCTCATTGTTTATTCAGTTTGAAACTGGTTGAAGACAACCACTTGAAACAATGTCCCAAGTAACTGTTGTTGAAAAAACAACCTATATTAGTGTACCCCAAACAAATATCTTGAAATTAAGAGTACGTAATGGGGTGGTGTGTGGCTAGAAAAGGTAGATGGCTGATGGGTAAGCTGTGGCCAGCAGATTGGCATCAGTACTGCGACTGCCACCTTGAAAGACTGAGTGTACCCTTTATACTTGTCGCAGACCTGCACCAGCCAAGAAACCTTCCATTCAGCCCCGACTAGCTATTTGTGGTAGCGTGGAGGGAAGCTGCTTCCCCAGCCTCATTAGGGAGCTGTGCTGCAGGAAAATTGCTTAGGGAATTTTGGTAAATCATTTGAATCCCATGAAACTGAAATGAAGAGGTGTATTTCCATTATTTTATTTTATTTTTTTTAAGGCTCCAGGGTCTCTTTCTTTTTCATCATGGTGTGGAAATCTGTACTTCAGCGTTCCCGTCTGCCAGCGAGTCTGATATTTGTGAAGGACTTTGGAGGTGTCTTAGCCTTAAGTCCAGGAAAACTTCCATCCTGCGCCATGTGCGTGCTTGGGTCTATTAAATAGTAGTGGTGAAGAGCAACAGGTGCCCAAAAACTAGAAATTAGCAAATTTCAGTTTGCATTTTGCGTGGTATGAAGTGTTTCCGTCCAGCCTCTAGAAAAGCAGAGAGGGACCGTGCCGACAGTTAGATCTTTATCCTACATGACTGCACATGCTTTGCTGTAGAAAAACCTACAAAACCAGACCCGAGCGGAGGCACAGAGGTAATCAAACAGAAAAACGAATGACTTGGCCCCATCATTTGCATCGTAGCCCATGTGAACACGTTAGACATAAATTCTTTGTGTGTGTGAAGAGATAACAGATCCACATTAATTTTCGAGCTGATTGCCATTCTTTATTAATAGAAATGTAATGTAGTGCCAGTGCCAAGTTCTGCCAGCCTTTCCTTTTTATCTTCTCTTTCAAACATAGACGGCATCGAAGGTCTGATTGTAGTCTCTCCCAATCCCTACTTATTTAAAAGCTGCTTGTTAAGCCAGGGGACAGCGATGGCACCTTATCGTGGCTGAGGTGATGATGTCTTGTCAGCAAACACTGTAAATATCACTCAGAATTTTTCTTAGGCTGAAAATAGTTTCTGTGGAATAATGCTAATTTAATATAGTTTCATAAATTGAAAAGAATTGAATGAATGACGGTAGATTTGTGAATAATTTGTGACAGGATTTGTCAAATAGTGTGTTCCCTTTTAATAGTTTGCTCTGTTCTACGTAGCTACCGAGCAGTCTTGGTTCTCTGTTTGTTTTTTGAGAAAAAGCTGGGTTCTTTTATTATTTTTGTTATTTTTTTTTTTAATGCTATCCTTTTTTCTCTTCCAAGGGCTATTGTTTACTTTTGAAGTGGATGAAAGATGAATTCAGGTTACGTTCTGACATTACAATGAAATTGTCAATAGAAATCAATGACTTGTCACATGATGAGTTAGGGTCTATAAGGCAGCCTAACAGTGTCCTTATATCTTCAGCCTCCTTCATTGTGCTGCTCTCCTCAGGAGCCAAGCAACTGTACTGTTATAGAAAGGTGTTGTCATCATTAAGGGGATTATAATGGAGTTTAATAAACCTGGAAGCTGAGGCATGGAACCCTAATATTGGTGCCAATGCTATAAAGCGGTGTGTTGTCTGCAGAGCCTGGTCTTTGTATCTGCATTTATTGACCCTAGAGAGGTAATATAAACAGAAGAGATAGAGGTCAAAGAGCTCACCTTCAGCTGCTACAGATGGCCATCGAGCGGAGCAGGTCTGCACGCTGCATTGAAATACCACCATGTCAACTCTGTCCTCCCAAAGACCTCGCCTTACTTGGCCACGGTTGCTTTTTAATGTCTGCATGGGAATGGTGGCAGGATTATCTAGCCTTGGGGAGCGTCAGTGTTGCAAACGTGGTGTCATAGAATCACTGAATGGTTAGAGTTGGAAGGGACCTTAAAGGTCATCTAGTTCCACCCCGCTGCCCTGGGCAGGGACACCTCCCACCAGACCAGGCTGCTCCAAGCCCCGTCCAGCCTGGCCTTGAACATTTCCATGGAAGGGACATCCACAACTTTTCTGGGCAACCTGGCCCAGTGTCTCACCACTCTCACAGTAAAGAATTTCTTCCTAATATCTAGTCCAAATTTCCCCTCTTTCAGTTTAAAACCATCACCCCTCACCCTATCACTCCACTCCCTGATAAAGAGTCCCTCCCTATCTCTCCTGTAGGCCCCCTTTAGGTACTGAGAGGCTGCTATAAGGTCTCCCCAGAGCCTTCTCCAGGCTGAACAATCCCAGCTCTCTCAGCCTGTCCTCACAGCAGAGGTGCTCCAGCCCTGGTGCCACCACCCATGAAGGCATTGGTGTCACCCAGATGCTTGCTGGTGGGTTTTTCATTGGAGCATGCTGGGAAAATTTGGTGCTGGTGGGCTGCTGAGTGTCCCCAGGACACTTCTTCCTGATGGAGTAGGGATGCAGCCGAAGCTCTTGGCTCTTAGCCCACGCCTGCCATTTGCAGCCCCTTCACTCAAGGCAGCTTGGAGCCGATTGTCCCCTCCAGCTGCCCAAGCTCCAGCCATGCCACCACAGCTGGGAGGATGTGCGTGTTTCAGCCATCGAATGGCCTGGCCTGGACGGGAGAGTAGTTGCCCTCCCTCAGGAGGATGGTGCAGCCGCTCGCTCCCCCGTACCGCCCCCAAATTCAGCCAGATTGTAAATTATACAATCTGTCTTCAGACCCTTTCCGGAACAGAAGTGCCTTCAGCTTAAACTAGCTCAGCCCCGGAAAGAGATGTCCCTAAACAGAATTTTAATTTATTTTAATTAAAAAAAAAAAAAACCAAAAAAAAAAACCAACCCAAAACCAAACCACCAACCCAAACCCAAAAGAACATGATTTATAACAAGACACAGGAACAATTTATTCTCTCTCTCCGTGGATTAGAGAGGTGGTGCTTGGAGCAGCTTGTTAAACAGAAGTGCTTGGCCCCTGGCCTTGCACTGCTGTTTAATGATCCACTCTTCGTGTGCCACCTCTCTAATCCATGGAGAGATAGGTACAAATTGTATCTATAATGTTATATTACTTAACAGTATAATGTATTATAAATCATAGAATTGCATCCCTGCCTTGTAATTGGTGAGATGTGTTGCATGAGAAATCCCCTAATTCAATATAAAGTGGTTGCTCTTATGCGTAACTACCTCTCTGGATCAAACCAATTCAGCCCAGAAGTGGTGAGGGGAAAGTTAAAGCTCTTTTAATTAAAAAAAAAGCAAAAATATGACTTAGCATGGCTTTATGGGCCTCCTCGTTGGCTTTACGGGCCCCTGCCCTGGAATGGCTGTTCAATGGTCCTGGCAGGGAGCTTCTCTCCGCAGCCGGAGCTGCTCTGGGCACGTCCTGCCTCTTCCCAGAGGATGCCTCCCTGCGTGCCGCTCCAGTTGCATCTTCCCCTCTGCCGGAGGGAAGGAAAAACGTCAGTGGCGGGGCCTTCAGCAGCCTGTCCCCTCCTGTGCACCCTGCGCCCATGATGGTGGCGTTGGAGCCCTCTTACATGAAGGGTGCAAAGTCAGACCCGTGGTTTATTTGCTTCCTCTTTAAACAAAGCCAATGTCTGATCCTTGAATAGTGACCAGAAACAACCGCGGCTTCAAGGGAGACTTGAAACTATGGAAAATATCCTTATTCTGTAACACTGTATCCATAAAAGAAATATTTTTCCTGACCCCGATAGTCATCCACTAATGTCCTAAAGCAGGTTGAGTGATGGGCTGTGTGATTTATGCTGTGAAGCTGCAACTACAGATGTGTCTCCCCCCAATAAATAACTAACCTTTCTTTAATAAATAATAAATAAACCCTGAAGCTATTCCAGACAAACTATGCTTAATTAAAGTCTGTGACACTAAAACAAGTTACCTCTCTTTTCAATTAGAAAATGCACTTGTGGCAGAAAAAAGAAAATTTAGGAGTAAGAGTTTGTCTAAACGCGTGATGGGAATGGGCCTTAATGAAGGCAAAGAAAATAGCCTTGGTTTGGTTTATAGCAAAGCTCGGCTCTGGAATTAAGGTCTCTCCGCAGGGACAGTGGGGTGGCGGGTCCCCGCACCCCAGCCATGGGCGCAAGCGGAGCTGCTGGCATTGACTTCCCTGGACGAGATCCTGTTGATCTCAGATGGTTTCCGGAAGCACTAGAGTCTGCCGTCAGACAGGTAGCCCAACTCTCCAAGCTTCTTCAAGACAAGAAGTTTGGAGATCTCTCACGATTAGTAATTTTTAATATTATTTTTTCTCTCTGCTCTAGTTTAGGTTAATCCATAAATATTTAGGAAACCTATTCTCTCATCCCACTCCTGCGGTATTTCATCTGTGAAAAGAAATCCAGTAGGCTTAAAATGAAGAAGGAAAAGAAATAAACTCTTTGGACCTCCTGACTTAAGCTGGTACAAATTTGCATTGGGGCTGGGGGGGGAACACGTCAGTCTTATTTTAGGAGGAAGCATCGTGGGGTACGTTAACGAAGCGAAGCACCCGCTCGGCCATCCCCATCTCCTCCTGCAGTCACGGGGCAGCCTGATTTACTGACTCAGAAAAGTTACTTAATGTCTCGTGCCGCCTTATGTAAAATGGGAACGCAAAAAATTCCCTTTGTCTGCAGATTGAAGGTGCGCAGGCGGAGGGTTGTTCTCCCCTGGTTTTATACACGGCATCTCCGTGGCGAGGCGATACCCTTTACTAGGTCTTCTGGAGATGGGAAAGGAGCTGAACTGTTTGTGTTCGAAGTTTGTTTTGCTTGGCAAATAATACATAGTGAGAGCCTGAGAGATCAGGCTTTATTTGCAAACAAGATGTTTGTGTTTTCTTTTTAATTTGAAATTCCTGGAAAGGTGGGGGGTGTACAAAATTGATGCTTGTTCCTGCAAGAGGCTTAAAATCTAATGAGCCAGTTCCTGGTGCTTTGGCTTTTTGCTTTTGAATGTATTTCTCTGAGGTGCAAAGATGCCACCAAAACTCATTGTGAAATTGTCAACAATTTTTACCAAGAAAAGCCATCAGGGTAATGACAACGCTTTGGAGGGTAATTGGACAAGGCTGCTTTTCACCCAGGTTTTTTTGTTATATTTAGCTGTGCGGTACCCAGATTTCCTTCCTGCTCAAGTTGTTTTGCTTTCGCAGGGTGTGAACCGTCTACAAACCGAAGGTGTTGTTACACATTTCCTTCTCATCTCCTCTTTCTAGTTTAGTTTTAGCTGCTCTTACAAGCGAAAGCCTGGGGTGGGGGAACAAGAAAAAAAAAAATCCATTACTGGTTTCTTACTGAAAGCCCCCAAATAATTACGTTAAGTGGGGTAAAGTATTTCTCTCTCCTGTGACCCCCCCATCCCCTCCCAAACCCCCCCATACCATCCCCCCCGCCCCAAGCCTCGGGGCACTGGATTTTCCACCCCGCGGTGGGCAGGGGCTGAGGTTCCCGTCCCCCCAGCAGTGACCCCTAGGAGATGGGGGGCTGCCTGGCAGAGTGGGGTCATGCCATGCGGAGCGAAGGGCGGGATGAACAAAAAAAAAGAGGAAAAAAAAATTAAAAAAATGTTCTTTTGTCCACAAGCTCTAATCAGTACTCACACCGTACATTTGTAAAAATGACTGCCTAACGGGTGTAAAAAAATCTATTTCTCTGGCAGCATGCACTTACCCTTAAATCAATCCAACGCAGTAGGGCTTTTTTTTTTTTCTTCTCCTTCTGACTTTTCTATTTATTTGCTTTATACGACAACAAACTTGCCTTTTCCTGGACTGAAGCGAGCAACGGAGTGCTTCGGTGCTGCGCCTCCCTCCTTTCCCCACGCTGCGGGATTATGGTGAGGAGGGTGTAAACGTGGATTCATTTTGTGGAGTGTTTTTATATGCGTGTGTGCATAAAAATAGGATGTAATGATTTTGCGGATTAAAGGTATGGTCAGAAACTTTTTAATATGGTATGAAATACTTGCACCGAGCGCGGCCCTTTTTGACCCTCCAAGACCTCCATACTGAACGTACAATAGCAATAAATCCTGGAGCAGATTAAGCAATTTCCCCATAGTAATGTGTCTATTGGAGTTTCAAATAACCCGGAGTAGCCTGAAACATTTGGATATTCCAGTCTGTATCCCTTCTGTATGTAGAAAGTTGATGGCAGGGCAGCATCCTGAACTTTGACTCCTTGTAAAAGTTTAAATTGCTGCCCTGCTGGGCTGAGTGAATGCTAATTACTTTGTCTCTTACAATACGTCCAGACTACTTATTTAAAAAAAAATCCCTGAAGACACAGCTTTTGCATGCCAAATATATTGCACTCAACAAAACACACAAAATAGCGGTCCTGTTTGCATACAGAGAATGCAATTGCAAATTTGCTGTTTAGCAACCTTTAAGAATAATTTCAGTTTTGCACCGCTCGTGTGAAAATTCGCGGCGACGCTTGCTTGGGTATTGCCCGTCGTGGCAGCTGCAATGCACAAAAGCTGTGCCCGTTTCTCCTAGGACCACGGAGCGTGTCCCCAAAACAAAGATTGCCTCAAGACTGAATCTGTGTGTGTCTGAAATGAGCAGTTTCTTGCAAGCAATTAGGCTTTTCTGGGCTCATACTGGGGTGGTATTAGTCAGAGGCACGTTCAAAATAAGGACAAAGCTGTAAACCGTGGAAGGGTAGTTGGCCATCCTGGAGATGCTCAAAATCTTTGCTGCTTCCGAGATTGCCAGAGTCTAATAATTATTAACAATTCTGTAATAACAATATTAATTACCAGGGAAGCTGAAGTTCACTCGTGATTGTTTGGTTCCTTTCAGCGATCATTAAGCACAATTAGAAGATCAGAACTGATGAGCTCCTGGCAGTGATGTTCTAGATACGGGCCGCTCACCGCCCCACCGCTGCAGAGCAAGGAACTGGGGGCAAGGGTGGCGTTCTGTCGAGTTCGTGCTGCAAACGTGGCATCAGTGTATCCTGAAGAAAAAAGAAAAAAGGAGAAAAAGAAAACAATGCTCACAGTTAACACAGCTTATAACTAGGGATGGACAAATCGTTCTGGGAAGCGAGAATCTAAAGAAATGTTAGCCCCTGCCCCCCCTGCTCTGCCCGTTTCTGAATTGTTAGCATGCAGGCTCGCTCGAGTGCAGGTTGGACAGCAAATCTAACAGCTGTTTGTTGGCCACTTGGACTTTGCACTGGACCAAAAACCATCAACCTAAAATTTTCCTGAGCTTCGGTGGGAAGCGCGGGCGTTGTGGTCCCATTTATTCTCTCATGGACCTTGAATCAACTAGAAAGTGGTGTTACGGTGGTTGTTTCCCCCCCATATACAAAGAGCAAACTTGTTTATTTTCAGCCAGAATAAGCTTGTCCTGCGCGGTGATGACAGCCGGGATTTAGTTCTCATCCTGGAGTGCTCGGGACGCTAAGCTTTGGGGAGGAGCTGTGGGTTTCAGCCCATGATAAATCCTTTTTACTAGAAGATGGTCTCCCAGCCCAGCGTCTGGGAGAGCTGCGCGGTTCAGATGAATCGCGAATGTTTTAGCCAGGTCCTACTCCCACCTGAAGAGAACCTTGGAAATCCCAGCTCAGGCGAACCGGCTGCGGGGAGCTGACCCAACTGTTGGGACGTCCCGGGCTGTAGGGCGTTGGTACTCTGCAGTGGTGCTTCGGTCCCCTCCAGGACCCTCGCAACCCCCTGTCCCCTGCTTGTGGAGCGGCTGAGGCTTTAGGGCGCCCCGCGGCTTTCCCGGGAAGGTGCGAGGGGATGAGCGAGTGTGTGCGCCGCTGGCTCTGCGCGCAGGGCTGAGGGAATATTTTGGAAATAGGTTAAATGAAAGACATTCCTAACATGCTACCCACCAACTGCTTTTACGTAAGGAATGTCTTTTATGGAGGGGAAACAGCCTGCAAAGAATTAATTGGGGAAAGCTGGGAGGGGGCATGGGGGGGAATTAAAGAATTTCATATTTCACACTCAGAAAAAGTGTCACCAAATCAACAAACAGAGTATTCATTAGGAAAAATGTGCTTAATTTCAGACCAGGGATGTGGAAGTGTCGTGAGAGTTGTTCTCAGAGAATTTTTAGCCCAATCAGAAACAAGAGAAGACCACAATTATTATGGGAGCCTGTTCTTCTGAGAACGCCAACCCAGTTTTGCAGACCCAAGAGGTCTGAACAATCTCAAATCAGGTCTGGCTGAACAACTATTCCTCTCGTTGCTGTCTAAGCTGAGTGAGACGTGAGGTTTCTCATTACTGTTTTCAAAATCAGCATAGCGTTTAACCTTTGAGACTCTCCTGACTAGAAAGGCAGGGGAGAAGCATGTTTATTAGGGCTATCAGTGCTGATGAAAGGCTTTGAAACCTTACCTGCAAGTAAAGTTTGACTCCAGAAAACTGACTGAATTTGCTGAAGCAGGTTTTGCACGGGCCAGGGCTGCGGGGTTTGGGAGCGTTACGTACCGAGAGGACTCGGTGATGCTCGGGACATGATTTAGCTGATCACAGATGTGCAAAGCGCACATTTTCTGGGCGTTATGTTAAGAACCATAACGAAAATCATCAGACCATGGGCCCCAGCTTCTCCCTGGAGGAGCTTATGAAAGGTCACCCTGTAGCTTTTCCCGACTCGCGTGCTGTACCAAATACCAAGCTGGCAAACTCTCTGTGGACGCCTTGTCCTCACCAAGCGGATGCTTGAGGATGCACTCGCATCCCGCTGTGTGCAGATATCCTACAGGTACCGGCTGCTCATCAAGCAGGGCTGATTCGGTAACGTACCCGTACGGCAGGCAATGGCGTGGCGGTGCTGGAATTAACAACTCAGTGTTTTTAGATTACTCCCTGGATTTATTACCTTCTGGGAAAAGAAGTTATTTCTAGACCCTCTGCCAACCCTCAATTTCTAGTAAATGAGAATATACTAGTTCTGGGACTTAGGATGCTTTATGAAAGGAGGAAAAAAAATTACGGAGGAAAAATGATTTTGATCCGAGACAGAAATTCAGACAAAGGATTACCCGTGTTGTTTGAACAGACAGTGCATAAACATTACCTTATATTAGAAGGAACAGAGACTTGCAACATCCAGGAAACTACTTTATTCACAAAATAAAACTAGGCCCGTTTCTGCTTATTCAAATACCACCCACAACTTTCTGGGGAAAGATCATATGCAGAGCATATTTGGAAACATTATTAGGAATGCATAAAGTACAGTATTAGTCAATTTTATATGCTCAGTTGCATGAAATCTGTGTGTTTAAAAAATATAATAATTTGCATTTCATGGCTTTTGATAACCTCAGGAGTGCACTTGAAATTCAGCACATGCCCACAGCACCTCCCAGCTCACCCCATTTTTAACTGAAGACCAATGGTTTCTATTAAGGGATCAGGCAGGGACTCTGACAAGCCAGTCAATAACTATGTGAGGTTACTTCATTAATGCTATAATGGCTGATAGAGTGAGAGGCAAAAAACAGGTTCCTGACAGCAGCAAATGAAAATGATAGAGATTCCTGAAGCAACGCGCCTTTCCTTTGTCATTGTCTTTTGCTTGGCTTATTCAAAATGTGGCATTTATGTATTCAGCCTTGATGAATGTTGCAGGCTTTAAGTACTTTTTCCATCTCTAATGCAGTGCCGATTGCACATTGTTCTTTCTTTCTCTCCCTTCTCTTTTTTTTTCCCTTTTTTTTTTTTTTTCCTATAACCTCTGCTGTCAAGGCATTGCGGGCTGAAGGGTTGCAGGCACCGGCTAAATAGCTTTTTTGCTGTAAACGGTGAGGGTGACGGGACGATGCATCATGAGCGCTGGCGGGGTCACGCAGCGAGTGGGTGGCGGAGGCTGGAGCCCCGGCGAGGTGGCGCAGGAGTCCCCGGCCGGGGCAGCAGGTCTCCGGGCAGGAAAAGGCAGCGACCCGCCACCTCATGAGTCACTGGGGTGGTTAATGGGACCGCGCTGGCGTTTTAGGAAGTACGTTGCAGAAGGGCTCCGTAATTTCCCTCCTGAGCAGTTCTCAGCTGGGACAAGCGAGGGCTCCATCCCCGGTGTCCCAGAGCTGCTCCTGCTGCGCCCATCCCTCCATGCCCTGCTGAGGTGTCCCCTCCGGCGGCCGTCCCAGGGTGGTCCCCGGAGGGGTGTCGCATTTCTGCCGCTCCCCTGGAGCGGAGTCATGTGTGGAATTCGAACATCAGGATAATGGGGCTGGATAATTTAGCTTCTTTAAACATTTTTAAGTATTGCATATAAATGCCCACATTACAGTTGGAAACATGATATTCTTACAGTTTGCTTTCACTCTTATTTCGTTTCATTTAACTATTGCATGCCTCGTGCTATTTTACTTTTGGACGCATGTTCTTTCTGCAAATTGCTTTCCTTTAGGCCAGGCAAAGTGGAGAGTCAGGGCAAGGCTGACCTCCTGTTCGCCCCTCGCAGAACCTGACACCTTCATGTTTGTGCTAGGGAAGAGCCCCGCTGATTTATCATTGATCAGTCTTTTAAAAGGCAATGCTAAAGGTGAAATACATCTCCTCAAACTTGTCAAAGTCGCCGTATAATGAGTTACAAAAATATTTCGTGTTTATTGTTCCATTCTCATAATTATTCCAGATATCTCTGCCATATGTTGAGTATTTTTGTTAAAAAGAATCTATTCCTTTCATGTAGGGTGTTTGTGACACCTGGTAAATACCGTCCCATCCTCTGTTTTTTTCTTTTATTCCAAGGCAATTCTTTATTTGCCTAAAACCAGTTTGTTTAAAGCCGGTTTCTGAAGGCTTACTAAGGCTTGATTCAGCGCAGCGTTTGGGCATGTGCTTATCTTTAAATAGTCCCCCAGCAGTCACGTTGCAGAGGCAATAGCAGGCACATGCCTAACTGTCTGCTGACTTGAGCCTAAACGGCCTAAATATCCAAATAATTAGATTAATTTGTGGCTTGATAGTGGAAGACTTTTGGCCTAGGAAATGAAAATGCAAAAAGTATGTAAAGCAGCTGCAGATGTGTGTTTCCTAGCTAACTTGGAAGGGACCGTGGGGCTAAATGTTGATACTGGGCGTGCGAGTATGCCTGAATGTTAAAGTGCTTTAAGCTTCTTTAAGGAGTAGCTTGGGTATGAACCAAAGCTTGCTTTTAAATTGTTTCTGCAGCAGAAGCAGAGAGGCTCGGAGCTTGCATTATTTATTTTTTTTAAGGCAATGGTAACTTCAGGGATTTTCCCATGTTTATGGTTTGACAAGAGGAGAGCCAAGTATGCTGTGGTTAATGACATAAGCATTAAAAGAGAGGGATGCGGGAGATCCGGACTCACAAACCTCTTTTGGGATTTCGGGCCAGCGAAATGTTCCCCTCAGCAAAGAGGGGGGCCGCTGCTTTCTCCAGCTTGCCCGTGGTACGTGCTCTCCAGCAAGGACTGCTGCTCTCCATGGGAAGGGTCTCCAGGAGAAGGTCCTTGGGCACTACCGCAATCCCTGTGATGACAACTCAAAATCACCCAGATGCAGAGCGGGGCACAAGCTGCCCGTTTCCAATTGTATAGGAAGACCTGCCGGAGAGCCGGGGCATGGAGAGGGTCACTGGTGGGACTGGTGTTTGTAGCAGAGATGGAGTTGTCTGATAACAAAAAAAGCCGTTGTGTTATTCTTAACAAAAATATTATCGCTAACATAAAGTTAAGCGTCTTGCTCAAGTTTAGCGATCTAAGAATTGTATGTCTAAGACAGTATCCAGAGTCTTCCTGTTTGGGTTATACACGGAGACATCTGAAGAGTGACCATGCTATTGAGTTATGGCCAGCACAGGGCATGCAGACTATGTTTTGCAGTTGCCTGACTCTCTCTGGAGACTGGAAAGGGAAGCCTAGTTCGGAAACATAACTTTTTTTTTAAGGTGTGTAGCGTAAAGTGTCATGAAACGTCTCTTGAGATGGAAGAACCTGTGCTCATCCATATATTGCAAAATTATTTTCCATCTTAAGTAGCCACGCTCTGAGTATTTTCCACCTATTTGCTGATACAAAGCTGGGTGGAAACCACAGACCTCCTCCAAGAAGGAGGAAATCTCAGTTGGGACTGACAGGGTTACCTGCCAAACCTTTGAAATGCCCCCGGTTTCCAGCCAAATACTCATCTAGATGGTGTTTGTTGCCGAATGTGGGGTGTGTGTGTATGTAAGCTGTCAGCCTGCTGCCACTGTGGGACGTTAGAAGACTTCCCAACAGCGTGATCTTGCCCAAGGTGCATTTGATTTGCTCTGTGGTTGCGCGTGTTGTTCTAGTATAGCCTCGTTGGCTTTCGTGCAACCTGCTTCTTGTGCAGGCATCGGTCTGGGTTCAGCCCTAAATTATTCCAGCTTCTTCCAGGTGCTCAGTGCCTCTCTTCCCTGGCCCATTTCCCAGGTGGAAAAGGCTGCCATCCCTCCTGTTGCAGCCAGAATGGACTTGACATGGCCCCATCGTTGCAAATACCGGAGCTCTGGCAATCCCTCTGGGACCAGAGTGGTCCAGCGTGTCCCGCTGTGGAGCTGGGCTTGAGGGCTGTCCCTGGATGAGAGTTGCCTTCCAGGAGAGGAGTTGCTCAAAGGGTAGTTGTGCAAACAGTGCTTGCCCTCTATTAAGATAAACCCCCTGGGGAGGCAGCTCCAGCAGGTGCAATTTGCACCTCTTTGCACAGGCAGAGGTGTGAATTGAGTGAGGAAGCCGCTAAGCCTTGGTTCCTTGATGGGAAACCACTGGGATTGTTTTGCACCAGGCAGGAAGAAGTGGATGGTCATTTTACCCTCAAATTCCAATTTGCCATCTCCTCACCCACGTTGCATTTTTTGGGTCATAACAGTCCGGGTAGCAGGTTTATGGGAGATCCAGTGCCTCCTGCCCTTCTCCTGTAGAGCTTCTCCCTGGGTGGGAGAAGGGGTGGGCCTGGGTGACAAACCTCGCTTCTCTGCCTTCACTCTTCAAAATTACTGAAAGCCGTTTCTGTTGCACTTTTGGTTGGTATTTGGATGCAAAATCATCCAAATTGAATGGCAGCAAAGATCCAAAACTATTAATACAGTGTGGTTTTATGTGCGGAGCTGAGTGTTGGCAGAGTTGAGTTTTCTTCATTTTTTGAAGTTGCAAAATTGCTCAGGAGTAACTGGAAAATGCTTTTCTGCAAATTTCACAGGAAACATTGCACCTATTTTACCTCATATTTATAGACTACTCCGAGCACAAAGGAGGGCATTTAATGAACTTAATGAATCCATAAATTAAATAAAATTTCATATGCTTTCCATGATCAGCTTGTTATTTCAAGGTCAACTTCCATTCAACCCAGCCCAGTGGTCCCTACCAGATATAATATTGAAACGTATCAATTGTTGCATGTGGTATGTTTTAAAAAAACAGATATTAAGTGAAAGGCATTAGTGCATGTGTTACACAAAGACAGAGACATGTTAAATGCTTTCACAGAAATTATATACAAGTTTTTTAAGAATTTTCTGCAAATTAGTCTACGTTTAGTCATTTTCTCTTTTAAACCAAAGTTAGATAAATTTTTGCTAGCAAACAAAAATCTATTTTAGACAAACACAATATGTCCTGAAAGATCCAGTTTGTCATGCCGATAGTCTCATTGGCTGTGATTTGTATATTAAAAAGATTTTAATTGCCCAGGTAAGTGCCTGCACCTGCTAAGACATTGAATATTAGAGCACTTTATTCTAATCTCTTATAATATAGGGCACACTTCACCCATAAAATTATTCTCTACACAATTATAGCTCAGTTTTGCTGAGGTAGAAAGTGCAACTTAACAGTTTGGGTTTACTCATTATTATTAAAATCATGCAAATTAGGATCATCAGGTAACAGTTGTGTAGTTAACTACTCAATAGCCTGGTCACTGCTTTTCCTTTCTGCTACAAACGATGCCGCAGATGGAGATGTGTTCCCTTGTGGCTCGGGCTGCGCCAGGTAGGGAGTGGGATCTGGAAGTGCAAGGAGCAGCCCCGGGACCTCTGGGATAATTCCCCCGTGCTGGAGCTGCCGTTTGTTTGAAGGACAAAAGTTTCCTTCAGATCTCCTCCAGCACCCGGTTCCTTGAGGCATCTCTGACCCGCTCTCCCAAGGGGGTAGGACGTTGGGCAGCTGTATGGGCCATCGGTGAGCGGTGGCAGAGGCAGTGACACCTTTCCCGGGAGGAAGAGGGTTTTTGGAGGCACCCTGCTGTCCCCGCGGCACCTGGGTGTAGCACAGCTCTCTGTCACGCAGGGCCAAAAGCTGCAGTCAAGATCTCGCAGCCTCTTATGACCTTTGAGCTGAGGTTAAGAGTGGGTGAAATAAAAACCGTGAGCTCTCCAGCATAGAATGAAGGAAACAAAATCAGTATACTGTAAACTAACCTCCTTGGAGCAGAGCCATGCATAAAGCTAGCGGTGGGATGATGTAGGGATGCCCAGGGTTTGTTTTGACCACTGAATTACATGAGCTTTGAGACCCACCCGGTTTCCCCGAGTGTTAGGCATCCCTGCACACACCCGATAGTAGCTGTCTAGGACAGCACTGTGTTTCCTATCTGCCTCCTGCATCTCTAGTATTATCCTGTCTCTTCTCGTGCTGCTCGGTGCCCTCTTTTGTCTGTTCGGATTGGCTCCCTAAAGCTGCTCAGAAGTCGCTGGAGAAGGGAGTTACAAGCGATATTGCCATCCGTTTTGTGTAAGGTGCTTGGTTTTCTCATACATCATTTTTCCATTTAACTGGGAAATTTGTGATTTTCAAAATGTAGAGATTTGTTCTGAATTGGAACAAAAGCACAAAGTTGAAATTGCCTGTGAAAAACACATTTCTAGGACGTGCTATTTTGAATTAGTCAAAATGTTCTAGTTCAATAAATCAAAAGGTTTCATTCCAATTATGTATTTCTTTTCTTTTATAATTAGGGATATAATGTAAAGCAACAGTTCAGAACAACTTTTTCTTTTGCAATGAATAATTGACTCGCTCTGTTCCAATGAAATTTAATTTTAGAGTTTATTCTCACCAAAACACTGTGGTTCAATTTTGTTCTAAAAGAAATTCTATCAGAACGTGCTGGCTCCTGCACCAAGTTCCTGTCTGACAAAATGGCATTTCCTGAGGGAGACTGTTTTACCCCAGCTGCTCTGACCAGCTCTTGCCTAAGTCCCCAAATTTTTAAACAAAGTAATGGTATTCATTGCTCTTCCCCATTATACCTTTATTGAAAGAATCCCATGCGGCTGAAGAGGAAAAATGCCGTGCGCTGGAGCCCAGGATACTTTATGTAGTTCTTAATTGCAGCTAGGAAATACAACGCAACTGGTCTGTGCTACGGATACAAGTTCAAATTAATCTCTGGAGCAACTCCAGTGCCTTTAGTGGAGCTGCTCCAGGAACAATTTTGACCCCCCTGTTTTCATCCAGGTGGGTTTCTTTAGGTATCACAAGGTAACTGCGTGGCCAAAGGATTTCTCGTTCTCGCAGACAGCTCCTGCAGGTCCCGAAGCGTGTTGCTGTAATTATCAGGGTGATTTCATGTATTTGTCATACGTGAAGGAGTACGAATACATACCGTTCTCTTTTGGTACGTAACCCAGAAACGCTGGTGTTGTGGAGAGGAACCAGAACGCCTTGGGTTCAGGTTGAGTTTCCGCCCAAAGCTGGGCTCACGCTAAGGCTCTTTGGCAACGCAAGGGGGTCTTGCAGCAGCCCTAAATGTAAAGGACCTGCAACTAGGAGTAAATGTACCTCTTCAGACAGCTGCTCACCAACGTGGTGAAATCCAGCCTTGGCACGGCTGGCTTGGTGACTTCTTTAGGAGCAGAGGAATTCAAGGTGTCTCCAGTGAGGCCTTTGGATAGATGGGAAAGCTACTAGTGTATGTGTGAGAGGAATCGTTTGGGATATTTTAAGCGGAAAGAGTAATGGGATGAAAACGAGCTAAGGAAAACTGAAAGTGATGCTGTGGAAAAAAAAAAAAAAGGTCTAGTGATCTGTGGACTGGTCTCCCAAGAGATCTAGGAAAGCCACGCCACACTGGCCAGTGAAAACCGTGGTGGGAATAAACTGAAAGGAAAATATTTTAGATGTCAACAGGATGGACAAGGTGCCCTACGGGATTTTTAGAGTGATTCAAGGAGTATTTGTTTTCATGTTTGTTTTTTTCTAATTGACCAAAACATATACAGCAGTCTCGCAGGACTGTGTTGAGCCAAAACTCTTGCTGAAGTCAGATGAAGAACTTTTGAGCCTGGTCTGTTGGAAAATGTTCACGGGTGAAATTGTAGGAGCTACGAAAGGCAAGAAATTCCCTCCAAAATGCTCATTTCGCTGTACATCCTCCCTACAGGGGACATGTGTATAATTAGCAATTGCTTCCAGTAAATGGCTCTCTGATCATGACGACAATCCAATTTGAAGGAAATTATTGTAAAAACACAATTTATGGATAGGCCCTTACATTAACAAGTGCCTTGCTGGTGGAACGCCTCCGTTTGCAACCGCGCGTTTGCCAGCCGTCGTAGAAAGTGTGGGGTTTATGGCTCGTCTGCCAGAGGCATCCTACAGTACGGTGGGGAAAGAAGTGCCCTCTTGAAGACGCCTGATGTTGTGCACCATGACGTTTCATGGTTCACGTACACCACAGCAGTGCACGTGGCCTCAGTATATGTTGTCTGTGAAGGATACAACCCATGAAGAAACCTCTTAAAAAGGACTCTCGTTCTTTTTTTTTAAGGCACTTAGAGTAATATTGTCTCTTGATGTGCTGCTGATGTAAAGTCCTTATTGTTAGATGTCCCACGGGGGAAATCCCTTTTCCTCCTCACCAGCTGGAGTGTCTGGGCCTGGCATAGCCAAGGAATGAAACCTCTCTCCCATTTACTCCATTCTTTGTGAGACTTTACTACATCTTCAGGCCAACACGATCTCTCCAGTATCCCTGCGCTACAGAGGACGATCCTTGACTGCTGTGTTGATGACCAGCCTCTCCTGGTTGTCTTTTGTCCCATGTGTCACCAAGGGTGCCTGTCCTTGTCCTGCTCTTCCCAGGGCCCTCAGTGGTTGCGTGCAGGCACGCGCACACACACACGCACACACACTCTCTAATATGCAACACACAGAGAGGCAGCTTAACACTCGTGCAATGCTGGCAAAGAGGGGTTTCGACCACCTTGGCGTTGAATTTTAGCCCCCTCAGGGGTAAAATTGCCCTGTCACTGAACACCCGACGGGAGGAGAATACACTGAAAGTTTATGCTTTTTTACTACTATTTTTTTTTCCCCAACAAGATCATTATTCTGCAACTGCATCTGTACCTTGTGAATCAAATCTGCAGGCGCAACAGCTCCTTGCTATACAGGATGCTTCCCTCTTGCTTCGTTTTCTAAATCATAAATATTACGAATTCTGGAGAAATTCTATAAACAAACAGGTTTGTACCTGAACTCATCAGGACAATGCTATGTTTATATAAACTGCTACTTGTGATGATGGGGTGTATGGCATTTTTTTATTGCAAGCAAAGGACATATTATTCAAATAAATGTAGGGAAAATAAAATGAGCTCGATAAAATTGGGATGCCCCTAGCAATCAGAGTTTCACTTTAAAATAACCATAATAATTGAAGCGCCATTCTGCTCGCCTGAACCGCAATCAGCGGCTCCGTACTCCATTTGCTTCCACGGGCCCCCTTGTGCTTTGAGGCGCTTCCCAGCCCGAGCAGGAGAAGAGGAGTCTGACCTCGGCACAAAAGTCTTTCGCTTTGCAGTCTCCACAAGTCCCGTTTGCGAATGAGCGCAGAAGCGGCGGCGGCTTCGCTTCCCTACCAGGACCCAGCACAAGAGGCGCGTCGACAAACCCAGCGCGTGCAGGGTAAGGCAGCGGCCAGGCGATTTGGGTTGAAAGTTGCAAGCAAATTGCAAATGTCAGAAGCTTCTTATTTCGTTCAAGCGATGCGTCTGTGGTGGGCAAGGAGTTCTCCCAGCACGAAGTGACCGTCTTGGGAATGGGCTGCAGCATCTCGCCCCGCTGATGGATGGGCTGCCCTGTGCTAAGATGTGGCTCCGTGGGGCCGTCGCCTCCCAGCTTCGCCTGCTGACCTCGGTACCTTTATCCGGAGTAACCACATGTGCATTTATCTCACAACTTTATGAACAGTGAAGGTTTATTACGTTGCACTTAAACCTCGTTTAACCTTTTCCCGGGAAGCAGCGCTTTAAAGCAGGACTGCGGGCGTTTGCAAAATCCTGGCGAGCCACTTCCTGAGCGGGATGTACACAAGCTCCCCCCAAGACAAAATGGGGGTGCAAACCCCACATCTGCTGCCATCATTTTTCTGCCACACGGCAAAATATTGCAGCCTGGTAAGGATTTATCAGAAGACATAACTTTAGAAATTTTTATTATTATTATTTTTTATTTTTAAATTAATCTCTGGCTTAAAAATGCACACGTCTCCCTCTTCCATGGTGGCACCTGCAGCCCTCGACACTCCTCTGTGCAGGTGGCCTTGGGGAAGTCCTCAGGCCCAAAGACCTCCTGCGAGCTGTCACGCTGCTCAAAAAGCTCTTCTCCTGGAGGGAAAAGTGAGAAATAGAAAACTAGAGCTGGAGAGTACGGAAAGCTTCCTGGCAGGAGCAGTCCCCCCAGGGGAGCTAATGCAAATCCCATCACTTGGGATGTTAAAAACTTGAGTTGAAAGAAGTTCCAACCTAAAGATAGCGAGGGAGCATCCTTCACGGGTGAGGAAGGGACGTGGGAGACTCCAAAGCTGGGTCGTCTGTTTCCGTGTGTCATTTTGGTGATTTCCGTTCATGTCCTAGATCAGCCCTTAGCATATAAAATGTTTGTGACACTTGGGCATGGACAAACACAATGAAAAAGATGCGAGATATGATCAAGAGCATTTGGTGAAATTAAGGAAATCTTAATTCTGGCAGAGAAAAGAGCCTTCATCTTTGGTTTCTGCAGAGCTAAAAAAAATAGTAAAAATAGCCGTATTTGTAAATTCTCACTACGCCAAGGCTGGGTTGCAAAACATGAGTCCCCTCGTGTATGCCCAGGTTGTTTCCTTTCCGCTGCTGTGTTAGACTCCTGCCGACACAGAATTGGTGCTGCCGCAATGTTGTGTTAGCCAGGTAAAGGAGACGAGCATTTCGTTAGATTTTGTTTTGATCGAGTTGATTTATTTATTTATTTATTTATTTATTTATTAACTTTCTATTTTGCTATTAGGTTCTGATTGGGTTAAAGGGTGAGTTTACCGGCGTGGTGTTTTAAGCAGATACATTCCTCTTTGTCTCAAAGCACCCCAAGTGCTTTGCAGTAAATATTGTAATTAGTAGAGGCCACACGAGTGAGAAAGAAAAGATGAGCGCTGTTTGTTGGGTCCGCCAGTCCAGTTTCTCATGAAGTCAGGGTTTTCCCTGGCAGGGAATATTTTTAGCATCTGAGCTTTGGGCATCTTGCACCTGATGTCCCCTCAGTTTCTTGACAACCATCTCACCTTCTCACATAGAAGCTCAGAAACACAAAGGTTCCTCAACATCATCAGTGAAGACGTTTCTTAGAAATTCTGAGCCTCTGCTAGATGCAGCCAAAAACGAATATTGTAAAACGGTCTTCCAAGTCGGTGGCAAATGTTACCGGAGGTTGATATGAATGATTTTCTGGAGCTTGGGGAATGAGCGGAGGAGTTGCAGAAATGGCTATATTGAAGGTGGTTGGGCCAGAGAGTGCTGCTCGCGAGGCAACCTGTCAATTAAATCAGTAATTTACCTAGTGGTATGACTGCAATGGGTTGAGGCTTCCCAAGTCAACTTAGAGGTAAGCAAGAATGTGCCATAACAGCATGTTTTTGAACCACAGCATAGAGACTTAATTGATTTATTCTTTATTCTTTTCAAAAGACAGCTGAATGTCAAAGGTCTTTCTTTTGTGAAGTAGTGGAAAACCCGTTGTCAAACAACCTCTACTCATTTAATAATTTATCCCATTTTGTAAAAGAAAGGCAGCTGACACGCAGTAAATCTAGTCCATGTTTAAATTACTGCATTGAACAATAATAAGAGGAATGAATAATCTAGTACATCTATTTAAAATTAAACATATATGAAACTGTTTTTCCAAATGATCACCAAGGGCTATAGTTTAAAGGCAGGACAGAAACCACGAACAGAATGAAAATGCCGAACAGTAGTTTGCAAGTGGCAGCAGAATTATTTATTCTATTTTTTCTATACATAAGGAATAGAGCTAAATGAACAATGTTTAAGCATGTCAGAATTTCATCAATTTTGCATGAGCATTCACAAATATCCTGGTGGGGGTAATTGCTTGCAAATACATTTAAACTAATGATATGTTATATCCTTACTTGATATAAAACTATTAAAAGATACGTTATTGCATTTGACAATGCCATGAAGCTGGGTCAAAGCTTAATGACAGATTTCTGCATTTGTAAATTAAGATACACTCTGCTGGAAGCAAATATTTTGTAAAAATAAAAGCCATCTACTACGAAAGTTTGATCATTGATCTAAGGTTGCTTTTTGGTTTCTCCAAGCACCGGCCTTGCAAAACTAGAGGAAAAGGAGGTTCCTTTGCAAAGGCAACTCTGAAAATCCAGTGCGGCTGTTCCCCGCGCAACAGGACTAACGAGGCTTGTCAAAGGTTTCGTGTGCTTTTAACAGTCCAGTTGGAGACTTGAGGAATGAAACTTATGCATCAGCTGGCGAGAGTGCTTGGGTGTTGGGTGTCCTGAAGCAAGAGCTAGATGTTTATTTTATCTAAAGTTGAGGCTGCTTGGGAGGCTTTTTCGCCTGGGAAGAAATTCAGAAACTGGTACTGAGAGTACCAAAAGACCGTGACGCCAACCGGTCAAATTGAGGTTGGTGTGATGAGTTTGTTGAGGTCTCCTCCCTCGCGCAGATGCCTGTCGGAGGCATCGCCGGTCGGTTCAGCATGGCAGGAGCGTGCCACCGAGCAGCTCCCTGCGCATCAGCTGTTATTTTGGTTTATTTCTTACGCAAGTTTGCAATCAATGTGGCACTATGCTGGTGAGCAATTTCAGTTATTTACTGGAGAGTATAATAAATATGAAATATTTAGAAATGTCCACAGGATGCAGCCAGGCAGCCTTCAACAGGCAATGGGAAGATCTTGGAGCTGTGCAGATGTCTGGGAAATACCGTGTTGTGCCAGGAGAAGCCATAGAATGTTACGACTCTAAGAGAGATACTGATAAACTTTTACTATTGGCGCCTGGGTAGTTTGAATTCTGGGATGACGTGGTTACATGGCTGTGCGTTATACCCATAACCGCAAAGAACACGTATCCCTTGTGAAGGAGGATGCGTCCTGCAGAGATGCCGCTGCTCTGCACCCAGCGCACACCTACAGCCGCAAGGAGGGAGGCAGCAGGAGTAATGATATATTCCCATTTACCCCATCCAGAAAGCTGCCCCGAACCGCTGCGATGGCAGCGTAAGTGAGCCCGGATGGGTCCCGGCCCATTCCCAGGAGCTGGCCCCAACACTGGCCTTGCGGTGGTGGTTTGAGCGTCTGCTCTGGGTGGTTTACGTTCCCACCGCAGCCTGCGGTCCTCCGCTGCGTGGCAATACTGAAATATCCTTTCCCGTCACCTCTCGCGCTCTCTTTCACTCTTTGAATTGCTCCGATTCCTAACATCATTGAGGATTATTATAACCTCCCTTCGTAACGTACTATAAATTTTATTATAAAGCACAAATTCTTCGGCTCCCAAGCCCCATCTTACAGGGAGACAGCGCGCTGTAGTTCTTCCGCTCGCAGTAATGTGAGCAGAGAGCTAATGAAGGTCTTTATGTAAATTTTCCAGTTATCAGGTAAAATCTTCACATCGAAATCTGTCACATGTTATAAAAATTCTTTATGTTATCAAATGCTAATGATAACTCAGAACACAGAGCCCACGGAGGAGCTTTGAAATCCTTCATAAAAACTGCATTCGGCCCCAGCAACCGGAGCCTTGAATTTCTACTCCGACTACTCCAGTTTGTAATTAGCATAGTGCAGGCTTCTCTGCCCTCTGAAACCATAATGTTAATTACAAAAATTACACTGTGTTTAAAAGTGCAATTAAGAGACTGTGCTGCACAAAGGGAGCCGTGGAACCTCTTTGCACACTTTGAAGCCAGGTCACAGCGCAGCCCATGAAAGAGAGTCCAAGGCTCGCTCCCCGCGAAAGGCTTGGGAAGATCATAGGGAGAGCTCAGCTAAAATGAGCTCCGGTGGACTCCGCTGAGCCCTTAATGAATAATACTCTTCCTTGGGAGGGAAAGTGGTAAAAGGCGGGGGGACGGACGACAATATTGAACTAATTAAGGACCCGATGCTGCAGCGGTTGTTGCGTCTGGTTGGGACGACTGTTGCAGCAATAAGCGCAGGATCGGGCCCTCAGGGCTCGCGGCGCGATCGCAGCCCTAACCAGCCTGTGATTGCTACGGTATTTGCACAGCACCTGAAAGCAAAAAAACCCGTGTTCCTTTGCGTCTTTGCTGTGTTGAATAACTCAGAAAAAAATGTAATACTTCTGTCCCAGTCCTTGGCTGGGGGTTTGTCCTGCCCGGGGGAGCTGGGGTGTCCCCTGCGGTTTCGGTGGCCCTGGGGCCGAGCGCGGCACTTGCCAGTCGAGGGAGCCCTGGGTCCTGCCCGCAGCTCGCAAAGGGAGGAAAAGGCGGAAAATACTCTGAAGTATTTGTGGGGAGGCAAGAAAAGGTGGAAAGCTGAACCGCAGAGTGCCAAGTGTTGCACGAAAGGCTTGGAAAAACAATTACAAAAAGAATACATTTATTTTTTTTTTTCTTAAAACCATTTAATAATATGACCTTTAGTAGTCACCTCCACCAAGGGCCTTCCAAGTGTCTTGCACAAAGGCGTTAATTAATTAATTAAGACCCAGAGCACCCCTCTGTGGTCGGTATCAGCACGCCAGCTTGTAACTAGAGAAACCGAGGCACGGCGGGCAGCGGGAGGTGGGGCGGGAGCTGTGCCCAGGGCAGGAGAGCCCACGGCGCCCTCTCCCTTCCCTCTGCGCCACCAAAATGTCCTTCTCCTGCCTGTGCCTGGCTCAACAAACGCCAGGCGGCTCCGTGGCAGCGGGGTTTGTGAAGGACCACCATGCGGGTAGCAAACGCCCCCATCCCACTCTTGCAGCTCCCGGGCACGGTCGAGGCCCAGGGCCACCCATCACCCTCCATTGGCACAAACTGGGCATTTGCCTTGGGAAATGTTGTGCGGGATGAGGGCAGGCCGGCACGTGAAAGGCTGTCAGCCCGGGTCTCGTGCGGACTAGGAGCTCTTACCTTTAGTCAGTCGTTCCTTGATTTTTCCAGCAACTTTTCCATATAGCCTCATGTAAAAAAACTTCAATAACTGTTCAATAAATCATCAACCTGACCTTTTCCAGTAAAAACGAGCACTGCCACGGGTGACGCCAAGTGCGTGTGTGCGGTGGGGGCGCGGGGGGAAGGCAGGGGGGAGCCCAGTTTCGCCGAGAAACTTCAGTGCAGCCGGCTGCCTCGGGTTTATTTTGCTTTGGTGCCTGAAAAAAAAAAAAACCCACCACTTTCCTTCTCTTTGCCTTCTACCTGCCCAACTGGTTATAGACCCAGACAGTTTACATATGTGATCCTTCCTATTTAGAAAATTAATGGTGTTTTCTGGCTCCAAATCACAGCTTGTGGTGCTCTGCAGGCGATGAAAAACTTGGCCAGCTTCAGCAGCAAAGCAGCCATTAGAAAATTAACCCTTGGTGGCAAAAGAGCAAAGGTACCCCGGCGAGGTCCGGGAGAAGTGGCAGGCTGTAGCTTTCAGGTGTACCTACATATGTTAGCAATGTAAAACCAGCGCCGGCGCTCCCCCCGGAGAGTGCCCATCAAGCGTGTTTGTAGCTGGATACTGTGGAGAGGGCACGGCCATACCGCTTGGCAGCGAGAGCGACCAATATGCCACGATTTTCATTAGAGCACAAGAGAGGCGCTGAGCGGAGATTATGAATCAGAGGCATCTCTCTTCGCTCTACCTGGCTGCAAAGCTGGGGGGCGTCTGCCCCTCGGCACTGCCCCGGTCCATCACCCGTATCTCTATCAGTTATCGGCAGCAGCGGTGCGCGGCACTGAAAGCAAAGTTGCAGAAAACTTAAAATTTTATTTTATTTTTTTTAATAAAAAGGGGGGGCTTGTGCATTGCTGAAGACTTCTTCTTGGCTCTGAGGTGTCAACTCTTCTGAGTCGCGAAGGGCTGCACCCAAAAGCCGTGGGTCGTGCCAGGGCTCTGCATCGCCCCTGCAGCAGGGAGGGGGGAGCGGTCTGGGGGTGTGTGGTCCTCTTGTGGGTTTTGCAAAGATCTTGAATTGCTGTGCTAGGAAAGTTGTCTCTTTGTGCCAGGGAGGGTTCAATGGAACTTCCCAAACTGCCCCAAAGCAGAGAAAAAGAAACTGAGATGGAGCACGCAGAGGAGGAATGGCACTGCGGGGCCAAGCGCCCCAGCCGTGCACATCTCGCAGGGGGCAGGTCGCCTCCCACCACCCTTCCCTGCGCTGCGGGGATCTCCAGGGTGCCCCCGAGCCCTGCGAGGTGGCCATAGCACGGGTGAGGGCTGTGCTGGCTCTAATCTGGAAGCAAATGAGGCAACGTCATTTTGAGGGGGCCTTGGGACGGGGCAAGCGGGAGGACGGCGCAACGCCGCCGGTGCCATGTTTCCTCCCGGTGAGCCGAAGGCGCTCTGGCTGGGGTTTTGCAGCAGGGTCCCTGCGATGGCCATTTGTGCTGTGTGTGGCTGGGGGTGGGGGGGTCATCCCTTCGTCCCCTCGGGAGAGGCTTCATGGTACCATTGCACCACGTCAAGTGATGCAAAGGAGCAGGGCCGCCATTTGGGTTTTGCTCCTGGCTGCTCCCTCCTGCCCTGTGGGGACTGCAGCGTCTCTGCTCCCCAGCCGTTGCCTTTCCTGCACGCGTGCTTGCCCCTTGTACCACAACAATATTTATTTCACAGCATGGTTTTCATATAGAAGAGTATCTGGGCGGGCTGTGGCGGTCGCTGCCTACCTGTAGCAGAGAGTGAGGTGACAGGACTGGGGATCCCGTGCTGGATGCAGCAGAAGGCAGGTGAGCATCGCCTCTGCTACCCCCGGTCCTGTGCACGCTTGTCCTGTGATATTAAAGCTGGTTTCATCTTTAGGCTCGTGGTACCGGAAACCACAGCCGTTAATTTCACTGCCTCTGAACTGGGGCTGCGCTCAGTGAAATCGGGCTGTCGTCCTTCCTGCCGCCGCGCGAGCACGTGCACGTGCACGTGCCTCCCCAAAACCGGGGGAAAATAGAATAGCAGCAGAGCATTAATTACTCCTCCTTAGTTTACTTTGACAAAAATGCCCTAAAATGAAGACTAACTGATTATAGATGATTCATTTTCAATTAGCCTTGGTTGGTGCTATTAATAAGATTAATAACGTATAGTGAAAACATCAATAGGCTTATCTCAGTAATTCTTGGATCAGCCTTTTGGGCAGCGAGCCCTTCCCTGTTGCAGCCTCGCCAGGCTGCGGAGCAAAGGTGCGGCAGTAGGATTTGATTTCCCGGGAGCAGATAGGGCACGTTCCTGCTCTCCCTCTGGCAGCTGCTGCTAGAACGCTGCCTGCAGACCCGGGGCTCGTGCTCAAAGTGCCGGGAAACTTGGCGCAGCCCAGGACTTTCCAAAGTTGCTGCACAGCAAAATCTTCTCTTGAAAAAGCTCATTTTGTATTACCTGGGCTGGCGTCGCTGACCCTGTTATGAACCGAATGATAAATCGTGCGAGAAGCTTGCTTTCCTTCTCTTTTTTTTTTTTTTTTTTTAAACGTGCGAGACAGCAGCGACTAGTGTTAATGTATAAAATTAATTGCCCCAGTGAGACATTTCTTCCAAAAAAAGTAATAATAGTCAGGATTTAGCCTTGCGAATGTGAAAACCCTCTGGTATACTAATAAAATGAAAAGGTTTCACAAAATAATATCCCAAATAATTGGGTTCCCTCTACCAAAGGACCCCATGTTGTTTCTCTTAAGCAATATAAAAAAAATTTTGTGATTATTCCTTTGGACTTAATAAAACATAATTGGAAAAAAATCTTTAAAGAAAGCGTAAGGTAATCGCTTTCACTTTTCCCAATCAAATTGATGTTGCTTTCCCTCTTCCATCCTCCTTGTAAGGTGAAAAAGTCTTTAATGCATTCGGATCATTCGCGAGACAAAAAAAAAAAAAAAAAAAAAAAAGAGAGAAAAGAGGAAAAAGAGCGAACCAGTGTTTCTTTTCCTTTTTATTTACAACTGGAATCGCAATGTTTATTTGTGGTGCTAAAGCACCCGCTCGCAGCTCCCTTTGGTTTGGAGGGCTGGCTGGTTTGGCGCTGGGGATTTTATTTTTTTTATATATATATATTTTTATTTTTTTTTGGTTAATGACGGTTTGGGGAGGGTGTTTGGTCTTGATAATTTATTACTTTTTTTTTTTTTTTTTTTTTTAAGGCTCATTTGACCGTTCAAACTTTTGAACAGCCCCGGCTTGTAAATCCAGTGCCCGTCGCCCCCTCCTCCCGCTCCCCAGAAACTGCGTGCTCCTACTGCGCTGCATTCATAATCAAATTAGTGTGCTGTGAATAGGTTAAAAAAACTGTTATCCAGCCGCTGCCACCAAAGATATTTTAGCCCACTCCCCACAAAGCCCTCCCCTCTCGGCTCCCCCCTGCCTTTTTTCCTCCCTACGTGAGACATAAAGACATCCGCGCGGACGGAAAGATCTTTACCTTACTTCTCCTCCGCAATCTTAGCCTCTTTATTTATTTCCCCCGCGCACGCACCCCCCCACGCACACCCCCCCAACCCAACGTAACAAAACAAAAGTAAATTCTCTCGAAATGAGCTGCTGGCGGGAGAAAAAGGGGCGCTGGGGGGGCGGGAAGGCGGTGGGCTGCTGCGCCAGAGATGCTGTAGGGAGACAGCGCTGGAGATAGTTGTCCCAGCTACGAGATAAAAGCTACATTACATGAAATTAATGGAGGCTGTCTGAGACATACATGAATCACTGTTTCAACACTAAGAAACCAGCACAAAAGAATAAAGAAATCTGAGTACTAACTATATCTTCAAAGGTCTCCTATTTACCCAGCTATACCGGGTACTGACACAAGTGGGGGGAAAATATAAGAAAAAAGCACTGCTGTGATCGAATGAATGAGACCATATGAGCTATATTGGTGCCGTATGCATTCTATTTAGCTGATATCAAACACAGTTTAATGAAAGTTAAATAGTTTCTGAGGAGTGCATGAGCTGGAACAGATTAGATTCCACCGAGGGGTCTGTCAGCATATTGTTGCTCACATGTATTCCCTGCTCAGAGCTGCCACAATTCCAGCACTCCATTAGCAATACACAAAAGACTTATGCAGATAGCGGGCATAAGCACGTACCGCCATGTTGGGAAATAAAAAAAAAATAAAAAAAAAAGAGAGAGAGAAAAAAAAAGAGAGAGAGAAGAGGGGAAAAAAAAAAACAGATGAAGGTTTTGTTCGGCGCGTTCATCTGAAAATAGATCTCTGTAATTCGAAACTGATAAGAATAGGTGGAGAAAAGGAGAAGTGGGGGCTGTAAGAAAAATAAAATAAAATAAAAAAATAAAAGGAAAAAAAAAGGAGGAAAAATGTGTAAACTACCTTAAAAGAAGAGATACTGCACCAAGTATATAATGAGGTTTTGATCTTTCAGGGGACAATGACATGGGTGAATGCTGTGCCCTTTTGATCTGCAAGTTACATCTGGCCTTAAAGGCACAGCGGTTCCCGTGGCAGTGGCCGCTCTCCCCCGAAGTTGTAGTGGAAGGGGCTTTTTGGAGAAGGGGGGGTAAAAAAAAATAATCATCTCCCTACAAAACAACATCTCTCAGGCTCCTCCGTCTCATTTTAAGATGCAGAATTCATCCCAGAAATACCGCCGGACAGCCTGTGCGCCTGGTACAATCGCTGTCACTGAAACGAACATGAATTGAGATTAATTTTTATCACTTCAGAGGATTTTTATTCCTCTCCCTGGGAAAAAAAAAAAATCCTCCTTCTCAGAGGTGTCTGTTTTAAAATTAGTAGTAGGATAAGGCTGGTGGGGGTATTTAGATATCAGATGGCAATTGCTCAGTGATTATTGCATTTTGATTTAATCTGACAGAACTGATCTTGCACCATGAAATCTGTATTTTCACAGGAAAATAGGAGTTGCCATACTGGAACAGACCATTTGTCCACCCGGTCCAGCGCGCCGTGCTGGCCTGGACCTGTACATGGGGGGAGCAAACGCCTCCCCCTCTGCAATTATTTATTATTTATCACGGAGGGGGCAGGATCTCTCCTGGCTCCTGTAAAGTGGCGTTGGCCACTTTACACCCTTATGGCGTCAGGATTTTCTTTCCCCTGAAACTTTTTTCTTTGAGCCCGGCTAAGTGCAGCCAGGGATATTATTTCTGCTGGGAACTCTTTTTGGAGCGTGCCTGGCGGCGCTCGCCCCGCACGCTCCCATCAGCATCGGGGGCGTCGCTCAGGTGCGGGAGGGCAGGCGGTGTGTGTCCCCCGCCATCCTCTCCCCTTCCCTCCCCACCCGCCTCTCCTCGAGCGCGGTCAAAGGAAAGGGGGCGCAAGCGAAAACGCCATCATTTGTTGGGGTTTCTCTCCCTGCAGCTGGGAGCCTGCCTTATTAATATTATCTGGGCTGGGAGCACGCAGTGTTTCCTCAGGCATCTCTTCTGAGTCATTTTATCATTATTCATAGGGATAAAAATGGCCCAAACCGAGGATGCTGAGGATCCATTTAGGGTTGCCTGTCAGATCCACTAAGGTAATTGGCTCCATTTCTTCATTCCCATTCTAAATTAAAATAATTTTATTAAGTGGTACAGTAGGTGTTTCACCTGTGTCACCAGCTGTCTATTAGAGCCAGAAAGGGCTTTTCCACATTATTTCTGTCTGTTCTTATAACATTATGTCATCGTATTCAGCGTTACATCATGTCAGAGGTTGCGCAGTCTCCTGTACTTAAGCCCAATGGTTACAAAATGTAGGTCCAAGATGCCCTTTTCCGCGGGGGGAAAAGTCAAATACACTTGACTGTTCCAGCTCTGCTCGCTGTTTCCCGCAGAGAATCCATGCAGCAGGAAAAATGACCGTGTAACTGAGAGTAGGGTCCACGGCGTAATTGAAAACGTACTACGAACGAAAACTATGAACCAGCGATAGTGAGGAGGTTCCCAGCAGCAATATTTAGAGAAGAGCTGGTTTTAAAGCTCTGCCACCCGGGTCTGGGAGGGAAACACGCGAGTGGGTCTCCGTGGAGGGAAGAACACGTAACACGGCTGGTCCCCGCAGGCAGCAGCTACTGGCGGTCCCAATGCTGGTACTCGCGTGGTGCTAAATAATGAACAAGAGGCTGGCTAAGCCTATTTAGGGTTATTTTTTTCTTCAGGGCAGGGTGGTTCTTCCTGCTAGGGGTCCGGCTGGGGTCAGTAGTTGCACTTTAAAGAGGGGGAGCCGAGGTGGAGCTGGAAGGCGCCACGGTGAAGGTGTCCTGTGCCACCTTCAGAGTCCAGCTGTGTCCGTCAGGGATGGGGTCTGCCTTTCCAACAGTGGCGTTGGCATCCGGCGTTCAAACACGGCATTAAGCATCTCCTGTCAGTGTCTCGGCAGCGAAAGCACAGACGGATCAAAACGCATTTGAGCATCCATCTGAATGAGGCATCTTCTTGGGCATGGAGAGTCGGTGTCTGAGATCCCCGCGTCCCGCCGGGGCAGGGGATCCAGGAGCAGTTACGGCAGCAGAAGAAACGTCAGAGAAAACTGCTGATGGATAGTTTATTTCAGCATTCCCGAGACCCAGTAGCCACCATAAGGTGGAAGTTTCCACGAGCAGATAACGCGAGCCGCGCAGTGAGAAAAGGTCACTTTTCCAACCGACAAAGTCGTTTCTGTCCAGCAAAAGGTGCAGTCGCACAATAACATTCCTTGTGGTTAGATAGGGAAGGAGACAGGGAAAAAAAAAAAAGGCATGTTTGTTCAGTTTTCAGGGATCTTGCAACTGTTTTTCTTCAACCTGCAGGTGGCATTAGCACTAAAAATGGATTTTTCTTTCTTTCTTGAAAAGTGTTTAGCAATGAAATGAAGAAAGCTGCAAGGGGATCTGTAGCAGGACTGCGTGCTTGGAGTTAGTCATGCTAACTGCAGATGGCATTTTTGCATGTTTTATAAGGCAGGGATATACAAATGTTTTAGCACCCTGAAATACAATATATTAAGTTTCCGGAAGCGGGCGGGCTGGTAGGACCAGAGGAGCCTGAGCTTACGCTAAATCTGTGCAACTGTGAATGAGCTGTGCCGCGCTCGGAGCCTGTCCATCACGGCGTCACCTCCAGCCACGAGCTCGTCCCCAGCCCTCCGCGAGGGACAGTTGCAGATGCCCCAAACTGCTGAGGAGCCGTTCATTGCAGGCCTGAGCCAGTCCCCTGTAAAACTAATGGCAGAACTCCCTTGGAGCTGAGTGGAGCAGGACCAAACCCTACTGCACGGTGAGGGGCGCTGGGGACACGCTGTAGACTTTGACTGTTTGGTGTCTTGGGCTCTTTGGCTGTGAAATGGATGGTAATACTAATACTACTACTAATAATAATACCACCTGTTTGCCTTCCCTATCTGGCATGGGGGGGCTGGAAACATTAATTAGTGCTGAAACAGGGCTTAGAATATGAAATATTCCCCCCCCCTCCTTTTTTTTTGTGTGTGTGAGGAATGGGAATGAGTTCCAGTTTTAAACTGTAAAACCCATCCCAAACCCCGACGGTGATGCCTCCACCTTCCTCAAACACCGCTGCGCCCTGTGGGGCACAGTCCCAGCGCAGTTCCTTCCAGCAAGACTGGAGTCTCGTTTCACCTCGTCCTGGTGAGCTGAAAATGAGCCGCTTCTGGCCGTAGTCATTCAGATTTGAGTTCATGGCCAGGAAAAGTCCGCTCAGGTTACACAAGAGGAGCAAATCTGGAAGAACAAAGCCCTGCAAGGGTGCAGCTGGGTGTTTATCCCACTACCCGTCTTTTTGCCCAAGAGCCACTAGGGAACCCAAAAAATGATAAAACCAAGAGCAGACGTTGAAATCCCTTGTGACCTGGTGCTGTTTCAGCCGTGACTGGCCTAGGGTGAACCTCAAGTACCTGAGAGCAAGGCACCTACAGGCTTTTCCTGCCGAAACCCAGAGCCTGTAGCTGTGAAAACTGGACTCGGTCCTCTGCTCTTAAGTTTTCTTTCTTTTCCTTAGTTTTCTGCTGCCGCTCAAGCACTCCTTCAACACCCGGACCCCTGACTCCGGCCAGCTGCTGTCGTCTGCTCTGAAGCTGGTACTCATGGGCGAAACCCCAGGCTGCCTTTGCCAGCAGCTCTGTCTGTGACCGTTGAGGTGCCATTGCATGCTATCAGCTTAGATCGCAAACCTTCCCGCATGCCCCAAACTAAAAAGACTGCATGAGCGTCATAAGAGAAGACGGGGCTGCTGGCTCCTGCTGGTATTGAAGTCCCCAGAAGAAAGCCAGGAGTGCTGGGAGGGAGAGGAGCTCCAGCAAAAGGTTGCTGAAGAGGGAAACCGTCAGCTGAGGGAGGACGGAGGCCACAGAGCTCTCACCAGAGGCTGCGTGGGGATTTTAATTTTTTTTTCCTTTTTTTTTCTTTTGAAGCAAACCATTTTGTTATTGGGAAGTGCTAATTTGTGAAAGCAAAACAACTCCAGGCAAAGGGTGCGCTTTGACAAATTTCCCATATTGAGGAGGGGTGGGGAGAAGCATGAAAAAGAGGAGAAAATAAATGTAGAACGATTGCAATGTCATGGGGGGTAAGTGGTACGTTTGAGACAGGGGCTAAATCACTGCTAAATCACTGCAGGCAGAATTGATGTGAGACTGGAGCACACTGAGAACTGGGCAGGGGCATAAACCTAATTGATTTGAGGCTGGAGCAGGGAGTTAATTGGGGGCCAGGGTGGAACAGTAACTAACGTAGCGCTGTGATAGCCAAAAGCATATCTCACTTTATACCGGTCGCATCCGTCGTCCTGCCTGTGTGGGGTGGGAATGCTGGGAGCCAGGGAATCGCCCCAGTAGCTTAAACCGCAATTTCACAAGTTTGGTTGGAGGCCGGTCTCGTGCGTTTGGAGACGGGCTCGAGCAGTTTCGAGCGCTTGCAAGGGCCCTCTGTCGCGCTGGACCTCGGGGGAGAGCTGCCGCGCAGCGTGGCTCAGCAGCGCTTGTCATCCACGGCGGCGTTCTGGCTGGGGAAGGGGAGGAGCAATCGACTGCCAGAACAATTATTGCACTGATCGTGGAAAAACGGGCGCTTCTGTGGAGATCTTCATTCCTCTCCGAGAAGCAACGTACGTCCCCGAGGAAACCACCTCGACCAGGTCCACAGTTAGCCCTTACAAATATTCCTCTTTTTTTGTTTTTTTGAAGGCTGTTCAATTGAGCACTCAGAATTTGAAAATGCAAAGATGAAGGTTGCCTGGGCAACTGCTTTACACTAAATGAGGAAATGATCTTGTGAAACAAACATTAAGTGATCATGTAATTAAAGACTGAATCAAAATTCCATTGTACAAGGAAGAAGCCGAAATTGAAGTTGACTGGGCAACTTTCAGTTTGGCATTTCCTAAATTTTAAGAACTTGACTTAAACTTCTTTTTTTTTTTTTTTAAATTTCTCCTTTTGTATGCAATCTTAGTTTATTCTGCAAGAAAATTTGTGGAATATGGATGTTTTGTGGCCAAGCTCACCTCCAGCCACAATCTGAGTTTCAGCCCAGGAGCTGCAGATTCCCAGCGCAGACGCCTGCCACTGGGACAGAGGGTACAACTTTCATCTGCTCTCCGTTGGGGAATGACTTCCAGCTGAGGGACCAGCGTGGCTTTCCAGTTTGTTATTATGGATGGTTTGCCCCACTGCATCAGATGGGCAGTGAATTCAATCTACATTGGATGAACCAAAGGAGAATCTAGCAAGAAATTAGTGTACAGATGTAGAACAGTCTGTCTACAGGAAGACTTCACCCAAGCCACTAGTAGTTAGAGGTTGTTTTAAACCCTCAAGAATAATGTTTATATCCCTTCCAAACACTACTTTTTAATTTTTTGGCGGTGGCTTTGGCTTTAGATTTCACCCTTTCACCGTTTCCATTACCCAATGTGTCAGGGGAATGTGGTGACTCAGTGTTCCTGGGGTCTGCTTCAAGCTCTGGGGCGAGAGTGTGGTCCAAAACGATTGTGAGCAATCCGTCACTACTAGCCCAAGCAAATGCCTTGAAACATTAAATGCCACTTGGTTAAGAAAAACTTTCAAGCGATGTCCACTTCTGTATAACGTATGAATCCTTCTAAATAATACCTTCCATGTTGTTCCTTTTGCAAAACCACAGTGGCATCTTCCAACGCATTACAGTGTTCTTGCCATTTCAAACCTGTATTTAAGACTTTGCATCAGCAAACTCCTCTCTTTAGTTCATCTGGAAACACACGCGCATGTTTGGCTTACTAAGTGATAGTTACATGGAGCGCTACCATTCTCTTGCTATTTTCAAGGGCAAGAAACGTCCGTACACGCAGCATGTTCTAGGGCTTGGCTTTTGTTATTATAATTGTTATTGTACTTAGCTATCTGTCAATGCAGAGCTTCAATTTGACACAAATTGTCTCCACGGCGGTGTGTTCCCACCGTGAGATGCTGTCTGTTGGATTCGGCTTTGTACTGCTTTCATTTTTCTAGGATAGGTTGGGAAGTTCATTCAAAGTTCTTCCTTTACTGTGGGACATCCCTGACATTTTCCCATTGACAGAGACCAACTCGTGTGCTTCGGTGACCTTCTGCACCAGTGCTTCAGTTGGATCCTGTTCCTGCTTCCTCGCCCAGCCTGCTCCACCACCGTGTCCTCATCCTGCTCCGCTGTTTTGCTGCCACCAGCTGACTCCCACTCTCCTTGACTGGCCAGACACGGCATCTTTTCTAATTCACGGGAGTGTTTTTATTTCACGACTTTGCCCAACCAGTCTTACTCTTCCGTTCACCGTTTAGTGCTAGCTCCTCGCTGCAGAGTCCCTGTCCACCCAGCAAGGCCAGCTGTAACCCGTCTTTCCCATCCCATACTTGAGTTTTGCTTGACCTGTTCTCCCATCAATTTCGTCCCGTCCTCACAGTCTTCCTCACGCGCCCTCTTCCATCCCTTCTAAATGAAGTTGTTTCCTTTTCTGCGTTGCTCAGACCAGGAGATACTCAGGGAAAACCGACTCCCGATCTTCCTTCCAAGGCCCCTCTTCCAGCAGCTGGAAGCTGCAATTACAGCAAAAGTCTGGTTTGAGTTTGGCAAAGTTATAATGAAACAGTCTCTTATAATGGGAAGTGTCATACAACCTTAATAATAGACAGTCCTATCAGCCCCACCTATAATATGTGTGTGCGCATGTATAAAAATGAAACCTGAAAACTGAATGAACATGAAAAGGCCTCGACCTGCTTTCAAGCTGATAGGCGTGCTCCCCGTCTCTAATGGAAGCAGACAGGACAGGTCTTGTACATCTCTGGCTTCATTTTGCAGAAGTGTGTTACGAGTGGAGAATTACTGTGGAAGGAGGCTTCCAGACAATGAAACCGGGGCAGGGCTCTTTGCAGGATCTCGTTCGCACACGGGCAAAACGCACGAGCTCTTTTGAATCCCGTCCAGGGCGATTCAGACGGATGTTGAAACATGTGATAACCAAAAGTAGGTCCAAGCCCGGGCCTCAGGTAGACAGATCCTTCTCCTGGCAGTCAGGGTCTGCTCTCCAGCTGCAATCCAGAGGAAATTTGGAGGCAAAGAGGGATTCGGAGCGTCCTCTTTCAGCGCACCACTAGCTTATTAGGAAACCGAGAGCTCTTACTCCTGGAAGCAACGTTTTGTGAGCTGTCACGCTCGTTTCCTTCACACACTGGCACAGATTGCCTGCTTGACCTGAGGGCTGAAGCCATTTACATTTTTGATCTGCTCATCTCAGAAAACTCCACAAATTAGAAATACCATAAAGCATGTTTGTTGTCGCGAGGGCAGAGAAGTCTGAAGCAAGGTCTGGGTGTCACGTTTGACCTCGGCTGAAATACTGGTTCAAAATAGACCTCCTTTGAAGAATTTCAGAGTCTCTTAACTTTAAGGCACTGGCTAATGTCTGATTGACTGTAGGTGAGTATTTCTTTAAAGGAGAGCTCTTCGGCACCAGCAGTCTCAAACCAAGCTCCTCCAATGTCTTATAGGTGAATGAGAGAACTCAAAAGCTAATACGATCTCCAAAAAGATTTTGAGTTGAAGCTGCGTAATTACCAGACCTTTTCCTTCTGTGTTAAGATGTCCAGTGAGCTTTTTTTTTTTGAGAGTTGGTCTCTCAGCTGAGAAATGCTGTAAGACAGCAAACACCGGAGACTTTTTTCATTAATCTTTAGTCTTTCTCATAGTGTCTGTAGTGTTTGCCGTGGGTGTGCTCTATGTTGCACTTTTGCAACGAGGACATGTCCGTCCTTTCTGCTTTCCTGTGGTCCCAGGCCCCTCAGGCGGGCATCGGGGTGGCAGCGGTGGCTCCCTGGCTGGGACCCTTGGAGCTGGCCCACACACCATGGCCTCAAAGGGAGCAGAGCCGAGAGTGAAACCCTAGAAGCGAGCTGGTAACGCTGCAAGACTGAGTGTTCGAAACCTTGGTATTTTTCTGGGATGAGGCCATTTATAATTCACCCCCATTCCCTTCTGCTGAAAAATTCCTCTAATTCTTCCCATGTGAACAAAGAGCGTGAAAGGAGCACCAAAAGTCTCCCCTCTTGCTTTCCCATTCATTTTCTTGTGCTAAAGCCCTGTGGACGAAGCCCATTCCAGGTGCAGGGGAGCTTTTCCTGTAATTTACCCGTGGTATTCTTATCAAAAGCGTTACCTCCAAAACTATTTCCTTTTAACATTAATTATCCTTTGAGCCGTCTCGCTCACAGCACAGAAAAGGGTACAGAGGCTTTGCAGGATTATTTTTCTTTTTTTTTCTTTTTCTTTTTCATTAAGTAGCACATGTGCCTCTCTTTGCATACATAGAGTGGTTCCCCACCACCTTGAAGACATCACAGCATGTACTGTAGGAACCAAAGCTAACAGGTATAAAATGGGTGGTTATTGTTCACTTATGTGCCGTAATGCTTCCCAGATGACCTAGCGATGGGGCTTGTGGTGCTGGAGGTGTAAGAATTAAATTAAAAGTTTAAAGAAATAATAATAATAACAACAACAACAATAATAAAAAGGGATATAAGATGCTGCTGGGATAACATCTTTTGAGGCTTAATCTTCCCTGCAAGCCTCGGTGGGCCCGTGTGGTCCTGCCCAGCAAAGGGAGATGAGGATGGGATCGGCCCCACGGGCACGGAGGTTGCTAGCTGAAGGCAGTCCGACGGGAGTGGGGAGGAGAGAGAGGGGTTAATCCCTTGTCCTCTTTGCCCAGGGGAATGTTTATCGCCTCACAGGGAAGGTCTCCTTTCCTTCAGTGAGTTAAGTCAGCCTCCGCTTTGTTTGACGCTGCCCATTTGAGGAAAGCTTCTCCCTGACCTTCTGCCAGAGAGACTGATGACAAGGACGGTTTGAACTAACCTTGACATTCACCAGGGTAAATGGCTTTTTCCACAAGTAGTCAGCAAGCAAGGAGAGCCAGTCAAGAGCTAATGAATCTGTACCTGAGGGAAACTGAACAACAATTGTACTTTTAAAGAAGGATAGTCTTCCCCGGCTCCATCTGTGCCTTAAATGCTGGAGGATTAACTCTCCCAGCTCACGCCTGGGTCTCGGCCTGTCGCCTTTCGGCTGGTGGCGGGGAGACCATCGGTGGAGGCTCGGGGAGGGAAAACCTCAGCGGGAAAGGAGACGTGCTCCGCTCTCTGATTGCTGTGATGCTGGATGAAACTGCTGCGCTCCCTCCTCTGTCCCTGGCAGGCGATAACCCTCTTGCAGCCCTGTGCTGCCCTCGGCGAAGGGCATCAGCTGAAGGGACTCGAGCGAGGACTCGAGCGAGCAGTTGGGTAACGGCTGCCTGCAGGCACCATACCCCGAAATGCACCTTTAAAGGGGGTTTTAAGGCTGAGTTTGAGGCCTGGGAGCTTCAGGGAGCAGAGTGATGGCTGTGGCATCACCAGGGCTGGCTCTGTTCTCGGCGGATGGGGGTATTGCGCATGGGCCGGTCTGTAACACAGGAAAGGACCCGGCTGCACCTCAGCCTGGGCTTTTCACCGGTGGGTCCCCAGACTGTAAAAGCAGAGGCACGCAGAGCCTGCTGTGCCCTCTTCCTGCGCGGGGAAAGAGGTTTCGTGTGCTGCTCGGCTGATATCTGGAAACAATAGAAAGAGCACTGGGGATTGCAACATATTTCACTTTTCTCCATACTGTCCAGATGATGTATTCTCAGTCCTAATTAGATTGTTCAAAGCCTAGTTTTTGTGAATAAGCCATCATTGTGTGAAGATTGGCCTGACAGTCCTCTGGCCCGTTCATTCACAAATCTTGCCTGTTGCTTCCTTTAGTGTTAACTCATTCGGGGATTCCTCCTGCAGCTGGAGGGAAGGACCAGCGGCGTTGCGCTGGCCGGAGCTTCCCGGATGGATGGAAATCAGGGCACGGCAGACTTCAGCCTGTTTTGGTGCACCTCACTGCTTCACCGGAGCTCATGCTCTTGCAAGAAGTTTGCAAGGGGACTGGCTGGCGAGGCGAGAGCCTGCTTTTCTGGGATGCTTGGGAAGTGACTGCAGCCAGTTTTTGCCTGGCAGCGCTTGGACTCGAGGCACATGGACTGCTTTTCTGAGCCCGCTACTAGTTCGTGTGTGCATAACTCCTACTGGCTGGACTAAATCGAGCTCTGTAAAATGTATTTATTAATACTTACTTCCTAGGGCTGTTTATTTAAATGTTTGCAAAAGGCTTTGGAAGGCTAAGGAAGGGGAAGGCACGAGCTCCAGCACTGAATCTTAAGCACTGGCAATGGGGATGGCTGGCATAAAAACAGCGATACATTTTCCTCGGGATAACAAAAGGTAGCGCTGATGCCATCTTTGTCGCGTGATCGTCTTCCAAGGGATGATTTAAAAGAAAACAACTGCAGCGTTTTAAGGAGGGAATGAAGCAACACCGGGAAAACGGGCTGGTAAAACGAAATGCAGCTGGGATCCGAACTCCATGTGTTTGCTTCGGAGATTTCCCCCGGTGGGGCTTTGCCCGGGTTTCGCCGCCGCACGTGAGCAGGGAGCAGAAAGAGGCGATGTGTGGGGGATAGACTGGGACGGGCGTTAGTACGTGGTGAGGATCTGCCAGGTTTTGCGTCTGCTGATCAAACACAGGCGAGCGAAGAGGCCAAGCGAGAGCTGTGGTGCTGGCACGGAGGGACGGCCGGCGAGCAGCCCCGGGTGAGGGCTGGCAGGGCCACGCGGGAGGCGAGCGGGTGTCTAGCCCCGCTGCGGGCTGGAGACAAAGCCGTGGCGCTGGTGAGGCTCCGGGGGAAAAAAGTTGTCTACAGTGGAGGAGATAATATTTCATCTCCCCGCGGGTCAGTTGGTTCTCAGCGGAGTGTTCTCTGTTTGAGATTTGAGGATTTGCAGACAGACAAACTCCACAACCCAGCAAAGGTCAGTCTAAATATCAGACAGATAAACAGCACCTTCGCCGTAAGCACAACTCCGATTTATGGTGCTCCATTTACTCTTTCCTTTACATGATAAAGTGAAACGCGTGCTTCTTCAGAGGGCGGCAGCTGAAAAATTTAAAGTAACATAACTTCCTGAGGTGTTTTTAAAGAAATATGCTTTCCTGTAGCCACAGCCTGCTTCCTCTTTAAGTTCGGTTTTGTTTTTTTTTCCTCTCTGACTATTTTGCTTTGGAGAATTTCTCCTTCCCGACCCCCCAGCCCTGCAGAAAAGGGCGAAACCTGCCTTGCAGCTGGTTTTCCCAAAGAAGACGGCAGTGGAAGTGAGCCCGCGGGGGCACTGCCTCGGCAAAGGGCCACCCAGGAGTCGGTGGACCCTCTTCCTTGACCAAAGCTGGGCTTTGATGGCCCAACCTTTACCCAAGGTAAAGCCAACGCTGCGGGCCAAAGCAGACGTGTCCTGGCACCGTGTTGGCAGCTCCCTGCAGCCCTGGGGCAACCTCGGGATTCAGCCCGGCAGATCTCATACACTGCGGTCAAGAGTCCCGCAAATCACTTGCAACAGGCGGTTTGCACAATGAACATCCACAGGATCAGACTGAGACAAGGAGGAACAAGGCATAAGATATCTGCAAAGTCTTAATTTCTGCTACTGCTTAGGTAGTAAAGAAAACTAGGAAACTTAACTTTGTACACAAAACATTGAAGTTAACCAATTTTTTAGGGGTCTGTCTTTCATTCTGGACCTGATTCCAGTTACCAACACAGCTCCTTTAGGCCAGGTGAAATCCTCATAGCTAGAGTTTGCTTGTGCCATCCTCCATGGAGCCCACGTTTCCCCATGCCCCAGGAAGTATCTTTAAAGTGAATATAAGTGATGTTACAACGGAAAACCACCTTTAACAGTACTAGAGTGGGGAAAGGGAGACACAGTAAATCAGGATCAGACTACCTTTAATTTTCTTCTTCCTG
Organism: Larus michahellis; assembly: GCF_964199755.1. Taxonomy (NCBI): domain Eukaryota; kingdom Metazoa; phylum Chordata; class Aves; order Charadriiformes; family Laridae; genus Larus; species Larus michahellis. The sequence continues at coordinate 10,206,149 of NC_133898.1, forward strand.
ACCTTGCAGACAAGACCTGTGTAATTAAACCGTTTCTGGAGGTAGCGAAGTGCTGAATGCAGAGGGCATGCCAAATACTTTTTAAAGCTAAGCTATTTTTCATTAGTCAAATAATCAAGGAAATAAAAACAGTATTTCCCCTCTTAAAAAAAAAAAAAAAGTTAAAATTAGGGGTTAGTGCTTTGTGAGTTTTAGGGGTGGGTTTTTTTTCTCTTTTTCGTAGGCAGAAATACAGTGTATGTTCTCATTGAGATTGGACTCTATACCCATTTCTAGGAACTGTAGGTGTCTGTACCTTGGATGCTGGGACTTTATCAAATTGGATGCGTTTGCTTCTAAGCTGACTAACAGAGTAGCTATTTAGTCAATCTCTGGAAAGTGATTTTTTAGTATCATTGTACACTTGATGTAGTTTAGATTTTCCTTTTAAAAGCTGCCTCTGAAGCCCTGCACGCCCTGACAGCGGTCAGGGAAGCGTGCAGCTATAGGCTGCTCGTCACAGGCGTGCATGCCAACGGGGCCAGCCCTGCTTCGGTTGGTCAGTTCACCATTTGTAGCTGCAGCCTTGAAATCATGCAAATTATCTGCCTAATCTGTAATAGTAATACACACACACCCCCTTTTATATAACTTGTAAGGTTTTGTAACACAATAAAATCATCGTAACGTTATGAAAAATGCTAATATTAGCTTAATTGCTGTGAAGTCCGTTCCGAGAATTTGTATTTCACCAGGATGTCCCTACAGATTTTACAGTCAGTAGAAGACATGTGGGTGCAGAGAGGAAGAAAACCAAACTTCCTTTTCTCTTTCAGGTTCTGTAAGCTTTGGCGGGCTCTTTTAGCAAAGACAACATTTTCACCATTAAAATAGAAAGCCAAGTTTTAGTGCCTTAAGTTCAAGTTTGAAGTTGTATATTCTGTTTCGCTTTTCTTTTTTTGGAGGAATGCTGTTTTCCTTGAGAGAGCGGCAGATGAATGAACAGCAGGCAGTCAGGCTAAAGCAGCAAACTCAGGCAGAGAGGCGACGATGGGGATATTCGTGGTGGTGGGCACCAAGGTGTGCGCGCGCGCAGATCCTGGTAATTACATCCCTCATGAGGCAGGTAACCCCCTGTGTCCGGCATCAGCAGGTCCGCCCATTGCATCTCTTACAGCCCATTCACTCCTACTTTATGAGACGGAAGAGTGACACGCTATTAAAATTGGTTATTCTAGGTAGTCCACCTCAAAACGCGCTGGGGATTTGAAGTAATTGCTAGAATATTCCCCTGCTACCCGTGGTCAGGGGCAGCGGAGATGCAATGCCATATTGTGCTACTGACAGAGCCCAGCGTATAGAGGGCTTCTTTAAGTTGTAATAGAAACATCATCCAGAAATTATTTTCTTTCTAGTAATTTTTGACCCACTCTTCCATGACCTACACGGACATAGCCTGACAATTAGGGCTGGGTGCCCATCCAATAAAGTAGTAAGTAAATCCGTCAGTACATAGGCACACGTGTATCCTAACATGAACCTGGGTGACTCTGTCTTGGTAGAAACGAGTGTTTGCTTCCTCACACAAAACAACATCAGGGCTGAGAGCAGCAGTGACGACAATTAATATATAGTATCCTTCGGAGAAAGTGAGTTTTTAAGCTTTTTACGTGCTTATTCAGACCTCGGGGCTGTCTTAGGCTCGCAAGGCAGCAGCACTGGACCCGTGCTGTTGGTGAGCTGGAGCCAGACAGTGCAGTCAGGACGAAGTTTTATGGTACCACTCAGTGTTGTCAGGAAAAGCCACGTTTTCTTCTCTTCTTGGTGTTTCTTTGGGAAATTTAACCGCTCTTGGCAGAAGACTGTGTCGTACAAGGGAGAGGAGGAAGAGACGTGTGGTGTTTCTGTATCTCCGCTGCGATGCCTTCTTGGGTTTTGTTGGTTTTCCCGGGGTCAGGGTCGCGCTCTTGCCCCTGTGCCATCAGCGGGGGGACGGCCCCCTTGCTGCTCCCCCCAGTGCCTGAGCATCACCAACCTGAGCACCTCTGGGCGTTTCCATGGTGACCATAACTGGGCTGGTCTCCATGGTTACAGCGGTACCCTGGCTGTGGGATGGGGAGCTGCTGCTGATGGCTGGGGGTACCCGGCCATCCCGGGACAAGTGGGCTGGGGGGCAGCAGGTCAGGCAGGAGCCGCAGGGCATGGGCCAGCAGGTCATGGGCACAGCCGGAGGACAGTTTGTCACTGCTGCCAGCCTCAGGGTGCAGAGCACCTCCTCTCGGCTCTCTCTGAGGCCAGGGACTAAAACCCAACCCCATTAATCACCTGGCTCCAAATATTTCCTTTTGTGTCGCCGCGTGCCGTGCAGCAGCGTGAGCAGTGTCCTGCCACCGTGCAGGTGGGAATGTCCCCGGGAGGGCAGGGAAGCTCAGCAGCAAGACCACCCAGAAGCCTCGCAGGCAGGTACTTTATTTCAGCTGGGCTCACGCGATGTGACCGCGCACCTGCTCAGCCTCATCGTCACCCGGCCCACCAGCCCTATTGCACCGCAACTGGGAGGAGAGGCTGCTCACAGCCACCCGTGCACAGACGCTGAAACGCTGAGCGCAACGTGCTTAAGTGAGCAAATCCGGATGGGCAGGGGTGGCTTTCCGTATCAAAAAAAGACTCAAGTGGATAAGGTCATACATGAAAATAATATATGCAGGTAAGCTTCCAGCACCTGATAAAGAGGGGTTTTATTTGAATTTTTACATTAGACGTTGAAGGTGAACTTTGTATTTCTTGATCATCGGGCAATGGAAGGAGCTATGTTGGCTGCTTGTATCCCTGCATTAGTTTGGTTGGGTGCTGCCTGCATCCACATTTCACCTTGTGCGGACACTTTCCCGCTATACTGGCCTGATGCTAGCCACGAAATAACCTGCCAGTTGTCAGATAAGCCGTGGGCTGAGAGTCTGGGGGCGAAGGCACGGGCTGGTGCTGTTTCCAAACCGTTGGTGGAGGAATGGCAATTTGTTATTGTTAAATGATCTAATCCTGGTAAGGGCAAAGAGTGACATAAGCGCAATAGTAAACAGCATTAGTGTCACCGAGGGCTCTGGGAAGTGTTGGATCGTCTTCATCTGACGTGGCTGGGGGTTTCTTTTTTTTTCCTTTCTTTGCTCGAAATGCTATCGATGATCCAACTTCAGTCCCTATATGGCTATTTATCTGAGTGTCTCCTGGGGTGCTGGCGGGCAGAACGTGCCTGCTCTGCCATGGGGCAGGGGGAGGAAACGGAGAGAAAGATTAACCTGGGAGTGATTCATTTGTGCTAAAATTGATCGTGCCAAGTCAAAGACAAAGAAGACAAAGAAAGTGCATTGGAGAGGCTGATTTCAGCCCAAGCACGCACCCATCGAGAAGAAAATCTGTCCCCTTTCAAGTACTTCCAGTTAAACACCCTCAAAAAAGAAGCACCTCCTTCCTTTCTGCCCAAGTTAGCCAGGTTGCTTTTGAAAATGACCTCTCACTGCTTTGCAAACTTTTTAACCTGTTTTGAACTGAATATGCTGGTGTCTCCATCCTGGTCCCAGCCACGTCAACGTAAAGCTTCCTGCTGGCTTTAAGAGAGCAGGACCAAGCCCCCGCCGCAGCCTCGCAGCACAAGCGCTTCCCCCGAATCTCCGTGGGGCACCACCAGACATTACTGGCACTGCCGAAGGCGAGAGAAAAGCAAAACTCTGTCTCCCGGTTTGCCCAGCTCCCTCGCTCCGTGCCGTTCTCACTCGGCACTTCCTGCAGGCTTGTCCTACGGCAAGTGGGAGAGAATCGCCTTTAGAAAAAAAAATTGGAAACCTGTAGCCATTTGTACTGAGACTGATGACCAAAGAAACTCCACTGCAGACCATTAGCAAAGTTTATTTTTTCTTCTGTTTGCTGCGTTACAGATCAGCCCTTGGGGTGGTGGCGGAGGCACCGGGACGGATGGGACGCGCTGGGCGCAGGAGCATGTGCTGGCGCCGTCTGCCCTGCGCAGGCACCGCGGGCCACAGGGGCCCTAGAACTGAACGTGTGAAAAACTGTACCTCACACTGATGCTTCCCGGATTTCAGCACTTGATGGAGTTCAACTGCACTTTAAAGCGTACAAAAGAGTTTAAGCGTGCGTCCAGTTTGCTTCCCCCAGTGCCGGAGGGTTAGAGAGGCCTATGGTGCTCAACAACTTTCTGGATCGGTCCTTATGGGAGGAGTTAAAAATAAAAATGGGAGATGATTCCCGAGGATTCCCTTACCCTTACAGAGAGAGCGAGGAGGCAGGGGCTCCCTCGCCATGCGGCTGCACCCCTTCCCCTCTCTCAAACCTGCTGGTAGGAAATAATGCAGAAAACACTGCCCTTATCTCCTGGCATTCCTGCGGAGCAGCAGCGCTGGCCGCGCCATGGCGTTATCGGAGGCCCGGGTGCCTCTCGGCACCTGGCTGCGGGAAGGTCAGCGCGGGGGCAGGCTGTGCTTTTGGCTTTGTTTTTCCTCCCCATCGCCCTGGGGTCGGTCTGCGGGAGCACCGAAGGGCCTGGAGATTGTTAAGCACCGAATTTTGTTTACTCCCTCTTTTATATGAGCATATTTCACCGAAGAAGCGGAGGGGAGAGCTTGTCCACTTGCAAAGCAAGAGCATCCTCTCTGCATCCATTTTAGGACTGTGCCTCTCTTACAAGCGGTTACGTTCGGGGAAGGAGCCACGCTCTGCTGGGCTGAGCTGCGGCGTGTGGGGCTGCGGACGGGGCTCTCGAGCGTGGGGCCGCGGGAGCGGTTAAAATATCGCCTTGCCTTCGCCAGGGATTTTTTCTTTCCCTTATGAAAACAGAGTGGCCTCTGAATGTCAGCCCAGCGCCTGCCTGTCAGTTCTCAGCTGCACCATGGGATAAAGCTGCTGATCCCTTTTATCCCCTTCTGGGAGTAGTATTAATAGTATATTCATTTTTGTTCCATTTATAATTCATTACTGCCCAGTTATTTGGATTTACTTGCGTTAAAAGGCATAACGAGACAAAAACTTAGCTGGTTCCGAGCCTGGGGAGGAGGGGACGGCTCTTCCCCTCCCTCCGTCCCCGTCTCGCGTCTCGCCCTACGGGGCTGGCGGCAGCTGCTGGCTGGGGCTGAGCTTGCGGGGTGAGCAGGGGAGAGGGAGGTCGCTTTGTCCCCGGGATGTAAAGCTCCGGAGGTCACCATTGCACAGGGATGTTGTCTCCCAACCCAGAGGAAGAGCTGCCTTACTGCTGTCCAGACTGGCATATTCCTAGACCAGTGCATCCAAATCTCACTGAATTTAACTCCTGTTGGGTGTTTAAAATCCCTCCGTACAACAGAAATCTTTGTTCTAAACAGACAGGGGCATGCATTTTAAATAAAAATTTCTCCTTATTGTTTTAACTTCCCACCTCCCCCCTCCTTCCCCGGTGTTTTTATCCGCTCGCAGTGGCGGAAGCGTTGGCTCTCCTCTGGGCATTGCAGGTTCAGGGCCAGGGGCTCAGCTCTGCCCACAGCGCACACTCCGGGAGAGGCCCAGATGTTCGGAGAGGGGAAAAAAATCCCCACAACCCGACAACAACAACAACAAAAAAAGCTGTGGTTTTTAAACCACCTTTACGCTTTCCTGCTCCTGGGGCCAGCCCCCGGCAGAAGATAAAACAGCCCGGAGTCTGCTTTCTCTCCCCCCAGCCGCCAGCCCTCCCGGGGGACGCCGCGGCAGAAGGGCTCAGCCGGACACGGCAGCTCCCGGCCGGGTGCCCAGGGAGGGGGCTGTGCAGGACCGGCCCCCCCAGGACCCCCTGCGGCCGGGACTCACCCCGTGGCCGGTCGCGTTGGGTTTTCCTGTCTGTTGGCTTCGCATGAAGCAGCTGGGGCCAGTGCTGGGCTTTGCAGCCCAAGGTGCTTTTTTATTTTATCTATTCTGTGGTTTATTTTTTCCCTAAAGCTGTCAGGCTGCTTTCCCAGCAAACTGTGGCTTTTGCGCTGGCTCCGGGGGCCCTGTTGACACCGGGACGTGATCTAGTAGATCCCTTCTACGGCTTGGCCCAAGTAGGAACAAACGTGCTCTTGCAGTCGCTCCCGCTCTCGCAGACGGGGCTGGTGCCTCCCTGCCCTGTGACCACCTGCAGGTTTTTTAGCTGCCTTAAATTAGCGGCTGATAGAGGAATGGCAAGGTCAGTCTGGACGCTCACATCCAAAATACGCTTTTGGGAAACGATCTAAAATACGGGCAGGAAGTTTTATTTTGCAGATAGACCCATGCAGAGTTCTGCAGACAGAGAAGCAAAGATGGACAAATCAGTCAGCTGGGGCGTCTTTGATCCTGAAAGCTCCCGCTCTTTGAAGGATTTTTTGCGTATTAGTAAGATCCCCGGTCTCAGCCATCCCTATCATCCTACCTTGACCCAGTCACTCCCATCCCAAAGGGCGTTTGCAGATGTAGAAATAGAGTTACTGGTGGGTTCCCAAGATGAGAAGTCCCAAATTACTAAGGAGTATACTGTGGGTTATCTACCTGTAGTTCCCTTGTGTTTGATTCCATACCCAGAATGGCCTTTCCGAAGCTCTCAGAGCCTCTTGGGAGGAGGGTTTCATACTGTACTTGCTGTGTGGCTCCAGAATTTCTTCGTTTTGTTTCATTTTTGCACCACTGTGGACCAGAGGGTAAGTGCAGTACCGAAGGCTCACCTTGTAGGCGTAATGATCACTCTAAATTAGTACTAGTAATAAGTATTCAAAATATGGGTTTGAATATATTTTAATATTGATAAATATATATAAATAATAAAATATTAAAAAGGCGTTTTAATTTTGATTAAATACTTCTGATGAAACTTCATCTGTTCTCAGATAGGACAAAAATGGCAATATTTATACCCAAATACTTTCTAAAATTGTTTGGCACTCCAGGCTGGATACTGATCTTACCTTCAGCAGTAAAATTCGACCTCTCTCCCCTGATTTCAGAAGAGTTACCCTGGATTTGCTGGAGCATAAATGAGATGAGAGCTTAGCTGTAACCTGTAAAACTTCTTAGCGCGTTCTGCATTTATCTTATCTTCACTGCTAAGTAAGTCATTGCCTTTGCTATGAATTAGACGGGAGAAGCACGTCACGGTGTAGATACATGGGGTTTTTTTGGTTTGTTTTTTTTTTTTCATTTTCCTCCAAAAACCAGAACTTAAAAAAAAAAAGCAAGCAAGCCAGGTCTGAACCCCGCAGCTCATTAGTGGTGTGCTTGTCTTGGCTTTTCCACAAAGGCCGAAAATGGAGGCCAGCGGCCCGTCCCGGAGTGGCGCTGGTGCTGCTGCCCTCACCCAAATGCAGGAGCAGCGCCTGCACTCGAATTTTTGCTTGGCTTTTGTCCTTGCCGCCGTTTGTAATGGCACACAGAGCAGGTGGTGCAGGGAGGGGGGGCGCGCCAGAGAAATCATATAGTCATATATGATTTCTATATTGATATATATTGATTTCTACATATGAATATGTGAATCCCTGCCAGCAAGCGAAACGCAGCACCTATTGGCTTTGTCCACCCCTTTGGTGTGGCTTTGGGATCTGGTGTATTTTCAAAAGGGGAGCAGAGACCCTTCAAGGGAGGGGGAGCGGGGGCAGGGAGGCTGCTGGCAGCCCCTCCAGCAGGAGCAGGGTTTGCAACCCCGTTCACAGGCATTGTCTGGCATTGTCGTACCAGACACGCTCCATTCACGGCCCCTCTCTTGTCCCTTTTCAGCCAGTGCCCGCTGGTCCTGCTCTGTTTGTCGGCAAGAATGAGCTGCCGGGAGGAGGAATGTTTCCCAGACTGGGGGGTGAGGAGGTCAGTCTGGACCTCTGGACATTTGCGGTGCGGCCTTGCAGCCGTGGCATGTGAAAGCAGGGCCATCCTTTGAGGGGCTGGGGGCAGTTTGTTTGGAGATGTGCGGCAGAGCGCAATTCAGATCATGAGATTAGCTGTCAGGTCATCTGCTGTGAAATCCATTATGAAAAACACCCGGAAACTGACGCTTGACTTGAAATCCTTCGTTTTCTAAATTGCAGAAATTATCTTTCAAAGCTTTTGTCAGATATATATATACGTATAATATATTTATACACTCACACGCGCACTCACACATATAAAATAATGTTTGCGGTAATGCCTCATGCAAAATGCTAGTTGAATAAATCTGTCAGTGAAACTTCAATTCCAGATTACTACACTCCAAGATCTGCTATTATAAGTGAAAACACATCTTTAGAAAGTTCACAACAGCCTGAAGTGGATGAGCTATTGAAACGCAATACAAAATCTACCCCTTACGGATTAGTCAAACAATGAGCGTAGTCCTGCACGTAAACATTGCCTAAGTGTATTGGCAGGGTAAATGGTTCCTGATTTACTGCTGCAGGAATAGGTGGCATTTCCTCAGACTGTGAATGCAAATATAAATTATCTTCAGCAAAAATACACTTCTAATCTGGAAGTGTGGTCAAGCGATTCAAATGCTGGTAACAAATCAGTCAATTACCAAATTATTAAACATTTCCAATACTATTATTCATCTCTGGTAGCTGCAGCGTACAATTTGCCAGAAAATAAACCCTTAGCAGACCTTGAAGTACTTGAAAAAGTGGTTTTGAATCCGTGGACATCCTAAAAAGCCACGACCCTGAGTCAGGGAGATCAAAGAGGAATGGCGAGTCTGGTTTTTTGGATTCCAGAGATAGCCTTTCTCGGTGGCGGTTGTTGTTGTTACCTCTCTCTGTGTTTTCAGAATGCCTTGTGTGCATTGTGGATTTATGCAGTAATGGCCATATTTACCTTTGCTGTGCTTTGAACGTAGCAGCAAAGCACGAACTCCTGAAGGAGAAAAAGATAAAAGAAGGAGGGAAGCCGAGTAATGCAGGTATTACGCTCTCTGTTGATGAAGAGCGGTTTCTGCTGTGTGCAAAATATTTCCTTGTCTTCCATGCGATCTTCTCAAAGAGCGCTCTCAGTCCAGTGCGTTTTGATGGGAATATCTGAGGTACAAAGACATGGAGAAAGGAAGAACTTAGACTGGTGTTTGGGCTAGAAAGTGTGAGTCGTTTTACTCCAACCCATTGAAATCTTCACCAAGTTGTTTTTAAAATGTAATACCTTCCCAAAAGACCCTTGGTACCAAACCCACCCTGCTTCTGTGCTCGTGCCATGACACGGAGCGCAAAGGGAGCCTTCATTCACCCTTCCAAACACGAGTAACTTAGATGAGGGCAGTGGTTTTGGCAGGTTTTCTTCAATTCTCTAAAACTGCACACACGCGCGTGCACACGGAGCAGATTTTTCAGTATGTCGCCTTAGGGTACCAGCCGCGTCTCAAACCAGCTTCAGGCCTGACCGGAATCAAAAAAGCCCGTCAAAGCAGTGCGGCCCTGGCTGGCAGGTGCAGCAGAAAGTGCTTTTGCCGGGCACGTGGTTACGGACTTGGTCCAGCCCCGGCACAAGCGGACGGCGCGAGTCATGGATGAGCATGTCACCATTGTACTTTTTTATTTGCATAAAACAATTACCCCTTGGACAGTAGTGTCGGAGTTGTCTAGACAACATGCTTTCGATGGTATCGCTGACCTCAGACACACTGGGCTAGCTCTAAATTAGCAATGAGCAGGGCTGGAGGGATGTATTATGGCAGTTATAAACCATAAGAAGGTATTTAAATAGATAGATAAGACACATGCAAATCTTTTCATTGCCATGACAACCATCTTGATATAGGGTTTCCATATGTAGCAAGAAGGGCAGAGCAAAAGACACCGGAAAAATAGCAAGAACCTGTAATGATAATGAACCCTGACAGTGTATTAGTCTAGATTTTGGTCACTTATTAACTCTTAATAGAATACAAACTTCTATAGTAATACAGTGTTCAGTGGGTCAGGGAGCAATTACTTCTAAACCTTTGCTATAAGGATCTCTGCTATATGGCTATACCTAATGTACCAATTCTTCACAAATTGATCTGACTGATTAAAAAACACTTTGCTATTAGATGTAAATTGCTTAGCTGCTCAAAAGCGCTTTGCAGGGACGGGTTGCACAAAGCATGAAAATATGTCATTTATGGACATCTCTATATTTCCCTCCTGGTTTTATTGGGCAGGCGAGGAATCTCGTAAATCTGAATCCGCAGATAATTGTCGTGTAATAGCTGGGACCGCCAATTTCAAAAGGGGAACGTATTGTGACCCCCCAACGGACGTGTGACCCCTCCGTACATTCCCTGTCCCAGCCGACCAGAACTGGGCATTTATTCAGTTTTGTTCTTCCTTCTTACAGTTCTTCATTTCTTCCAAGTGCAAAACCAGTAGTCCGAAGGCCAGCTCACGGCTCTAATGATGCCTCCTGTGGCCAGCGAGGGTCCCCTCCAGCAGCGTCTTTCTCAGATAGACGGGCAGGATGAAAGCAGCTGCTGGAGCTCGGGCCTGGAGGCGTCTTGTCCAGTGCGCCTGCACCCTCTGTGCTTGTCCGACTCGGGCCAGAGATGCTGGGGCGCAGGTGGCCCAGGTGGGAAGGACCCAGCCATGCTACCTCACTTCAAACGGTTTTCTCCACAGATCAGATGCACCAGTAGTGACTGGGGTCTTTGGAAATGAATTGTGGTTAACCTTGCAGGGGGTTTTTTGTTGTTGGGTTTTTTTTTTTTCCTTGGTGGTAGTGAAGATGCAGTTGCAGGGTCCAAGCCTGTTCTAAACTAATTCCTTGTGACCGCTATTTGTTGTACCTGTAACGGATGGGTTTGGTGTGTAAGGGTGTTTGGAGGCAGATGGCCCACACCATGCTTTCGCATTGCCCCATTTACTTCCACCCCATCAGGCAGAGGGGTACCCCCTTCCCGGCCCAACTCCGGAGGGAACTGCATCTGCCGCAGCCTCTGTGTTGTCTCCTGTCGGCTCTGTCCACTGCTTCCTTCCTATCACACTTCACATAAAAGCCTTGTCCTCCTTTTCAGAGCCCTTCCTAAAATGCCATCCTTTTATTTATGCTTTCAGGAAACAATTTTGGCCAGCACCATCAGGCTTTTACTGTACAGCTCCCCACAACACCCACGCCAAGCCTCCGCCTTCCAACTCCTTTTGCGCAGCGACTCCTCCGAGCCCTTGAAGATGGGCGAGGTAGGTAGGGTGCTACGACAACTACTTATTATTTGAAGTGCAGCCCTTTTGCTGTCGCTTTGTGTTGCCTCTCTACTTCTGAGCTAGACGGGAAGCAATTTGGGCGGGCACCATCCTGTCCTCCTGCAATGTGCAGCACCGAGCACAGCAGCTCCGGCCGAAACCCTGCGGGTGATACCGTGGTCCAGAGAATAATTAAAAAGCTGCGCTCGTTTCCCAGATGAGATACACTCCTGTAGTGTGTAAATCAGTCGCGGCCCTGGAGGAATAATCCAGGCGGGATAATTGTGCAGGGGAAAGGCCCCGGGCGTGATAGGGGTTTGCATTAGCGATGCCTTTTCATCCATCTGTCTTTTGACCAGAGCTAGAGAGGGCCAGAATTTGACTTGGAAGGATGTTTTGATCAACTGATTATTTCAGCGACAGAGCTCCTGAAGTACACACAGACGCAAAATACCTTATTTGTGTACAGGAGCAGCCAGGAGCTAGGGACTGAAAGGTTTTCTTCTTTAAAGATTAATCTGTTTAGGATCTACCAGTTCCCTTCTAATCCTGGAGAATTCAACCATCAGCTTGACTGGGGGAAATATTTCACCTTGAGTGTTTATCCACTGAGTACAGTGGAAGCAGAAACAGGCCAAAGAAGAATCTGGCTCAGAACAGACAGTAAATTATGCAGTTTATTGGTATACTATCATTATTTATTAATTAGGCTAAAGAGGAGGTGAAGAGCCCTGCTCACGGTCAGAGCTTGATTGTGCTGTTCGAGGGTGTTAGGAGCCCTGCCCGACACCTCCAACACGTATCCCACTTTTGGGTGTCGTTGGGGGAAGGTTAAGGGTGCTGGGGACAGCTGGTACCAGAAAGTATCCCAAGAATGACCGTGAAAGCAGTGCAATGGCACCTATGCTCGTCCCGCCGTCAAACGCTTTGTCCAAGCCATATGTAACATAGGTGCTACTAACAACTACCGCGCCATTAAAAAGCGCATTCCGAAGTTTAGAGAAGGCACTTTGGTGCTATGGAGGAGACAGAGTCTACGACAGACTCCACCTCTGTATTTTCTTTTTAAGATCATCTAAACTTTATTGAAGACTAACCACAGAACTGAAAATTGTTGGTATTAACACTCTAGGGCGGCCTGTGTACCGAAGTCTCCATTTCTTACCCTGAGTATGTGTTCTGCTTGACAGATTTTGGGGTGCTATTTTGCCTTCTAGATATTCAGATGTTCTTCTGACATCTGGAAATTTAATTAACAGCTTTTGCATGTATTTAAAGCAAAGTAAACTTTCTTCGAGCCTCCCGGTGGTGAGGAGCAATCTTATTTCTGAACACTGGCACCTGTCGTGTTAATTTGTACAAAGTTTTTGATTTATCCTAAAAGAACACATTACACAGTGGATTTGGAGGAGTTAAAGGGAATCTGCAGGGTGACTTTAATCTTTATGTCTTTATATACTTGAGGGCATTTTACTGCACCTCTGCACTGCTTTCACTACACAATCATTTTCTGCTTTAGAAATGTAGCCGTTTGGATCAATAGTTACAGTACGATATATTGTGCTTCTGATGGGAGCCTCGCAGGACAGTTAAGAAGCACCGCGGTAATTTCGCAAAACGCTTGGCTACACTCTGAAATATATTTTAAAAGTAAAGTTGGCAAAACATACACTGTGCAAAATTTACAAGAGCCCTAATGAAATTGTACTTACTCTACTTACTTTTATTAAAACTAAATTAGGAAAAATGGGATGTAAAGGGATGTTCCTTGCTTGAAAGATGGGGTTTTTAATAGGAAGCTGTAAGTATTAAGGACCAGGCTATCTGCCTTTCTCAATTTGTTGTAGCAGCAGTTTTAAACTCCTGTGGAACAGTGTTGGCTTGTTTGGAGGAATTTTAGGAGGGAAAGATTTCTAGCTAATGTGATAAGCGTGCGTTTCCTGGGCTTGGTTTAAAAGAAAGTAGAAAAAAAAAAAAAAAAAAAGGATGTCTGGAGACATTTTCTCAGGACACAGAACAAAAAATAAAAGAGAATCTAAAAATATGCGTGCCTTAAAGCGTTAACAAATGTGTCCTGCGCGTTGCGGATTTTACAGTAAATTCTTTATCTATAAACAAACCGGGTTATCACAGCTGTTTATTGTACTGCTAGCCCTGATCCTAACCTTTATGTCTTTATTGCTTACATACCATTCCCTTGTTTATACGTCTGTACCAGCCTGTGCCCTTGAACTTGGCCCCCGCGAGCCCTGACCCGGCGCGCTCGCTCGCTCAGGCGGGTCACGTCGCCGATCAGGACATGGGAGACGGGGCTGGCGGGCGGCCGACGGGCAATTAACACACCGCCAAAGCCTCGCTGGCCGCCGGGGCTGCTGGAGGGGCAGACCACCGGCCACGGTCCCCAGTGCTGGGGCCGTGGCACCCTGGCCAGCCTGTGGGCTACGGCGGGGGGAAAAAGGAAGAGCGAGTGAGGGGAGAAGGAGAAAGGAGGAAAGGGCAGGCAGGATCCCTTTGGAGGGTCGCTCCTGCCGCAGTGTGGGATGCCGGCTGGACCACTCACCAGCGACTGGCAAAACTGACTGGAAAGCGGCACTGGGGGCTACGCTAGGAGGGGGGCGACGCTTCACCGCTGCAAGACCATCAGTCCCCCTCCCCTCTCTGCTGCCCAGCTCCGGCTTTGGCAGCGCGCATAAGAAATGAAAGGAGAGCTGTCTGCTCTCCCGCTCTCTTTTTTTTATTTTTTATTTTTTTCTCTCCTCTGGCTGATAAGCTGACAGCCAGGCGTGCCTTGTTCTGATAACTCAGCAAAGTTTGGTTTTCGTACGGACAAACAGCCCGTGCCCTCCAGCATCCTCGCCAGCGAGGCTTGAAGGGCAGGACGGAGCGGGCAGCACAGGAATAAGCAGGGACAGGGACTGGGAAGATCTGCCTTCAGATCAGCGATAAACTTCACCCTTAAGCCAAAAAGTACTTTACAAACTCCCTGATGTCCCACACGGGCGATTTCAGGGCATAAAGGATTTGGGCTCAGCTCAGTGGGCTGCGTCAGAGTGTTTGCCACCCGGAGTGCAATCGGGGCACACTGTGGCATGAGCCCAAGAGATGGACTCCCCAAAACACGGGCAGCACCAAACACGCTGGGGCAAGCTGGTGTCAGTGTGCACGGTGAGCCTTCCTCCCCACTCCCCAGAGAAATCATTCCGGTTTTGGTTTCCGTTAGTTGAACAGGATCTTCACTAAAAACAAACCTCCTGGTGAAAACATCTCCAGGTCTGAATCAAATCCTTCATTTGCTACTAAAAATAATGTCAATGAATGGAAGAATTTGTGAATTCTCCCAGGGAAAAGAAAAGATGATCCCATTAACCTACATTACAGCCATCGCCATTATGAGATACCATTAACCTGCAGTTCCCACACGGTCTTGTCGGAGATGCTGCAGTCATCCCTGTAATTTCGGAGATACTACAGTCATCCCTATCTTTGTGTGGTAACTCCTGGCAAACGCTGACTTTTCCGTAGGCAGTATTGCGGCCAAGTACTTTGTGGGATTATAAAGCCCAATCCACATAGCCCTGCATGAGCATTTGGGCTGTTCTTCGCCAAAGCCGAACTCAAATCAGAGCTCTAGAACAGGATCGGGTCCCCCACCATCTAAAATTACAGGATTTTACTATCTTACAAGGTCACGAGCAGTCATAGTCAATCAATACAGAGAATGATAAGAGTATCAAGAGTTTTAATGGCATAAAATTGTGTTGTAGAAGTTGTTGTTTCACTTTAAGTAACACGTACGTTTTCAGTGGCCGTTCTTCACACATTTATTGATACTCAGCCCCCGAAGTGAGAGTGTTAACGAGTACCCATATTTGCTGAATAAGTTTAACTGAATCCTACTAGTTGCAGAATTGGAATGTTATTATTTAATATAAAGCATATAGATATTTACATATACATGGGGAATATTCTATTCTCTTAATATATTCTGTTCACACATTTAGGCTCTGATTCCAAGCATTCTGGTCAGTTTAGTAATCAAGTTTTCATCTATTCAGAAGCGTGAATTTTCGTTGGCTTTTTACTTTGCGCTGTCCTTCTACCTACCAGCCCAAGATTTTGTTTTGTTTCATTCTTGTGGGGTTTTGGAGTTTTGTTTTTTTCCTTAGAGGAAGGAACTGCAGAGAAGTCAGTGTGGTTCTGCAGTACCGGAGCTGGAGCGGTCCTCGGGACTCATCGCTTGACTCCAGGTTCTTAGTGTGACCGTAAGCAAATGATTCAATCCTTACGCCTCAGTTTCCCAGCTGTAAGGTAGTGGTACCATATTACTCTCACAAGTAACATGAAGATATATTCAGTAATTACCTGCTGTTCTCCGATTGGAAAAGGATGGTTTCAGAGAAAGCTGCTGTTGGAGATGGGCGGTTGGGAATTCACAAATCTCACAAGGTCTTAATTGTGGTGCCTGTTGCCCAGGGGAAGAAACTCTCCCTTTTCCTTCCACACCAGCTCAAAAGGCAGTTGAAAAGCTCGTGGTAACATCACCAAAGCAAAAAGACTTAGGAAGCTTCAGGCCTGAAAGGCAACCAGGCAACGTGAGGACAAGATCCTACAACCTTGGCCTCCATTGCCACGCTTTAAGAAAGGCAATAAATACAGTTTCTGAGTAAGTATGCTTCCCACAGTGCAGCTAAGTATTCTTCTCAGTGGCATAAGGGTTAACTGAGCCCTAAGAATGTGGCTGATATATTATCATAGCCCTGACGTAGCCATCAAAGAGGACCAGGCAAACAGCATGTACTTAAAAATGTGAAATTCTCATACCCTTCCCTGAGAGATTTTAGTCCTTTATTCCTACCCTTGCAGGTTGTCTCTTTTTAAAAATAATTTCTCAGAATCATTCTCAAATCTAAACTTAAGAAAATCTGTATGTTAAAGGCTACGGTAAAGTAGAAACTTTTTTCATAGGTTAAAAACACCCCAAGTAATAAGATGTGTATTTCTGTAACAAGAGGTCAGATTTATGAAAAATGCAGCGGTGGTTTGTAATTTCAGATGAAATGGTCCAGTCTCGGGATAAGAAGCGGCGGATGCTGACGTGTAGTGATGTGCAAACTCCCCCACCGAGCTGAGTCTATTTCTAACTTTGCTCTAATTATCAATCACTTGATTCATGTCAGACCACTCACATTTAAATCAAGTTTTTGTGCTATTTAGACAGGTACTCTGTAAACACAGGGAGAAGAGGTGGTTTCTGGAACAGACGGGAATGGCTGCCTGAGTCCATGTTTTGTATGAACAAATTAAAAGCAAGAGTCTTTCATGCTAAATTTGTACGGCCCTCTGCACAAATTGCCCAATTTATTTAAGTATTTTCTGGTGGCGAGATGTTTTGGGACGCGGGGGTTGATAAAATGCGTTAAATAAAACACTGCGAGTCGAATTTAAGTATAAAATGAAATCCTTTCTGTGTTGGGTTTGATGTTCTTAATTTAATCCCTGGTGGACAGTAGTCTGCATTACAAAACCTTCACACATAATTTGGCACAGTTTGGATGATTTGCAATCTCTCCCTCGCTCTCTCTGCAGAGGATGCCCTGAGCAGATCCTGCGCGGGGGCTCGGTGACCTCTCCTCTCTCAGGAGGGTGGTCTCTTCAGGTCACTCTTCAGGTCATTTCTGCAGCAGAGTAAGGAAGCTTTGACTGTTTCTTCCCTTGTGTGAGTAAACAGAGGACTTTAATTTCCAGGACTACCGGTCCCTAACCTTCAGGAGCTAAGCAGTCGCTGAGGGGGATGGGGAAGAGATGCCAAAAGAAAGTGCAGAGCAAAGAATGTAAAGAATTTTGCTTATCTGTGACAAGTTTCTAAGCGTGTTTGATTATGGTAATAAGGATACCTCATTAACAAAGGATTTTAAAGGCATGTACACCATTGATAATCAGCCCTGGACAAAGCACAGCGTACATTTTTAACTTTTTTTTTTTTTTTTAATGGGATATGTTTGAAATACGGCAGCACTTTAGTGTGAATGTGGAATTTCACTTGATGCAGGAGGGTGGGGCCGTGGCAGCTAAGGAAGGAGCTGTATCTACCGAAGAGAAAGTCCCCATCGCAGGCAAGAGATGACTGTAAAACATGCACAATTCCCAATCCTTAAAAGTCTCCCTAATTGCAAATCTGCTCATTGTTTTAACTTATCTCTGCCAGTGCTGTGCTGAATTAGTCCTTTGGAGTCCCTGAATGGGATCAAGGGAAGAGAAGAGGAAAGGAAGGATGGGAATGAGAGCGAATGAGAAACAGAAGCAAGCAAGATAGCCAGAGAAAGGGAAGGGGGGTGGCGGGTGTTAAGCATAATTGCCCTTTGGCTTCCTATGGAATCGTAAAAGCTTTTGAACACCCTTGCCGAACCAGCCACGAGAATGTTTTCCGCATCCCTGCTGCATGGGAGGCATCTGGCCTGGTGCTGGGGGAGAAAGGAGAGAAATGGTTCAGCAGGAATTTACCTCCCCTGTTTGGATGCAATCTGGTGCGTGTCTTGCCTGGAAACTGGCGCAGTGAATGTCCCCCGCCACCAGCCTCTCTGCTGGTGCCCCTTGTTAGGTCTGTTGGCTGTGCCCGCCCGACCCGGTTCCCCAGCCGTGGGATGGGAGACCCACCACCACTGTGGTCACCTCCCGTTTTGGCCAGGCTGGCACTGTAGCTGGCAGCCATTCTCACCAGCGAACAAGCCATGGGAATGTACTCCAGCTCCACCTGATACCTGGCGTATTCCTATTTTTGCACCCTTATCTCCTAACGAGTTTATAATCTAGAACAGAACGGTACCCCTGCTGTTCTCCAGACTTCTTATCAAATGGGTTTGCTATCAGACACATTCAGGTGACAGAAAGGCTGCTTCTGGCCTCGTGTGGGTTCCTGTGTGGGTGCTTTTTTGAGTAGGAATGGACTCGAACAGGAATTTTGTGTTATGTCAAATGGGAGAAAAATGAAAACCACCTATGCGCGGGGCTCTTCAGGTGTGTTCCAGGTATAATACTGGGGTGCCGGCTGCCCAACCCTATACGTGGTGGGTATAACTCAATATTTCTACTTCTAGTGCCTTTGGGTTAGAAGAAAGCACTTTAATATCCATACACCTCTAATAAACTAAAGCTGTAACGAGGCTTTTTCTATTTGTATTGCTCTTTTGTTGTCTCCTATGCGCATTTACCATTGATTTTTGCCAAACTCCCCTATACCGTAACTGTGCAGTTATAAACTGGTGTTATTGAGGGGAACTGAGGAGAGAAAGGATAGCCGTAAAATTACTGGTTGCAAACAAACACTGCAGCTCTATTTGGGCGTTTATCAGTAACACCTGGAGATTATTGCATACAACCTTCCTAATCAGTAAATCAGCCAGCCACCAGTTGTTTCCTTAGCCACATCAGACAAAAATGTAACAGCTGTTTAATTTATTTTTTTTTTATGGTAGGAAATTCATATCCTGAATCATTGATATCTTTATTTTGCAACTTGCTGCCATTACATTATTTCTTTTCTTTTCTCTCAGTGTTGCCTGCTAGAACAGACGGGAGGGGCGGTCTGCGGGCACGAGGTGGCCTGATGTCAGCTTTCAGGATGGTTCCCGCATGGAAGCCGAGTGAAACTCCATGGAGCTTGCCTAAGTAAGTTGGGACATCCCCCCAGGTCCAAGGGGGGGGCACTTGCTAACAGGGGCAGGAACTGAAGGAAGCACAAGCACGGAGCCAAAGCTTTGCAAGCTCTAGAAACTCTAAAGCAAATGGCTTCGGTTGGCTTGAGACTGTGCAACAGCCAGCTACAACTGAATGCTTTATTGCCGTCTGGAAGTGTTTATTTTCTGAACATAAATTCAAGGGACAGATTCAAGGCATGTCTAGAAATAAAGCATATCATCATGTGAGCTAAGCTGACAAGGACAATTTACTGTACCCTGCATTCGTTCTGGGCCAATCGGAAGAGAAGAGGCTATTAACATCCTGAAATTCCCGCTGTTCGGCTCTCCCTGTCCCTTCACTGAACTCAGGAATGGCATGTATTAACCCCTTGAGGGCCTCCCGTGCACAGCGCACATCCAAAGAAGGGACACTTGTTTAGGCCCGGTAGACATATGCAGTGTGTCCAGCTCGTATTGACAGCAGCAGCAAACCGCTTAAAAAGCCATGACATGGTCTGCGCTGTCTGGAGGCCCAGCACAGGGTTAACAGCTTTCCTAGAGGCAGTGTCGGTGCTGTAGATGAGCATTGACTTACTCTGCTTAAATACGAGAGTTCACTGGTCAGCTTGACCTTGAATTCTCTTGCAAAGACAGGAACAAGTTGACATACTGTTCGTGTTTCCAGTGGCTGCAAAGTTCAGGGAATACAACGCAACTGCAGCTCACATGCCGTGAGCATCACTTAGAGAAGAGAAGGGAAAGTTCACTTCCTACTTTTCAAATCCTGCCAGCAAGAAAAGTAACAAAACCAGGAGAGAGTCGGAAGGTAAAGCACAAAGGGCACAACAGCAGATAATTGCAGAGGAAAGGTGCCATTCATAGTCGGGAACGTGTTATAATAAAATCCACAAGCAAAAGTCCACAAAGGACTGTTTGCATAGCAGCATTACAATATCTACATGTGTAAATAGAGGGAACGGCCTTTAAATCCACGTTGCGGCAGCAACTGCTGGGTCTTTTACCTGCAGCCACGCTGCTTGAAGTATTCCTCCTGACTTCGTGAATGTCCTTGTATAGGACAGCACGATCAGCCCTATTCGAACATTGCAGCTGAGGGAAACATTATTCTGGCTCGGAATTTGAGTTTTCAGTATACAGCGCTGCAGAAGGGCAGTGCGGTTAAGTTAACTGGTCTCCAGCCCCTTCTTTTCATCCTCTCCCCTCTTTACATGGTAGGGGGTACAGATGCAGCACAGCAGCTTGTTCCTGCCTCTTGTTCCCAGCGAAAAGCACATCTCTGCACCTCCGGCCCCTGCATAAGAAAATGTAAGCTGGAGCTTTACAGAGTGCCTGGGGAAAGGGAAGCCCGAGAAGAAAACTCCGTATCAGCTTTTCCAGGTTTTCTTTTAAATGGAGGCTGGCTCACACGTAGCCTGGTGAGGCTGAAGGCACGCAGACCCGGGCTCTCCTGCAGCCACAGAGCTGTGGAGGCAAGAGCAGAAGCAGGAGCAGGCGCTGGATCCTGGGTCGTGGTCAGCCCCTCAGAGAGCTTCTCTATTTGCTTATCACTGTGCCTAAGAACACATGGACTAAATCCACACATATTAAAAACACACCCCCCACCCCCCCCCGCAGTTTGGTCCCATTTTTCATTTGGGCCTTAGTCATTCCTCTGTATTTTGGCACAGCGTTGTGCAGCAGGATCTCTCTACTATGTTGGCATAAGGTTCACAGCTGTAATCAAAACATTTGTTCTCCTATCTTCCCCCAAATCACTTGGGGTCTCCTTCTCCCACTGAGGGGCCCGGCTCATTCATTCCCTGGCTACTACACATGGCTTAAGTATCGCAACCTTCAGTATTAGACCAGAATAATGTAAGAACCATAAAGAATCATTTATCTGGCATGACATATTTTATGCTCTTGTGAAAGTTTTCCTAAGGGACTTCTGAATGTCCTACTGGGTGACTGTAAAGACACCGAGGACTCAAAGTCATGGGCATCATCTTTATTACAAGCCCTAAAACACTCAGCACAAAGACAAAGCTGAGTGATTTAACTTTTCTGAAATTAAGATACTGTATCGTCTCACCAAAGTGCTTCCGAATATCCCTTTAAGAGCAGGGTGGTTTGGGGCTGAAAGGATCCTAGTGCTGAAATTGGTCTTAATCTTCTATTACTACAGAAATGTTTCTGTGCTTTAAAAATACACTCCCTATTCCTTACTTTCAGACTGCCCTAATCTCAAATTAGCCTTCTGAGCAAAGGTCAGGAGTGCAGGAGTGCAGGTCTTATTGGTTCAATTAAAGGAAATAACACAAAATCACACAGGCTATTGCAGAAGTCTTTGTCAACAACTTCCTGAATATCGAGAGGCTGCTCAGGCATAAGCTGTCTATGCGGCCAGATAACGCTGTTATTAGAAACACACTAGTGTGAGAGATTAAAAAAATATATATATATGTACACACATGGCTAATAGATACATTTATCTCATAGCTTTCACAGTATAAGTCTTGGACTAGTGCTTCTGATTAATTATTAATGTTTGTCGTCTTGTTCCTTTTTTTGGTGTGTTTACAACTTAGCCTTGCCTCGCTCTCTTTTTTTCCAAAATGCTTGCATGTGACAAAGCTCAGATAACTACACTGGTAGCCGTCATGCTATTACTCACCAATGT
Organism: Larus michahellis; assembly: GCF_964199755.1. Classification (NCBI taxonomy): domain Eukaryota; kingdom Metazoa; phylum Chordata; class Aves; order Charadriiformes; family Laridae; genus Larus; species Larus michahellis. The sequence continues at coordinate 10,227,631 of NC_133898.1, forward strand.
CCTTAATAATGACAAAATGTTAAGTATAGTGTACCAATAAATATTTTGGCGTTAGGGAACTGGCAGGTACGTGGGGAAGGCACTTTGTGTTAACAGTTGATATACTGTTGTTACACTGATGAAAACTGGGGCTAATGCATTTGTGTAAAGATCCTCTTTTTAAAGTGATTTTCCTTTCTTTCTTTCTTTTTTTGTTTGTGTCCTTGTGCCTGAACATTTGACCCTGGGGGAGTAGGATGGAAAGATTGTTTAAACAGCAGAGAATTGTTTATTTCAATTTTCTCCCTCTTTTTCCCCCCTTTCAGTTCTCTTTACAGGTAAATCACTCGCAATACGGGAGAATCTCAGAAGGTTCAGAGGTTTGGGGCAGGAAACGCGTCCCTTCCCCCAAAGTTTGGATTCAGAGCTAAATTTATCTGAATGCTGTCATTTCCCTGCTTTTCCTTCTCTACCTCCTTCACTACATTCCTCTTTCACCCTCCCCATTCCCAGCCACCCAGATCTTATCCTTTCCTTGACCTGCAGCTCCCCCTCCCTAGCCTTCCACCGCTCTGAAACGTCCGGAGGCTACGGCTGAAGGTGGTGGTTTCTCCTGGAGGGTTTTTTTTTATTCCTGGGCTGTACTATAGCAAGAAACGCTCTATAATCCTTTGCCCTCAGAGGCTGTCTCCATCGACAGATGCTAGAAGTGGGTTCGGTGGCCGCTAAGACGAAAAGGCAGGAGCGGTGCCCAGCAGAGAAGTCCAGGCTTGTGCATGGCTCGATGGGTGCCAGCGCCCGCTGGTGACGCAGCAAAGGGCACACGAAGGTACAGGCCATTGCAATTTGGTTTAGGTAAAAGGATTCTGAAATAGGTGCAGGAAGTTCAGCCAAATTTCCAGCCTGCTCCTGCTTTCTCTGACACATTCTGCCCCTTTGCATCACTTCTCACTATCTCAAACGGGTGTGTCCTGGTAGGGAATACACAGAGTTCAACAAGATCCCTCTTTCCTCCCCCCCCTTTTTTTTTTGTTTGTTTTGTTTTGTTGTGTTTTTTTTTTAAAAATATTGTGGTCTTGCACTGTGGCTATTCTAGTTTTTCACAGAAGTGGCAGGCAGCCAAAGACTGGAGTCATTATTTGCAAACGCTAAAAATAGAGTCAAGATTTATAGGAAGAAAACAGATATGTCTTGTTATAAAACCATGAATAAGGACTGGCACGAGCATAATGGTTTATTCTTTTTTGATATTGCTTATTGTAAATTGCAGTCTGTCTTTCTGGGAGATACACTACGTAGTTACAGTACAGAAACATTTCCTTTAGTTGAAAGTGCTGAAGAACTGCAGTTTATTTGTTGTAAAGACTTGATTATTCAAAGGAAGTGATAAGAGATGAGGGAGCCCCTGGGAATTTTGTGCATTGTTGGGGTGTTTTAAAAGTTTGTTTTAAAAGAAGTATTAGTGATCTTCTTCTGCAGGTCGCTGCTGATAAAAATTACGTTCAGCGCGCCTCCTCACACGGCATAAAGGTGCCTCACGAGTTGCACTTCTGGCTAATATTGCTTGTTATTATAAACTGTGAACATCACATCCCTGATCTAACTGACATTAATAACACTACACATACTGTCTCCTTCCTCATAGGCTCTGCCGGGGCAGCAACAAAGGGAACAGAAAAAAAAAAAAGAAAAAAATAAAAGGAGGGGGGAAGCATAGAGAAAGAGAGGGAGAGACTTTGAGACTTTCACAAAGAGTTAAAAAGGCCTGATGAAATCCTTACAATGTACACCATATGGCTTGACATTTACCAGATTAGTTAAACATTTCTACTGGGGATAAATATTCCTGCACATCGATGTAAAGAAATTGCATGAGACAAGGGCACATACAGCATATTTATGCCATGGAGTAATCTTTTTTTTTTTTTTTCTTTCCTCCTCCTCTGCCTTCCCCTTCGTTAGCAGCGTTCAGGTTACCGACCGTGTAAGGAGCAAGCGTACTAAACCCGCGTGAACCCCCATCCCCTGCACCCCTGAGCTGCTGCTCCGTGTGGCTGCAGACACAAGCCCCCTCCCAACATCGCCCCAAACGCGCTCAAAACTCTCACCCAAAAAAGTTTGGAATGAGCAATCTTACTATAAAAAAAAAAAAACCAAACAACCCACCAACTCTATGGAGAGGCTAAAACATTGAAGTTTGTCAAAATGTATTTCAGGACTCGGGTTGCCTGTGGAGAGATGAGTGTGATGGCTGCCAAGCTGATCCGAGGCGGGTTGATGCAGAGGAGGTGACTGCTGGTGCCCGTGTCTGGTGCAGACGACTCCGCTCCTTGGTGAACAGCCCTAAAGCCATAGATTTCATTTGATCTTTGCAAAGGCTAACATCTGTCTGCTGTCATTTTAGTAAGATTGATGACAGGCTGGGCTCGGGGAGGAGGAGGGGGAGTGCAGCGGGAGGAAGGCTGGTCCCCGCAGCCCTGGCGGCTGTGGCCGAGCCTGCCCGGAGTCGTTGGCCCGGACCCTCTGGTCGGCTGCGGCAGTGGCAGGGAGTCGCTCCTGCACCACTCCGGCAGTAATTGCGCTGGGTTGTTACAGCAGATTGCAGGAACTCGCAGACGTAAAGGCAGCATTTTGCACCTTATATATCTTAATAGATTATTCGCGTCACAAGCAACACAGAGCGAAATGTTATGACAACCATAAGAATGTAGTTTACTGTGGCTTAATGTGGCTGGGCACTGTAGGGTAAAGCTATCAAAAAATATATTTTTTTTTTTTAAAGTTTCCGAGAGAAACTAACCGATGTGGACATGCAGCTATTTTTATAGGAAATCCTGACTTTTGGCAAACTCTTTCCAGACTAGAGCAGAAAATGCTTACTCTTTTTATTAGGAATAGTATCGCAGTGCCAAAGTAAAAATCATGTGCTTTCCCACTTGGAAGCTCTCTTGCAAGCTGATGTCTGAGCTGATGTAATAGGGGAATCTTCTACAAGGGACACATGTCCCAAACGGGGCAGCCAGTTGCTGGCTGCGGCATGCAATACGCCTCGGAAAAAAATAGCTTTCATACTTGGGCAGGATGAAGTCCGTGTATCTTTTTCCATGAATGAATGAGTGAATGAACGACTATCAATGCTGAAATTTGATCTTACGGCAAAATCCTAGAGATTCGGGTTTCACCAGGCAGGCGTATGTATACAAGAGGGACTTCTGGGAAGGAGGTGTGGTGGCTGCAGAAGAAATGCCTAGTGGTAGGGTTACTGCCCTCGTGGACTGGGAAGCGGGAAACGTACCTGTGAAGCTTAATCCCGATTCGAGATTGGAAACCATTGAGGCAAGGGCTGGAAGCGGCCCTAGATCCTCTCTGGGCGCTGGAGGGGAGATGGGTGCATAAGCCGGTAGCTTTGAAACGCTGGAATTCAGAATATGCCTGATCTAAAACTCCAGGCTGGGATGTGCACGGACTTGGGGAGAAGCTCTGCTCCAGCCCCTCCTGATGAGATTTGCAGTGCCAGGAGCGATGCCGTGCACATTTTAACCACACAGCGTCCCATCGCAACGAAATGACATCGCGTGAGGATGGGATTTCAGCTGTGGGCAGGGAAAAATGCAGTTTAGAGGACGAAAACAAGCTGTGCGCTTCTGATTCCCGTGGGTCAGGGAAGAGCAGAGACTCCCACCCAAACGGGAGGGCTGGCTTGTGCCCCACATGAACTTTGCGCTTGGGTGATCGCGGGTGCCTGGATTGATAAAGAGTGAGCCAGAGAGCTAAATACACCTACGGAGGAAAATAAGAGCAGATAATGGATTGGCGTAAGTCGCAGTATATTTCCTCCTAGTGATGAAAGGCTAAGAGTGAGTTATAGATCTTTCCTCCCGATAAGAACAGATACTTCTTTCCGAATCATTTATCTATAAGATACTGAGATATTATTTAGGTCTGCGTTGGTATTAATCTGGCTCTTTGCGTTTTCGTCCCAGTCCTTTAGCAGGTGAAAATGTGCTGGTAGGGACCCTAGAGGTTTCGTCCGCAGCTCCCATGGATAAGGAATTAGTTTTTATTGTAGGGAGCTGAGAAGAAAGAGGGCATGTTTATCCTGGTGTCGCAGGTAAACGCAATACGGCTATTTATGCATCACCAGAGTTTAAACCTTTGTTTGTTCAGGTCTTAATGTACGAGAAGCAATCACTGTAAGTGTTACAAGATCTGTTTACTGCTCTGGATGTAATTAACTTTAAAAAAAAAAAAAACCACAACAGAAAGGATGCCTGTATGAAGAAAACAAGCCCACCTGAAGACCTTGATGTAGGAAGAGCCTTCTTTCTCCCTTTGACTGCTCCGGAGCCGCCGGCGTGTCAGGTGGGTGCGCTCGGCCCTTTCATCCCCGCAGCCAAGGCCGCAGAACGTGTACACGCCCGGGAGACAGGACGCACACGGTGACACCCGTGTGAGGGCGGGCAGCCCGGCCTGGAACGGGGGATTCAGAAAAAAGCAGCATGTTTTTGTCAACGGGGAAAGATTAGAGTACCGGATTTTACAGCTGGGGTAGAGAAATGTTTTCCATGTAATTAGAAAATGATTGTTAATAATAATGTTGTTATTTTTTTAGAATTATTTACTAAAGGTCCGTTGTTCAGCCCGCTTGCTCAGAGGGGCCGGGCCGTGCCCTGGGCTGGGGCCGCCAGAACCGCCCGGAACCGGCTGGAACCTGCTGGAACCGGCCGTGCCGGGCGGGGCAGCCCCCGCCTCCCCTCAGCCTCCAGCTCTCCGCGGAGCCGCCCGCGGCCCGAGGAGGCGGTGGAAGGCCCCGGGACGGGCAGCGGCGGCGGGGCCGGGAGAGAGCGCGGGTGAGCTGGGGACAGAGCCGGCGGTGGGAGCGGGGGACAGGCGCCGTGTCCCCGAGCGACGGCTGTCTGCCTGCAAAGACGCTCGCGGGGGAAGGGGACTCGCTTCCCCTCAACGCTCCGCTGTATCGTCGCCTTCTGTGATCTCAGCCGGAGCCTTTGCTGTCATGCTTCCCCCCCTGTAAAACCCCTGCTTTTGAATCTTAAGAGAAATCTTTACAGTGGTCAGTAAATCCTAATGTTGTACTTGTTCTGTTTTATGAGATTTCCAGTGACAGGCGGCTTCGGAGATTTGTCCCTTGGCGGATCAAACAGCTCTGTGGACACAGCGGACTTGGGCTGAGGAGGGAGGAAGAAGTCAACTGTCCCCATCTTGTTTAAATGAGCTTCAGGTTCAGTACATTAACGTGCTAATAAGGAAATCTTGTGTTCCCACACTGTTCTTAAAGGCATTCTCACACTGCTGACCTGACCCCTTTAAATCCTGGCTTTCCTGAAGGAAAAGCTGATCCATCAGGCCTTCTGTATCTAAAATGGGATGAAAGGCAGCAATGGGCCCATTTCTATGCTGGTGTTTCTCAGGTACCTCAAGCAGCCTTGTTCTTTTTTGTATTCATCTCTCATTTCCCTGGGAAGGAGAAGGAAAAAAAAAAAAAAAAGAGGAAAAAAACCCTAGATGTGAGAGCGCAAATCACTAAAGATGAGAAACAGCAAAAGGAAATAAAGAGGTCACACACCTAAGTTAGCTTATGATTAAAAAGAAATTAGTGGGGCTATTTTTAATTTGTTTAAATATATTACTTTCTATTAAGAAGGTCTTTATATTTCACTAAGTATGAGATGAAGTGTGTCACAAGAGGAAGATTTTTCAGTTCTAGTCTCTTTTCTCTTAAACAATTAGAAGTTAAACTCCACTGAAGTCACGAATATGAAGCCAGCAGAAATGGCAGCAGCGTGGGACTTTTCCATTATATACAGTGTGGTGGCCTTGCAGCGGGGCCAGTTTGCAAGAATTCAGGGAAAAAACCATAAGCTGTGCACGACAGGTACATTGTGGGTAGGTCTGTTGTACTGTATAGCCCCCGAAGTGTTCAGCCGTAGAATGTTGTGCAGCCTTGAGAAGCAAAAACGTGGCATCCCTGCGCTCAGGCCCAGCCCAGGGAGCTGGTGGGAACCATCTTGGAGGCTCAGGTGTATCTTGCAGCTGAGTGTTGCTGTGAGAGCTTATGTCTTTTTTTTTGTAAATCTGCGAGGCTATGGATATTTTCAGGCTGCGGCTGACAGAAATTAGGAAGGATAGTTGTAAATGGAGTTTTGTTATGCCAGAAGTCTATGACTGAGCTTTTTTCATCAGCGCACAAGCTAAACAGTGATACAACTGTTCTAAGACTTCCCGTGAGATTGCTTGCTTTTCCATTCTTCCTCTATATTTTCGCTTCTGGAATATCTCTTTTGTTAAATGGAGTGCCTTAACAGTGAACATAGCAATTGGGTTAGTCTCCGCAAACCTGTGAGGCTATGAGGGAAATCTACCACAATGTTTAAAAAAAATTAGTAATAAAAGGTTTGGTTAGGGATTTGTCACAAAACTCCGAAACAATGCTAACACCCTCCGTGTCTTGTTTCTTTCTCAGCTGGAAAGTCAGGCCAGAATCAGTGAACATTTCACCAAGTCTTGCTAACCTTCTGAGCTGAGTTGTGAGAAATTGTTCTTGACATCACATGAGCTGGGCCACAAGGCAGGACTAATGTGATATTTGCTGTCGAAGGTTTCCTAGGAAACATGCTACTTAGAGCACTCAGCCCTCCCTGCCACCCTTCCCACGTCCTCCAGTTTCACCCGTTCCCACAGGTTTAGCAGAGGGCAGTGATGTCCCCTCTGACCTCTGGACACCCCAGTGCAGACCTCCCGCTACAGTGCGATGCTTCCCAGCAGCACTGCACACCCAGATTTTGAAGCTCACCCCCCTAATCGGCCTTTTTTCTATGATTGATCCCTTTCCCTCCTTTTTTTTCTCCCCCCACATGCTCTGCAATGGGAGAGGTGAGAGACACTGGGCTACATCCTGCAGAGAAGGAAGTTTGAGCCTTCACAGCAATCCTAATCTTTCCTGCCAAGGGGAACTGGTGGGAAAAGGTTAGGATAACTTAAAACTTAACTTGCCACAAGGCTCCTCATCTTTTGACTGCACTTTCCAATACAGTAGCTATACCTGTACATAACCTGTAGGGATTTCTCAGCAGAACGGGGTTCCCCAGTTCATTCCCACAGTTTCATCTGGTGGCTGTGGATGCTGTCCTTGACATCAGACCCACATAAATGATTCCTGTCATTCAGGCCAAACTTTTCAGCTTGGCCGCTTGGAGCAGCAGGATAGTTCCCATTGAGGATGAGATGAATGGAGTCGGTTCACACATGTTAACCAAATGCAAATCCTTAGATGGAAACTCATGGTCAGCTTTTTCCAATGCTATTTTCAGAACTTCCACAAAAGACTGTGCTGTGATTATATGTATTCATGATATGTATATCATGTATTCAGCTCAAACAATATTTGAATGATGCATTTAGAATTCTTCCTAAAAAAGGACCACGCTTCTGTAAACTGCATCATATTTGTAAAAGAGGGGAAAAAAAATCTAGCTTGCTTTTCCTTTCTTTCTCTCTTTATGTTTAATATATCATTTCATAAGGCTGTAAGAATTGGTCTTAATGCTACATTACACACAGACACACTTCTACATAATCATATGCATTTGCATGTATGCCATACATAAACAACCCTATGGAATCCCGACTCTTCATTGTTAAGTTTGTCTCCATATTTTTCAAAGCAAAGAAGCTCTGGGTGTCAAAGAGTTGCTTTTTTCACTCTTTCAGTGGACTGTACAGCAAATACAGACAACAATATAAGGCATCGGGGGGATCATGGGTCGGGTTTTTTTATTGTTGGTTTTTTTTTTTCTTTGTCCTACCTGGTCATTTATAACTACCTATTTTCCCTCTTGTCTCCTCCACTGATAAAACACCATTTTTTGGGCTCCGTCATTAAGTGTCCTTCATGTTGCCAATATTGATTTCCTCAACCCCTTGAAGGCCAAGAGTGTCACCTCCATGATGCTCCCTGCAGCCACTGACTTGGAAAACAGGAGAGCTAAGGTTGCTACGGCCAAACATTGTTTTCCCACATGGTAGGCAAGAAGACAAGTAGCCTTAAGTCACTGGACTGTCTGATTCATTTATCTCTGTGATGCCGTTCACTTCACCTTGCCGCATGTTTGTGTAGTGAAGCTGTTTGGCCAACATGCCCTATGGGCCTTGTCTTAGTAATGAAAGTGCAGAGGGTGGAAAAGAAATTCCATTCTGGATTGTTTAGCTCTCTCTTCAGTTTCCAAAGGTATCCAAAAGATTGAGCTGGCTTTTTGGTGTGCTTTCAGATTCAGGAGAGCAGCATCCGCTGTGCCCTGCAAAGACAGCAGGACTTCGCCTGTGTCAGTCTGGGCAAATTTGGGTCTTTGTGGCCAGAGAAGGAAAACCAGTAATACTCTTCTCTTTCTGTTCAACCCAGAAAATTTTCTTCCAAGTATTAAGACCGTAGGACAGATGATGACAAACAGCATCAGCTTAGGTGGGAATCTGCAGACAAGTCTCAGGTCTGTACCGATCTTATAGATAAGCACTTTTCATTGTAGAGTTACGCTTTTCGTGCATGGAAGTGATGGTGGATTTGCAAATCAACCTCTATCTGTGAGGCACCGTCACGAAACCACATTGCTCATAGAAGACAGAACTTTTCTAAATTATGATAGAATACCCAATATTTAAGACTCTAGTGGGTCACCCAGACAATTCACTCATTTTCAAAACACTTTAAGAATGTCAGTCCTCGTGGCACCGTGTATAATATATGTCAGGGGATATTGTTATCCCCCATTGCCAGCTGAGGAAGGGAGGAAAGGAGATTACAAAACCACAGCTTGAGTTATTGTTGGAGGCAGGACTGGAACTCGGGATTTCCTGGACAGATTACCACCCTTCACTTCTCCCTCAGTTGGTATAATTAGTAGCGTCCTGGATCTCTCTTATTCCCATGCAAGAACACATTTGAATACATTTTTCTTTGAAATTATCTGTTTTGGGGTCATATCTGTTGTGCGCTTCTGGGTGTTAATGATCTGTTGTCTGCGGTGAAATGCTCACTAGTACACTGTAGATCGTGAACAGATGTAAAGGTTCCACTTGTGACTACCGATTTAATCCCTGGATTTCTGAAATTGGCTACCTGTAAAACTTTGGGAGCCACGTCTTGAAAAACCACAATCCTTTGTAGCTGCGTGATTTTTTTGTTCCTGGCTGGTAGCCATTCAGATGGATATCTTACATCCTTGAGATGAACTTAGTGCAGTCCTCATTGACCTAGCAAGCCATTTTTTCCCTGATGACAAGCTGGGATCACATCTTGTAATGACTGCTGCAAGACTGTCTTGTTAGGGAAAGGGCTAAGGTGGGATCGTCTTTAATGACAATGAAAGCACCTCATAAAATCCGATCCTTCGGTTTTACAGGCATGGCTCTAGAATTTTAGCCGATGCAGACTTAGTAAATCAGTCAGTCAAAAATTATATCAGTTGAAGTATAATGTTCATGGCAGTCCAAAAACCTGAACATGTAGGTGATTTGGAGGGCATTTTGTTAACTCTTTAATTGGTCGTTTGAGTGCTGGAGGCAGTAGCTAATTGCCTGTAGGTCAGAGTAGTCCTGGAGCTTAGGTAAATGTATATTGTCATGTGTCACATTTTCATATGGCTCCTTTGCACAGGTTGGTAAAAATGATTGCTGCATAATTAAAATTAAGACAAGGTGGGAAAAGTGATTCAATTAAACCCCTGAAGCCATCGCACAAATTATCTGAAGTACCAAAAACTAATGAATAGTTAAAACTAGTTTTATCTTTTTACTCTTCATTCTTGAATCCTGAAGGTATGAAAATGGCTGGAGTCTCTCTCAAAGTTCTGAGAGAGGTAAGTTTTTGGGTGGGCAGTGCAAGTATGAGTCAGCGCAGAGGAATCCAGGCCTTTTAAAATACCAGCACACAGAAACTTTGTTGCCTAGTTGTTTTGAATTGAAAATAACCAGACCTTACGCACAAGAGACCTTTTGGTTTCTCCACCAGCCCAGAATTATTTTGAAAACATCTGCAATATTTCACTCTGCATGCAGCAGGTATTATATACCAGGGAGGGTGATGACAGTAAAAATAAATGAGATATGTTGTAACCAAAACATCCCAAGTTTTACATCATACATTTCACAACCCTAGCAAGCATCCTGTGCTTTGACTTGAAGGCTAAGGGCATGTGGTAGTTTTACAAATGTCTATTAGTATTAACAAATATGTTCCATTATTAGACAGTGTGCCACTGCCCCAACCTCCTGGTGCAAGAGGTGAGTTAATATGACTTATAAAATATAAGAGTGCTGCAGGCACAAGCTATGGAAATAAGAGCCCCGGCTAAGCAGGAGGTCTCGTTACACTTGGTGGGACAACTTACTAGAGGCCTGAACATGAGTATAAAAGCTGCCTCCCAGCTAAGGCTTTTTATGGTTCCTGTCCTTTCCCAGAGCTATACGTTAGGAGTTTAAAGAGCAAAAAGGTCTGCACTTTTGGATACTGGCAGCATGCTAATTCTGGCTGGGTATAAAATGAGAGGTGAATGAGAGAATTAAGATACGTATGTTTGCCCTATCCCTGCATTTTTTAACAGAATTTTTTGATGGTTGAAAGGAGTGGGGCACTTCGGAGTTGTGCTCTTGCACGGGTTATTTTTTTCATGGCTCTTTGCTGCTAGCCGTAAACCTCCGTTTCTGGGAAAGAGAGTGTTTCTTGGCCAGGGTTGCCAGGACTGTGAGTATGTGGACAGAGAGGACCCAATATGCTGAAACTGTATAAACAGTACACCTTACGTGGAAATAAAAAAGTCTTGCTAATCTTCATTAGAGCAGATACTGTCCTGGAAGATTTTAAAAATATACCCTAGTAGAGACTGTTTCCAGCCATCCAAGTAGAGGTGTCTGTAGGCATTGCCCCTAGCAGGGGTGGTGTAGATTTATAGCATAGATGAAGAACAATAGTGTCTTTTTATGCTTCGGCATCTTTGATGTTGTTCTTGCTCTGCATTTGAAAGTAACAATAATAAAACCTATTTCTGACACTTACCCAAAGCTTAATCAGAAACCTTAAATAGGAACGAATTTATTATCACAGGTAGCGTATTCATCTAAGTACTAGCTTTATCAAGCCAAGAAAATCCCTGCTGAGGACCAGGATGATTCAGGCTATAGTAGGTTATGAAAACATGATGATGTCAACTCACTAGATGGGTCCTTCATCATTGGGTAAAGCTTCTGTAGGTAGAAAAAATAAACCTTCCTGAAGATTTCTGTGGATCAAAATCCCAAGAGATGCAGAGAGCAGAGTAGGGAAACAGGAAAAAACTGAAACACAAGAGGTGTTCAAATCACATGAGGTCTCCACTTTTCCGTGCTTCCTAGTGGAAAACCAAACAGCCAAACATTGTCAGGAGTGTCCTAAAAAATCAAAATTGTGAATGGGCAAATGTCTCTCGTGGTGTTGCAGTCTCTCTACCAAAATGCTTTCTTCAGTCTCTTTTGGTGTGCGTTCAGCCTGGACTGCTGGTAATCAGAGACCAAATTTCCGCTGTTTCTTACCTGCAATTTCAGAAAAAGCACTGCCTATGTGATCAAATGGAGTGTTTTTCTGTGGCCTTTTCTATATACCCTTGGCCTGAGACCACCTCAATGCCAGGTAAAGTGTTGCTTCTGACCAGTCTAGGTTTTCATTCCACTGCAAGGCATAAGCGACAGTCTGTAGTTGCTTGCTTTTATGAATGCAGATTGAGATTTTAGAAGACTACCAACAAAAAATAGATTATGATACAGGCTGTTGCGGATTGCACTGAGAGCGCACTGAAATTCCTGCTCTGCGTATAGGAACATGGAAATGACTCAAGAGTGTTTGGGATGCCTTTGTGGATTCCATATATACATATATATAGTGTTGTATTACTTTTATGTAGATGTATATGGCAATACCATAGAAAACTAATATGAGACATAGAAGTTAAAAGACATTATGTGACAGATTCACAATTTTTCCTCTGTGTATAGAGAGAAATTCAAGGTCATGGTGCTAAATTGATCTTTCAAATGTGCCTCCTTTCATTGACTACAGAAGGTTTGGACCAGTGCCCCCTGTTTACTCTAAAAATACATATTTTAAGATATTGAAAACCAGTATTTTGGTCTGCTAATATGGACCTTGTCAAAGAAAAAGTGCTAGCTATCGCCACCAGCCAGGTCCGTTCACATCAGACCCTGCAAATAACAAGTGTATGCAAAGAGTTTAAAACGTTGGTCGAGGATGCAGTCAGTATTGCTGGTGGTGGTGTTAGGAGCACAACCCTTGCCTGCTAGGCTTTGTGGAGAAGACCTACACAATGTGCTCACAATCAAAGCAGTGGATGGTAAAGGAATGTATTAGGGCTTTGGAGAAATTGCTTTAAAAGTCTCTGGAATTACAAAACCATTGAGAGAGACTTTCCACAGACTGACTGGAAATGCCCTGTGAGTCACTGGTAGGTTCCCCTGGGAACTGAAGGAGCCAGTAGGAAGATGGTAATGGCCTGTTAAATTCGATAGGACATGCTTTGGTGGTGAGTGGTGGGACCGTGGCATTTCCGTGTGTTTTTGCTAGCTAGCGGCAGAAGGGCATGCCCATTGTGCTTCCTTTGGGGTACGTTTTACATGCAGCAAGATAGGGATGCTAAGGAAGCTGCCTTCTCCCAGAGAGCATGGAAGCACTGAATTTCCCTCTGGAGTAGCACTCCTCTTGATATGCATCAGTGTTTTAATGGTATTCTCTTGTAAAGAGGAGATTTTAAAGGGTGTTTTTAATAAGTGAGACAAACTTAAACCTCGTTACCAGTGAGTCTGGGGACCCACCATCCTTGTGTTATCTCAGAGGGGCACAGCCCTTGCTCACATTACCTCATGTGCAAGGACCAAACCGGTATACTGCTGGAGGCAACGGTTCTTGTATAAGCCCAACGAAAAATCGGGGGTATGAGAGATTCCTGTGGTAGTGCAGTTGCCCAAGGATGCATCTGGAAATAAGGTCTGCTTTGCTGTGGGTAGGGCCATTACACTGATGTTACAGGCTTTGCAAGATTATAATGTTCTCTGGGTGTTCCCACCTTCTCCTGGCTTATACATAAGAAGACAACGAGGCTGAAAAGACCCTGTTGGATGGCCAGCAAGGGACAAAGTTAGTAATGATCACCGTGCAAAGAAAGATTAGGCATGAGTAGGGAAATTAGCTTGATTTGTTTAGACAACTTTATGACTTTGTTTTCCTTCCTGAAGTTTTTTGTTGGTTCTTCTTTAGTAAAATAAATCACAGTTCATAAGATAGCACTATAGAAATAAATACCCTGCTGTGTTGCAATGTTTTTGGTGGCTCACAATTAGCCTTGATAACCCAAAGGATGGAGGCTAGCATATGCCATGGGTGGAGTCAGGAATAACATGCATCTTTGTGTCTGTTTACGTATAACCAATTTCTTTAGTCAGATGCAGGCCAAGCTGAATTTAGCCATCTCGGCCTTGATATTATCCATGTGGCTAAAATTGCCAGTCCATTTACCCTGGAAATTATTACAGTGGTGCACTGCCAAATGCACAGTTGTATTGCTCCTCCACTTCATGCTGTTGTGTTCTAAGTTAAATGTACCTCTGAGTCTCAAGCAAGATTGAGTGGTTTTTTGTTTTAAAGAAACTATTGGGGGGGGGGGTGTCTTTTAGTGCTCTTTCAGAAACTACCAATATTTTTTGTCATTTACTTCTAGCTTAGGTAGTTATGACTTAAAGGGTAAGAAGGAAGTAAAAGGGCTTAAGTAAGAATTCAGATGACGGATCACTTGAATTTATAGTGGGAAATCTGCTTTAGTGAAGGCTAGAGTAGGAGCTAGAGTAGGAGCCAGAAAATCCTAGTTTTTTCTACACAGAGCCAGAGATCAATGACTAACCCAAGTTTGTGAGCCATAAAACAAGCATAATACTTAGACCTCATATAGATGATGAAGATAAGTCTATCGATGATGTCGAGATGAATCCACAAGAACTGTTTGCTTGGAAATACATATAGAGAGACTCTGCTATACTAAACCAACCTGTCTCATTGTGTGAATCCCTCTTTAAAGGATGAACATACTCAGGTATCCCTGAAGAGCAGCCATTTGGGGCACCTCTTCTTCTGGAAAGCTGTCTGGATCTGCATGCTTCAGAGGCATCCCAAGCTGGGGAGGAGATGTTTGTTTTCCAGTTAGCTCTTGTCTAAGGAACAGACCTAAAAGAATGAGCCCTCCATTAGGAAAACTACTATAAACGACAAATTCTTCACTGTTGTTCCCAAAGCAGACATGTTTTGTTAGGGTCACTCGTTCTGCAGTAAGAGTTTTCTTACAGTCTCATGAGGAAATAGTCTTATATCTCCATGGAGAAAGATTCATCTCTCTATGCGATTCTTCTTTTGGGTAGGATAAGGAAAGCAATTGCAAGGATTAAAGAGTAACAGCTCTCATGAAGGAAACGGGCTATCGGCCATCTCTGGAAACCAGCAGTGCCTGTCAGGGAGAAACTCCCTTCTCCTCGTACAAACCACACATTTCACTGTGCACTTGCAAGGCAAAGATTGAGCATAATATATACCTATATCTTAGTCAATAAAACCTGAACACAGAGAATAAATATTATGTCCTTTCTTGTTTGTTTTGCAGAAGAGAACAGAGGCTTGCTGGCACCAAGAGAAACCTTTTATTTTTGGCTTTCGCTGCCATTTTTCCTCGGTGGAAAGGGGGAGACATTCTGGCTCTAGTTGCATCTGTTTTCACTATTACCAAGAACAAAACTTCCATTTTCCAAGTGAACTTAAGGTCCAAGGGCCAGCTCAGTTTCCTTCAATAACGCCTGAATCTTTCTCACATGATCAGCTCTTCTCATGATGAGCATGAGAAGGAAGCCAGGAAGGGCAGCGCAGCTGTCCAAAGCAAAATCTTTCCTCACATTCTTGCAGAATTGAGGCGAGATTTCTATTTGTTACAAGGTTGAATTACAAAAGCAGGGATAACGTGTTTAGTTTGCAGTGTGCTTGTGCTCTCAAATCACTCTAGATGACCGGTCTGTTACATTCTGCCTGCTCTTGAAGCCTGAAAGACCCTCTGTTAAGAGTAAGCCTGGTGGTAGCTTGCAAACCAAAATAATACTCCCACCGCTCTCTTGTGTAGATTCAGACTTGAGTCATGGGAATGGACAACCAGGGTGTGTGTGACCAAGTCTGTTTGAAACATTGCAAATGGTACCTGAAATATAATGTGCTTTTTCACCCCATTTTCTTCCTATGCTGCTTCTTCCATTTCCCAGCACAAGAGTAATTTTTTAGCCTCCTTTTCCCCTCCAGCTGGCATTTGCCTCCTTCCTCTTTCCATGCAGCCCACAAAGGTTTGCCGCTCTCTCAGCCGCTGTATCGGGCCCCGGACACTGTTTGATAAACAGCGGCTAATCTCGAAGGAGCACGTCCGCTCTGCTGGCCACGCAGTGGGAAGTGGCGGTTTCCCTCACGAGGCCCCACAGCAAGGCCCCACTCCCCGTTTTCCCCTTACCCCCCTCCCGCTTCATCCCAGCACCCGGGGTGAGTCCTGGCCATGGGGGCCAGGGAGGTCCCCTCTGAGCAAAAGCGATTAGATTAAGTTAAAAATGATAAATGTGACAGATCGGATGGGTTAGATGGAAGATAGACAGATTATTCTTATTTTTTACTTAAGTAACTTGAATTTTTAATAACCTTGTTGTTTTTTTGTTTTTACCTTAGGTGGCTGAAGGTAAATATCTGCAATTTGAGCAGTACTGCTTTGTTCCAACTGGACACTTGGTATTATTGATTTCTGGAATGAAACAGTGTACTCGTTCTTCCAGCCCAAAAGTGAGTGTTCTTTCTAAAATCTTCTTTCTAGGAGTAAACATCCCCATAATAGTCATTGCCGAACTGTTTGCAGTAGACAAGCACAAAAGGGTTGCAAATGCAGCCAGAGATAGACATCAAAAGAAAGATTCTCAAAAATGTTTGGCGCTGTTTGCTCACCTTTGGAATATACATCCTGTTCCTCTTCTTAAAATATTTTATTTTATTTTTTTAATGTAGCTGGGTGAGCTGGTATTTCTTTTGCTCAAGCTGTCTCTAAACTTATATTTCCAACAGTGGTAGCAGATTATGAGACGATACTTATAGAAATGACATTATATCATTCTTTAAAATACCCATCCTGAAAGGCAAAATCTGCAGAAATTATAGGACTAAGAGGCCTCCTTTGAGAGGCAGAAACTATTTTAACTCGTTATTTTTAGAGCTCTGCAAATCACATATTTTTCTCCTCACTGGCAATGCAAAAAAAAAAAGGGAAATTGTAATAAGTTTTAAAAAAAAGAATCCTTCACAACTCTTTTCTATAAAATGGAAAGTTGAAATATGTCATTTGTGGGCAAATGAGATGCTTCACTTTAATTTCAACCATGTTTTTTTACTTCCTTTTCTTAGAAAAAAATGAAACACAGAATGGTCTACTGTGGGATGGCCTCCCATGTGGCCTGGATGGGGGTTCTTGGTCAGGACACTTGTCCTGGAGTGTGAATAGTGACACAGACACACACAAACCTAGATGTTTCTTTAGTTGGCTGATCCACCGCGAACATCGGTAACCGCCTGCCTGTGAGTCTATGGTCTTTGCTCCCACCTCCTCCAAGCGCCACAAGCTGTGCAAAATTAAACAAAGAAATTGAATGACCTGGAATATTTCAGAGGAATAATGCTGAAATCTTCCATGATCGCCGGCATTATCCTCAGCACTATTTCTGAAATTAGCCTATTAAGTCAATAGCCAGGGATGGGAAGGTGCTGGTGCTGTGAGGAGCTGTGTGGGGAGCCCCACCGCACCCTGGGCAGGTGGTGGATCACCCGCCTATGGGGCATCCGAGCCAGGATGCTGCCCTCGCATCCTTCCTCATGCTCTGCCCACCAATGCGTGGATAAGTCATGGGAACAGCTGTTTTCAATGAGGAGATGGTGCTGTAAACAAAGCAAACAGCTCTGAAAGTTTCTGGTATTAAGGAAGGTTGAGCGCTGATTTCATTTTTATGGGAAGGATTTTGAAGAGGGTCCTGATTGGTAATAATCAGCCACTAAAAACTGATGCGGTAGGAAAGAGGTGGATAAAGAAAAGGGTAATGGCAGCGCAGTAATTCTACGTGGATTAAGGAGAAACCAACATCCAATATAGCGCAAAAGAAAATTTGTCAGGATTTGCTTTGGCTAACGCAGGCTTTATAAACAGGAATACAGCTCACTAGAGAGAGTTCTAGCAAATGAAAACAGGCGCAGGAGTTTCTTCTTTATGGCGGAGTGAAAGGGCTGTACCACATAAGGCAAATGCTGCCGTTTCATGCCGTGTTGTGCCTTGTCTTGCCTTGTCTTGCCATGCTGTGCCTTCCCTTTTCGTGCCGTGCTGTGCTGAGGGTTCTTGTGTCACCATCGCGAGCAGTGTGTACCAGAGGGAGAAGGAAAGTCAGCTCAGGCACAGGAGCCCTTGGTACTGCCAGGTGTTTCCTAGGAGCCATGAATGTCTGGCTGCTCTTTCCCGCCCTTCCCACTCGCACTTCTCACTTCTTGAACCTTTTTGTTTGTACCCGAGCCCAGCACCAGCCGAGCCTGCCCTGCTCCCCGCTGGCCATCACTAGCGCTTTGGGCACAGCCTGGAGGTGGCAGGTCTGTAACGTTTGCACCAAGCGCGTGCCTCCACTGCTTGCCATAGGAGAACCTTGCGTTGGTCTGTGCCTTTGGGACCACTGCACTTCATAGCACCGTGGCCACTGTGGGTGTGACAGGCATAAGGAAGGTGTAGCAGAGCAGATTGGGGTCTGGCTTTTCATTTCAGTTTTTCTTGGGAAGGATCTTGGAGGGAGAGGGAACTGGAGGTTCCCGGGTGAGAGAGCCAGCAGCAGATTCAATGCCTCCATGGCATCGGAGATGTTGCCAGCAGCAAGAGCAGATTTGGGGCAATAGAGGAAGATGTTTACAATGTGAAGAAGAGGGACAGGAGATCTGGAGAAGGTTAGATGATCAGAGGGGATTGACATGATGTTCTGTGAGAATTAATTATGTTTCTTGGGTGTCTTTTTGGCAACCAGTTCACTAGGCTCCCACAGGGATTGTGACTCGTGGATCAGTGTCAGAGAGCACCTTCACTTGCCAGACACTCTGCTCACAAGCAGATGTCCCAGAAGGTACAGTCCTGAGCCTTGTTTCCAACTCAGGAAATGACTGCATCAACATTCATTGTCGATAAAGAATAGTAATGCTTCCATTTCCCCCCCTCTTTTTTTTTTAATGAGGAAAGATCTCAGTAGGAGAAACTTGTTTTTCAGGGATCTCACTTCCAAAACTTTTTCCTCAGAGTGGTTCAGCCTGTAATTTAAGAGTGTTGGTTTAATTACATTTTTAAACTTCCCTCTCTTAATTACTTTTATTTTTTTTATTAACACCTAAATATGCTACTATTTGGAGCACAAACAGCCAGAGATTACAATTAACAGAATAATTACACTCTTTTTGTCAGTGTAACCTCATGGTACAGAAAGTATTACAAATCCATTTTAAAACATATTAAATGTTCACATTAATGAGGATAATAGAGAACAAGTACCAGCAAACTAAATATTGTTAATGATTTTGAGCTATTAAATTCATTACCATTTCCTTTCATAATAAAGTGGTTACTTGCTAATTAGACCTTTTTTAACTCATCATTATTGAATTCATTACTTTGTGTGCAGTTAACCCTTAAAGATCTGCCCGGGTATACAGATGCAATTAAAAAATAATTTCAACGGCATATGAAGCCGAGATGCCGTTTGCAATCCTTCTTGTGTTTTTGACAGTAGCTCCATGTACTTTTCTTCTGGTACATTTTCTTGACACATCATGCCTAGCAGCTTCTTAGCTGTCACAGCAGCTTCAGCAACACGTACGATGGAAACATGCTGTATTCATTTCATTTAATAGCGTTTAATGTTAAAACTAAAGTAGAACCCACTCGTTTGGCCAGGGAAAAAAGTATCCATCAGCACACTAAATGGTTGACGTCAACAAGCTACTCTTCTCCGAGTTAAACCTGCTGAGAGTTGGGATGATTTACCTTTTCCTCCTACGGAGACAGATATACTTGTGCCTATCCGGGCATCTGGTCTTTCTCTGCAACCCTAGATGGAAATCCTATCCCTGCTAAAGTTCATGTCAAAATTTCTCTTGATTTCAAGGTACCCCTGAACTCAACTCCCAGCAGCTCTGAGGGTTTGCCCCCCTCCTGGGGAGAGGGTACATGCCACTGTGCCCATATCTTGTCCCACGTATCCGATTGCAGGAGAGGGCCCTCCCGGGGACTGAATCAAAAAAATGCTGCTTTGCTTCTTCTGTCTCCCTCCAGTTCTCACTCATTCAGGTAAATATAAGTATTTAAATGGCACAAAGATACTTATTCTGTAAATCACTGGGACCTAATGAATAGCACTCCATACCTTGCCTGGTCGCGGCACTGCAATGTGGAAGGAAAGGGGTAATAATCTCTGGTTGGAAAATGCCATTTTAGAGCAACTCTGCCGTCGCGGCACTGGCTGTCACAATGCCGGCCACATCGGCAGACGGGTGCGCACCGCTCAGGTTATTCGCTTTGAGCAACGCCACCAAGGAATAATTTTACTTGGGTAGGAAAGGCTTCGTGACACTTATTGCTACTGTACTTGATGGCTGGAAGCTGGGCTGATGGATACCCTGCAAATCCAATAGATAACAGATTAGACATGCACATACTGTACGGCTCTGGAGAAATGCCACTGCGCCGTTATTCAGAT
Organism: Larus michahellis; assembly: GCF_964199755.1. Lineage (NCBI taxonomy): Eukaryota > Metazoa > Chordata > Aves > Charadriiformes > Laridae > Larus > Larus michahellis. Next base: position 10,247,491 of record NC_133898.1, read on the forward strand.
CGCGCCGTCCTCCTCCTGCCAATCTGAAGCCGTGTCTTTACATACGTGAGATATGAGGGTGCAGCTGTGGGCCCGCCGGTGGGCCAGCCGCAGCCCAGTGCTCCGCCTGGCTCAGGCGCTGCAGCTGCACCACAATATATAATAACAATAACACTACATGTTTGTAACCTCTGTTTTATTTAAAACCAGGTCCCTTTCACCTGTAAATAGCTAGGGTATAAATGTGCCTCACCAATCACATTGGACTATTGTATTATACAGTCTATTGAATGTTTTTGGCAGGCATGAGCCCCTATGCTACTGTGTCCTTATTTTATTATTGTTTTGAGGGTAGAGCTGTGTGATTATCCATTCTTGCTTCAGGCATAGCAAGCCATCTGGAATGCTTATTAAACCCACAGGCAGATCAGAAGGATATAACTCTGATGATGTACATGTACACGGGCTGTACTACATCATCAGAGCATTGCTCCTCTGATGATGTAGTACACATTAGTGGGCCTAGATAATGGATTAGAACTAGCAGAGTGAAAGTTAGACTTTTTGAAGGATGGATATGGTGGGGTTTTTTCTCCCTCTGGGTAGCTGCTGGCATACGATGTGGAAAGGAAAATTTAAAAGTAAGCCAAGGAGGCTTCAAAACTTCTAAGTGTTCAGCTTGTCAATGGGGAGGGACAAGTGGTGATCGAGAGGCTTAAGGAGACAGTTTTGAAACCCTGAATCGTTGCAAAGAGGTGATACGGTTTTGTTTGCTCGAGTGAAAAAGGACATGGAACATGTCCAGAAATAATGCCACTTCTCCAGTCCTCCTTTGGTCGGCCGTCACTGAGTGGATTTTTGGTAGGACTTTGGCTTTTCGTCATACTTCAGTACCACATCAAAACCCAACACCCTGTGTTATGACACATCAAGCTAGTTTTTCAGCAGTTTCCAAATTTATGCTCATCACATATTTGCAAGTACTATTTAGAAATAAGCTTTTCAAATGAATGAGGGATCTGATCAGCTTTCAAACTAGCCATGTGTCTTCTCTTCTGCCTAAGTACGAAAAAAAATCAACATCAGTAAAAAATAAAAACAATCTGGGCACTACTTATGGGGTGTAGGTGAATGAAGGAATAACTATTTGCATGTCTGTGGAGTTATAAATATAATTTCTATTTCTCTTTGTTCATAACCCTTCTTGCAACGGTTTTCAAAGGTAGCTGATATTTGTCTAATCGTGGAAAGGTGTTTCGTGTCTAAACAAAACCTTTTCCTGTGGAAGCTGGGAAGGTTCATAAAAGTTAGGTCATTCAGTCAGAAAACTGAATGTGCGCTATGCAATTTAGATAACAAATTGCACACTTTAAATATCAGACTGTAAATATCAAGTACTCAAAAGAATATTGAAATTTTTGAGCAATTCCAGAGTAACAGAACTTTCAAAGAGGACCCGTACATAGTGAACATATGATCTAAAAATCAGAGCTGTAAAGTAAGGCAAATGCCTGTTTTAACTATGGCAAATAGCAAGTATTTAAAGGTACGGATCACATTTTCTTAATGCTTAGTGTGTCTCGGGTTTAGACACTTTTGTCAACATCCTAAATGTGGACTGCATGCATCTGCATGTCTGAGTGAAGTGTGCAGTGTGTGGGGGTAGATGCACATTCGTCAAAGCAACAGTTAATTATTTTGGGTGCAGAATAGCAGTACTGTAGCAGCAGGAGTGTAATTGCTTTGCCAGCATCTGTACTTTAGGGGAGACTGTATGGCGTTCTGGTATGATGGGGACCAGATTATCCTGGAGGTGTAAGGGAGAGCTGATAAAAATTCCCAGTTGGAAGGGTGGAGCTCATAATTTACATGACTGTAGACTGACAGTTTCCCTTTTTACAGATTTTGAAGTTTTTCTTCGTACACATAGTGAAACTCAGTTGTGACCATTATGTGTTCCTCTTTACTTGATGGCCACTAGGAGATTTTGCTCTCTCTTTCTTAGCAAGTATCTGGAGATGTTTCTGTTTCACTCCTGTGCAGAATAGAAAGAAACTTGGAAAACTCTTCCCTCTCACTGCTAATCAGATGTCTCCTTTTTGGATAATCTGTGCTAGCGTGGCTCCTAGGTAGCAATTTTGGCAGGAGGGGGTGTGTGGGGGGTGTGTGCGTGTTGGTTTCCAGATTTACACTCCTCTTTAGTGAAGCATCCAGCTTTTGCCCTTTTTCCAGCCTGCCTTCTTTCCTTTCCCTTGGTGCCTTACCACGTTTCCGCTCACAGGCACACCCTTCCTTCTCCCCCCGTGAACTGCCCTCTGTGTTCTGAAGTTTGCTTTCTTGCAACCCACTGCAGGGCTGTTGCTTTCCTCCAGCAAAGCCTGCTGTGTCCCCCGTTAACCTGCCTGTGCCGGTTTGCTTCTTTCCCTGCTACCACTTGGTCCCCAGCTCCAGCTCGCTGGGGAAGGAGATGACAAACTGTCACTTTCTCAAACTCCCTCTCCTCCACCGACTACTCTTAAAGAGGCAGTGGGATAAATGAAATTCAGCATTCGAAAGGCTCAACTCCTCCAGAAAATATTCCACCCACAAGCAGGGAGCTTCAAAATCCATTCCTAGCAGTTAATGCTCCATCCTAAATGACATAGCTTTTCAGTAGTGACATGTGCATTGATCTGCATTACAAAAATAAGAGAAATAGCACTTCTTTTCAGCAGCAGATAATTACCAGCATACATCAGGTTCCCTCCTGCTGATACCCACAGGGTGGAGGGGATGGGAGTGGGCATTAGGTGGAGGGGACGTGGCCAGCTTGCACGTTCAGCCAGATAAATAATATTGATTGGGATTTGTGTAGAGCCCTGGCAACACCCCTCCTTGCTGCCTTGATTAGCCACAGGGGTACTTTCGCTACAGTTACAGGATTTCACCCCAATCATGTCTTCCACACAAAGGTGCTAGTTAGGCTACAAGCAGAAGCAAGCTGGGAGCTGAGAGGTTCTTCAGCCCTTATCAGAAAAGACCCGAGCCAGGTGGCTGTGGCCCTGGTGGAAGAGCGGGATGAATTATGGGACAGACACGTGTAAGAAACCCTCTCACCCTCCATCTGGGAGGGCGTGCAGGTACCCTGGCACAAGTGCAAAACTCCCCTCTCTCCCTTCCCTGCCACCCCTCTGCGCCCACGTAGTTTGGAGGCTTAGGAGCTGGGGGAGGTAGTTCCCGATGGCTAATTGCAGCTTTTTGTAGTCTACGTGAGGAGGCTGTGTGCACCGCTGGGGCAAGGTCTGCCTGAGGTGGCTGTGCCTCTGGGTCCCCGATGAGCAGCCACCGCCCTGTGCAGGTGTATTCAGCTTTTCAGAAACTTCTGAGCTGCTCTGCAATGAACCCCCTCGGGCAAGAGGCACTTCCAATTTTTGCCAGGGAAGGGGTGCCGCTCACCAGCCGCCGAACGCCTGCACTGCCCTCCGGCAGGGCAAGGGCCTTAGCTTGACTCCCCTCTCTTTGGGGCAGACGTCTCAAAAATCGCTGCTGTCATTTTTCTGTCCGAACCATCAGTACGCACAAATCTTCATTTTCACAGGAGTGCTGGAAAAACTGCAGCTAGCAAGGAAAGTATCTGCTGCTGCCTATGTGGGACTTTCTGGTTTCTCACTTCATAGTCTGGCGTTCTTCAGAGGCAAATAAAGCCCATTCGCAATGGGACTGAAAGTGCTCTCTGGGTCTAAGCACGCTTCAGTGTGTTAGATCGACTGAATTTCCTCTCATCAGTGAATGCAATCTGCCGTGAGAAAGTTTTACTGTCTCCGAGTCCTTATGAAAACATTCTTAGATAATTGAGACATTCCCAAACAATTAAGATAACCAGATGTGTCTGTTATTTGTAATTACCTGAACATGAATTCTTTCTTCAAGAACAGTTGCATTTTTTGTTCTTTTTGAATTACTCTAGATAATGGATAGGAAGATTAACTCCTCTGAAAAGTAATCTGCGGTTTGTTCCTAGTATGTCTCATTCTGATGCAAAATCACCTCCTCCCAGAATTAAGTACTGGGGCTGAAACAATACGTGAAATGAACTTTCCAGTTCTGCTGTCCTTGTGATCCACAGCCTGCAGTGCCCTTTCAGGTGACACCACGGGGTGAACTCTGAGGCTTAAAGTCTATGAACAACCCATGAAGAAGATGCTAAAATGATCTCTTCAAGCAGGGAAAATTGCTGAAGGCTCGAAAATGGTTTCACAAACCACTTTGTTAAGTAGCACAGTTTGAATAAAAAGGCTTTTGCACATGCTGCATTTGCACCTAGAGCTTCTGCAACATTTTCATTTTACAGGGCGCCCGGCTTTCACTGCATCACAGCACATGAGGCGAAGGAAGTCAAGGCATCCCTGACAAATTCACAATGTAGGAAAGACACCTCTACATTTGGTCACTCTTTCTTCTGGTGCTTTGGTATCAAGTGGGACTCAGCCCACACCTTAACATTGTTACTTTCAGGGCAGTGGTCATGACTTTTTATTGCAAAACATGTGTCTTTAAAATCTTCCCCCCTCCTCACTTCATTAAATGGAGCTCGAATCAGAACTGGCCTTTCACAGCCAGCGCTGGGGTGTGCCTTTGCCCATCCCTTTTCCAAGAAGCCTCCTTCTTGCTGCTTGCTCCCTGATGGGTTTCCCTCCTGCTGCGCCTGCAGGCCATGCTGCAGAGAAGTGTTTCACCTGGACATTCGCTCCACTCTCGTGTACTGCAGGCTTTTTTTGTTCACAGCTCCCTAAATTTATCTCCTTGGTCCACCAGGGGACTGTATGTCAGTGGTCCTTTCTGCACCAAGGGCTGTAGCTTGCTTCTCTGCACTGATTATTCCTGAGTGGGTATCGTTATCCCATGCAGTCCTCCACTGAGCTTTGCACTGCTGACTTCCTCCAAATCCCTCCGTCTGTTCCTTGTCCTGGCCTCGTCTCTAACTCCAGGCAAAGGGGAGCACTGTTGCAGCCCAGGGCAAAGGTAAGCTCACTGCCTCCCCCTTCCCTCCACTGCTGTGTACCCACTATACTGCTTGTTCAAGCACACAGTAAAGTCATACAACTCATTAGACCAGCAGAAAATACAGATGTGTATTCTTTTCCATGTTACGTTTCTGCTCGGTTAATGAGTTGTGTTGGTTCCCCCTATGGTTAAGGAGATGCCCAGGCTGGCACAAGGGAGGAAGCAGGACCAAGGGCCAGGAGATGCTAACAAGGATGAATATGCATCAGTAGAGTTAAGGAAAAGCAGTCATGCCAGTTGATCTCCTTAAGCGCATTGTATAATTTTGCTCTTCGTCTCCAAAATAGAACTTTTCCTTGTGTGTTTCTTTCTCTTTTTTTAACAACTGCCAGCTCTACCAATGTGCTTTCGTCATCTAATACCTGGGCGCTGTAACTAGGAAGGTGGGGAGTGTCCAAGTACCATGGTTCTTGTCTACTTTTTCTCTCCTGTTTTACTCCACTTTTACTGTGTGAGTCAATGGCCTCATCTTTGTCTTCTCCCCTGACAACTTCCTCCCATTCTGTATGCTTACCTGTGCTTATTAATAGTGGTAAGACCAATGGTGATGACATCACCTTCAGTCATTCCAAGAAAAGTTTTTTTTGCAGAAAAACGAAGTAAAGTAATTCTTGCACAGTACTCTATGAATACTTGGTGACTGGTGAGTTCAGTATAGAGGTTTTTTCTTGAAGCTCATTCAAACCTTCCCTCTTTCTCTTGACAGTTTTGCCCTGGGCACTGTTATCTTTGTTGTCCCAAAGGAATATCCTTGAATCTGTTAGTCATGTACATATCAACTGAGACTTCTGTCACCACTTTCCAGCCTGCTGAGGACTTAAAGATCACAGCATTGACTTGGTGCTGAAAATAAATGGGTTTGGAAGACTACTGAGAAATGCTTGTTTTCACTCCTGCTGACTAGTAGAAGGTCTCCTCAATACGAGCTCCTCTCTACTGCATACAGTGAGTTATGACAACTTTGCCCAGGTGTGAGGAGTACATGGTAGAGTACCTAGTTGTTAAACTGCCACCTCCCTCTCCTTCAAAAGTGGAAAGCATCATTCAGTTGGTACTTGTGAGCCAATGACTGTTTCAGGAAGGTTTGAGCATTTTTTGTCCTTGGTAAATGTAAAACAGGATTTCTGGTGTGGGGAGGTGGTTTATCGCTGATTTCTTCACCAGGTTCCTTCAGGCCTGATTCTCCTCATTCAGACAGGTCATTTTTAGGTCCTTGGGAGCATTTGACGTCTTCAAGGTGGCCAAAAATAGATTGGTAGCCGTGGGGACCAGGAAATTAGGTACCTTTTCCAAGAGACCTATATTTTATTGCTTCCTTGTCTCCTTGCTTCTGGTGGTTTTCTCAGGTCTGTTTGTTTCCTGCCTTTCCAAGCTCCGTCTGTGCTTTAATGGAATGGTCTCTCCTGTTAAAACATTTCTCAGAGGCCCCATTTACCACCAGCTACTTGTGTCGTTGACTACCTGTTAATTAGGTAGCCATTTCTGGCTGCAGGTTCTCATGGCAGTGTGTATATTATATGTATTTCGGGTTACAAGAAAGGAATATGCACCTTTCTTTTGTATGGTCATTTTGTGGGTAGTCTATAGCTTCATGCGGCAGTCTTTGGAGCTGAACTATGTACTGGTGGGATAAGAAGTCTTATCTGAAGCAAACCACGTGCTGAAGTTTGCCTTCAGGTGAACTAAGACTTTACAAAGACTGGCTTGGGATTTCAGGAGTAGCTTGAAGACCTATAATGAAATAGAGAGTTACACAAAAGGATTTAATTTTAATAGCATTGTGTGTGAGAGCAAGAGGGGGAAGTCTGAAGTCCTAGTCACTTGGAACCAAAATATAAGGGAAAGGAGGGAGAGGGAGAAGAAAATTGGGGTAGGTGGAAAAGATTGCACAAAAATGCAATAAAGAAAAAGAAGACAAGACAAAAGCATGAAACATAAAGCAGGCTAGTAGAAAAGTGTTTGTTCAGCTTGCATATATGGTACTGGGGCACGAGCGAGGCAAGAAGGGGAAGGAAAGAAAATTGAGCCTAAAAATATTTATCTAGCTACCGAAGAGTTGCTTTTCTTCCCTTTTCTTGGAGGTTTCATTAAAATGTGTGAATACCCTTTTTCCCAAGAGTTTCTAAGTGTCTCTTTGTACTAACAGTAAAGCAGACACCGTGCTCCTATGGTGAGCAATGCAGAAGGTGTGTCTGGAGGTGCCTAGAAAAATAAATCCAAGGAATATGCCTCTTTATCAAAAATCTAAATGTTTTGTCAGATGCAAATTGGTCTCAGGGAAATTCTTTCCTCCCAGGAGCACTTCCAGAGAAGCACCTGGGCGTTTGGCAGGGCTATGAAAAGTGCTTCAGGCTCGGACTTCCCGTTTCCAGGTCACTCCAGCCCTCCAGACTGCTTGCACAGCTTGCTCTCTGGCCAGCAGTCCCCACAGATATAAAACGGTAGTTTGCAGCCCCTGCCTCTTAAATGCATCGTGCAGTTCATTGCCTGTTATTTTCCGACACGTAGAGAGACAAGGTGGAGAAGCATGACAGGGCTAAGGCAAGGGTGGCTGAGGACAGCACTGGCCTCAGGGGGTACCGCTGAGACCCCTGCACAAACGGTATTCAGCCCTGTTTACCCTCATCACAAATCTTGTATTTACAAATAAATATTTTAAAGGGAAGGGAATTGTGTAGATTGTTAGTGTGGCTTATTAGGTTTTAAAAATTCATGTTTCTAAATTCCCAGTATTATTTTTCCCTCGCTTAAAAGAAAAAAAAAAAAGAGGGAAAAAAACTCTTTTCAATAAGGGCTTAATTGCCTGTTTCATCTGGAAAGCCCCCTGAATTGAAACTCCCTTCTCCACAGTGCTACCCGAGCACTTTGCGATTTTATTCTTTTGAAGTGTCTATTGTACAGTTTGTCTGACTTTCAAGCTTTTAGCTAGAACTGGACATTTGCGGCCAGACAGAGGAATTTAAACTAAGTAGCATGCTAGGGACTTGTCAGGCTCCAGCATACATTAGGGGCCGTACTGATGCCAAACGCTCCTGACCATCAACATGAACCTAAGGGTGAGGCTCGTCTCATGCCATCTAAAAGCTAAGCTGCTTCTTTGATTGCTTTGACGTTGCCGAAGGGAGATCTACCAAAGCTGAAATCTATCTATCTCACCTATTTCAGGCATTTTTGGGTAGGATGAACGTCCCTCTGGATTTGCCCAGCCCACTCTGTTAATGGTGGGCTTGGACTGTCTGCCTCCGTTTTACACAGCTCAAGCCGTGTGAGATGAGGCCCATGACATGGAGCTTCAGATGGAGCTGGACTCTGATTGTGAGAAAGAGTGTCTGGAAGAAAGTTGGAAGCCAAATGAATGGAGGCTGTGCCAAGGTACCCAAAATGAAGGTTAGCAACACTTGCTCTGAATTGATCCGCTCCTTCAGAAAGCTGTGTAATTGGAATAAAGATCGTTTGTGCTGAGACATTCACATGTCGACGCTGCAAGGGGTAGCAGTTGAATTAGGCATATTTTTAATGTACTTTGTGTTTTAGCAGATGAAGTTCCCAACTCTTTAAAAAAAAATAATTTGCAATAAAAGTAATCTTTTAACAAAAATATGCACAAAACAAGGGTCCACTGCGGGTGACTCTGCTTGGATTCTCTGATGCTCACTCTGATACAATACGAGCTAAAGCAAAGGGCGTTAATACCGGCCTACTGAATGCAGACCTGCAGCGCTCGCACTGAATTTCCCATTGCCTCTTCCTAATGACCTTACCCCTGTGTTTGAGAGATGCCTAACTAACAAAGAGCAAGCTTTTCTCTCTCTTTTTTTTTTTTTTTTGTTTTAAAGTTCCTGGAGAAACATATTTATCTATCAGGAAAAAATATGCTTTACCTGGAATACCTCAGGAGACGGAAATTTGCTCTTCTGTCTCATTTCATTACCAGAGTCGGAGCTTAGGTTTGCAAATGGTGGACACTTAGTGGTATTAAGAGGATGGCAGGTGGGGCTGACCTGTAATATGTCGTAAGGACAAACACCTGAATCTGGCAGAGTTTTGCAATAGGGGACAATAATGAATATGAGTGCTAAATCAGTTAAATGACAGATAATTCACCTGCTCACCAAAAACTCCAAGGAGCCACTGGGTTGGGGCTGCGGTAGGTCTGTGAAAGAGTAGATGCCCTGTAAGCAGCCTGTTGTGCTGGCAGACAGGAGTACCGGCGCTAGAAGATAATTTAGGACATAAAACCCCGCTGCTGTTCCTGTCAGTACTCAAGTACATTGCAGGAATGCCCCTTCCAATACTGCTTACAAACTGTCCAGAAGGCATAAAATATGCCAAGTAGCTGTTAAAGGGAAAAAAATAATGTGGCAGAGAAAGGTGAAGGATATGCATAAAAATATATTGAAGACACTTCTGATCGAAATGTGAAATGTGACATTTTCTCTGTTTGTGATGCTGCAGAGTGCAGCAGCTGTGGTGGTGGCAGGGCTGTGGAAGGGCTTTTTTTTTTCTATTAAGGGCAAACAAAATGAAGGCAAAATTTTAAGTTGAGGAATTTTCTGCTGCTAGAAGGCAAATTACTACACGCACTACTACAAAAGAGCAGGGGTAAACAATACAATATGCTGCGAATTGCGGATGCGTGTGCAGTAATGCCATGAATACATTAACTTCCCGTGTTGTCAAGGCAAGTGACAGCGGCTGACTGAAATCCAGAAAGGCGCTACTGTCAGCGCAGCGCTCGCCCGGGCAAAGTCACATCTCTCCTAATAACAAAGTCTATTCCGTTTACATCTGACATGGTGATCGAGAAGTTCTCGTTTGGGGAATTTTATTTATTTTGACCCAGGGAGGTCCACTGAGCTGCTCGATCAGGCTCCAGCCTCCTGCCACGGCAATTAGAGAAACTCGTCCACACTCCTTCGTCAGTAGGACTGCGTTTTCTGCACCGCTCTTTCCTTCCAGTAACTTTTTTCCCTTCTGATGGACTTTACTGTAGAAAGGACAAAAAGAAAAGTGCAGGAGTAAATAAAGCAAGCTCTTTTGAAACTGTGCCTTGGATGTTCCGACCATTGGTGAGGAAAGGGTTGTTTCAGGAGGGGCAGTGAGTCACGGAAATCTGTAGTTTTGTGGCTACAAGAGTGCACCAATCTGTGCAGAAAAGGGACGGCACAGCCCCATGTTTCTCTTTCCTTGTGCTGCGCACGTCCCCAGGAAGACCCTTCAAAGGCTAAATCAGTAGATTTAGTCCGTGTCCCAGTCTGATTAAGGCAGGTCTGTATGTGACTTAGCCTGTGCTGAACATATCCAAGGCAGGAAGGTAAACATCCCATTGTGCTGGATTTGATGAAAGAAAATCCTGAAAAACGTTGCACTTGTCTAAGAAAACTGCCAGAGGCAGATTATTAGGTCTGAATTAAAATGCAGACGAGATTCATTAAATTGTTGACCCTGCCCCCTCCAAAAAAAAGTCAGGTTGCCATCTTAAATTGACAGCATTAGAGACAAATTATGTGCACTGATTAATAAGTGTGGGCTAAATTACGGCTCAGAGGGCGGGTGGAGCGCTGTGGGAACGGGAGCGAGGGAAGGAGCGGAGGCGGCGAAAGCCGTCCTGCCTGCAGGGATAGAGCAGTGCCAAGGGGCGGGGGGTCCTGTGGCACAGGGGGTGCAGGGGGGGACAAAGGACCACCGATGGGGGGGCAGGAGGAAGGAGCTGAGCCTCCTCCAAGGATCCCGTTGCCTCCGGGAGGGAGATGGCGACATGGCACCCACTGCGCAGCACTTTGCCAACGTGCTGCCTCGGGACAGCAGTGGTGGGGATGGCTGGTGAGCTCAGGGACGACAGTATCCCTTTTCTTTGGGGTAGAGGGAACTTTTCATTTTAAAAAAGGAGGACAAAACCACCCAAACCTTTGAAGGGCTGGATTTAAGAAGTTAAATAAGAAGGACAGGGTAGATCAGAGACTTGAGAAGCCTGTTTCCATCCCAGTGAGGAAAAAAAAATACTGACCATTTCAGTATTTCAGACAAAACAGGAAAAAAGCAGGCATAACAGTATGTGTATTACTCACAAGATGTAATTCTCTGAAAATACCATGACCGGTACATAAATAGCAAAATGAATGTTATTAACATGTTAATTTTACTAACCCTTTAACCTATTGATTAGCCAAACAGAAGGAAACAGCATCTTTTCATCCCCCCCCCCCCGCCTTTCATGTAATTGGATTCAAATTCACATCTGTAGCTACTAAACCAATGTTTTCAACCTTTCTTCTACACCTCCCCACCCCCAACTGTTTAACCTCCCATCTCGAGCTCTGGCATAAATGTAAGCCTTTATTTGTGAATATTCCGATAAGCACTTTGCCTCCAACTATATTGTTCAAGTACCAGCATCATTGTTACAGCTGTAATTGTTACTATCAAGACACAGTTCTTTGTAATTAGAAAGTCAAGATGGTATTCAGCAGTATGGCAGCACAGATTCTCATTTGTTAGGCTATTAGAAAAAAAATGTTTACAGAGAAAACAGTGTCATTGTTTAGTGCTCTTAATTGACCATCTGCCTGGTAAAGAAATGTCCAAAGAAGGATAAATAAGACTATAGTACACTTATTTATTTATTTTCTTTGTGCAATGAGTAAATTAGGAAAAGCAACAGCAGATCCAAACTAGACAAGACATTGCTAAATCAGGCTGCAAGTGAAATCATGTCATGAATACATTAACTTTTATTTCTCTCGGTGTCAAGACTCGTGTCTGCATCTTCCTCAAAGTTTGTTGGGAAGAAAAAGGAGGCCAGATCTTGGTGGGCACTGTGGAGTTGACAGCATTCATCTTTTAACAAAGTCAAGCATATGCTGCTTTGAGTGCAGCATCTTTGCATGCTCAATGACGTGTTTAATGTCACCTTTCCCACTGTAAATCATCCCTGAGTAAATCCACAAGGGAGAGTGGTACTAGGAATTAAGCAGGAGAGAAATAAAATTCATGACCATGTGGTTCTATCTCAGGGAATTTGGTACGTATTGACAAGAGAGATTCACACCTGACGGGGCCGAGAGCTAATTTGTAGTAGGGCTGTTTATCTTCTGCCTGAAAGGAATGCTTTTTCATATTTAATGTGCATTTTCCTCATCTCCGTGTGCGTATGTGTTTGTGATTTAACGTGGCTAAGGGTACGTCTGGTTTGCTGCTTGGCAAAAACGTAGCTTCAAATTTTGGGGTAATTAAAAATTCTGGGTTTTTTCCTAAGTAAAGGAGGGGCAGTTTGGCCTTCAAAAACCGGATTTGATATTTTCATTGCACAAGGCACTGTCTTAGATGGGGAGCGTTTGATCTGTTCTTGCAATGTTTGTTTACATTTTTGAGATGAGAAATGAAAAAAACCCAACAGTATTACCATGCTAAACCAATATGGTGAATGACCAAACTGATCTTTTGTACGATTTGTCTTCCAGCATTCCAGGTGGAAACAATCCAGTACATTTATATGTTGATTTATTGCAGTGTGGAGTAAAACAAAATAGAGAGAAGCAATAGGGAAAAAGAGGAATGAACTAAAAATGTAAGAATTACATTTAATAATAACAATAATCTCTCAAAACATTACCTTCCAGTTTCGAAAGCCACCAGGACGCCAGTAAGCGGAGCCCCAGTTCTTCCTCCTCCACAGCCATTGCAATGTCCATACAGAGGTGTAGCCATTCAGATGGTGACAGGGGGACAGCAACCAGTGCCCTCACAACAGTTAGCGGCTGACAGTGGTGATAATGCTGGTAGGTAACATTCCCCAACACTTAAAAAGCTGAGAGTGTTTTCGCCATCCGTTCCCACATCGATAAATGGACTAATGGCTCAAAATGAATTTTCTTTTCGTAAGACCACTCGTTTGATGCCTTCACCTAATTCCTCAGGGGCATTGTCCCTTGTCCATCTGTTCCTTTTTATTGTCTCTCCTGATTCCAGCTCTAAATACTGACCCTAATTTTGTTTCTTTTTCTTCCCTGGGTACTTACCCTCATGCCCAGATCCTTTCTGACTTTTGAGGGAGTACCTCAGAATCTTGGTTTTCTGCCTGATGGTTTTGATAAGAGGTGATAGCTAATGGAATCTAGCTATCATTTGTCTTAAAAACATCAACATGTAATACATTGTTTCTAAATCTACAATTTTATTTCCTTCCTATTTCTGGAGATCATTCATTAGTGGCAACTGCATTTTTTCAGAGAGCAATGAACCACCTTTTTACTAATTTTTTTTCCTTCCAGTAGGGATTATAACTTATGTAAGATCTTCCATCAGCAGGTGCAGGAAGGTGAGAAGTGCACAGGGCTTTCAAGGTACTGCACCTTTTTTCCTGACCTAGAGAGACACAAATTTTTAAGGTCCAAAGTCTTTTCTTTTATATCTTCTGAACTGGAACCAAGGGAAGTAGACATCTGACCCTATTGAGTTTGAAAAGCCTGCTCAGACAGCCGCCTGCTTGTGCATGCTTATGTCCCCACACACACTGCCTGTTTCACTTACTGTTATATCAGTTTCGATAGCAGTATGATAATGGTTTCTTGAAGGTGGCTCTATAAACTGCATCTGTACCTGTTTCCCTGGCAGTAGGTGCCGGTGCGAGCACCCGCGTGTCAGCATGCACCTCGCTAGGGTAGACTTTACGTGAAGCCTGTGCCTGCGTTTTGTCTGCATGTGTTTTGGAGTACCCAGCAGAATAAGTGGCTGAGAAAAATCTGATTGACACCAGTAGTTTTAAGCTCATGCATGTCTAGCTACTTGTTCAATTTGTTTAGTCCAGTGGTCTCCTTTATTAGGAGCCTTAGGGTTTTTCTTTTGATTTGGCAGGATGATTATAATGAGAGCTCCTTAGTGCTACTACACCAGGGTATCTGCCCACTTGCTCTCAGCCTCTGCTGTATAGCTTGTGATTAATGTAAAACAGTCAGATGCCCTTCAGATCAGTCGAATTTGGGGATTCTATTATAAACACAAAAAGCGTGCCGACCGCACAAAGCCCTTGGTGGTACCAATTAAAGACAGTGTCATTCAGACTTGGCACTTCTCATGCCGCTGCTTTTTTTTTTCTTCTTTTTTCTTTGCATGGCAAATCTTTTCCGTGGCAGTGGTGGCCCCTCTGCCGCCGTGCACCTGTGCCAGGCTCCAGCCCCAAGGCATTACTTCCTTGGGTAGAGGGGAAACACCTTGCTGCCCAATTTCTGCGCCCCTTAGCTAGCCCTCCATCTGGCCAGATGTGAGCGATGGGATTTTAGCACAATATCTCTTCACGTCATCACGCCGGGATCGGGAGTATTGCCTGGACTGCCCATAGCAGAAAGCCCTGTGGTGTCCCTTCCCTGCTGGTGCAGTTGCTCTAGGCTGCTACCGCAGATCATTTCATGAATTTCACGGTAAGACCCCAGCTTATCAACATTATCTTTTTATTCCAGTCAGTATTCCAAGTATTCCTTGAATGTCACAAGTGAAGAGCTGGATTATTCACAAAGTGTCCAGTGTTAAATCCTATTTACATGCAAAAGTTGTGCCAGCTTACCCTGAGGTTAAATCAGTGCAAACCCCTTCTGTGAGGACTCTTCTAAACTAATGAGAATGACCTCCTGTAATTTCTTTAATTAAAGAACAACAACCACCTAAATCAAGATAAAACATGCTTCATATTAAATAAGGTTGGCCAAGCAAATGGTTTTGCATTGCTTGAAATGCTGACTACACTTTTTACACTGTCTGAATGCGCTTGGGCAGAGCAAATCTCGACTCGGGGTTCTGACTTCTGGTTCAGCAGCTGCAGCAGTGGGGGGTGTTACACCTGCCCCCACCAAAGTCAGCCGAGGTTTTGCCTCTGCCTGGGAGGTGGCCAAGGTCTCTCTCCAGCATACACTTTTGATATTTCACAAGTTCGGATAAAGTGTCTGGACAAAGACAAAGCGTAATTTTTCATGAAAGTTACTCCCCTCACCCTGCTACGTGTTTTGTCATAAAGGAATAAAACGGCATCATACAAGAGCAGAGAGAAAAACCCTTTCTTTCTGAAATTTTATCTTCCAGACTCAAGCTTTTTCTTGCATAAGGCTCTCCATAAATCTGGGGTCTTGTAACTTTGATCTGTTCACCCTCTGTCTACAACATATGCTCCGATCACACTTCTTACTTAATGCACTATAAGGCATTGAGGAACCCTTGTGTAAGGAAAAAAAACCAACAGTACTGGTTTCTTATTTCTCTGCTCATTTCTTAAAAAACCCCCCGACCTTTGAAAGCTACTTAGATGTCACTTTCAGTTGTGAAGGCAATGGCTGTCCTCCTTCCTTTCAGTGCTGATTCGGGAAACCGCTGAGCACAGAAGTAGTGTTGTTTCCCATCCCACAACAACAATCTCATCACAAATCTTGTGACCATCTAAGAAGATCATCTTGTTTATCTCAAGATATCCCCTTCTAATCCAGCTGTTTTCGAAGTCTGTCCTGAGAGGTGGTTATTCAGCTGCTTTTCACAGACGTAAACCCCTCCCTTGCTCAAATCACCCACTAATGTAGGGGTCGGTGTCTCCCCATAGGACTCTCCCCATCGGTGCGCAGACCCTCCTGGAAGGGGCTCTATGCTCAGCAAAGCCAACCAGAAAAGTTAGCCCACGAGGCTACGGGGCGTCAGTGGTGTTCGCTGTGTCTGTATCATACTGTGACAAGAACCTTATGAACAGAGTCACTGTGATTAATCCTAGCAGAAAATGTGGGCAAAACTGGAATGTGATTTTCTTCTCAATCAATGTTACGGAGCTCCCACAAATCTTTTAATAATGTTTTATTCATGGATGAAAAGATACTCGGGTCCCAATATATTACAGCCATTCATGTTTAGACCTGTAAATGAACCCAAAAAATAATCGTAATATTTTGTTGCTTGCAACATATAGAGTATACGCTCAGTTTACTAGTATATAAATTAAAGATAAACCGCATTTAATCGCATTAAGCATTAAAACGTAAGCAAACAAATTGAATAACAAAATATAGCGGGATGGCAGAAAAAGAAAATAAGCTCGGAAAATAATTGGTTCTAAGGAAGTTAATGAAAGTTTGTAGTATGCTTTTTATATGAATAGAGTTCAGAAGAGATTATTTTTTTGAAGTGTTACTCACAAATCTCCCGTATCCACAATAGATCTTTTGTTAACCGTACCTGCACATTTATTGTGTATGACAGCCTAATAAAATGAAGTCATTTTAATAAACATTGTATCAGAATATCCTATCTTCTGTGTGGCAATGCGAATTTCCACTACTGAAGGAAACATTTAACATTCTTACCATTTTAATACTTTTAATAAATATTTGCAATTCCTGTGATAACGCATAATGGCAGAAAAATGCATTGCCTCCAAAATTTATGTGGCTGCTGGTAGGTGGCCATTTTCCAATTTTCTGTCTCGCTAATATACATTTATTATGTATTTGTAAGGGCTTTTTTTTCTTTCAGTATTTGGCTTGCCATAAAATTGCTGTTTCTTTTACAAGAGAAAGCGCTCGTGACAAAGAAATTCCAATTGAACCTAAAACTGACAAATGGACATCTGCTGGCCAACCAGAGAAGAAAAGCATTTGCCCGACGTAGCGCGCAGTTTGATCCCTTCCCATCAGCCGAAGGCACAGTATGTTTGGATCAGAGACTTGTATTCGGAACTGATAACGAGAATCAGTTCTCGCTTGGTAATATTTTCTGAAGTGTGACATTGCATTGCATCATGTTGCGCATGACATGACATGAAATAACATCATGTTACATGATGGGTTATGGCATAGGGAAGCATGATGCAAGTTAATATTGTGCATCACATATTACTTTTTTTCTCAATTGTTGGATCAGAGCGTATGATGAGCTGTGAGTGGTCTCTTCTGTGGCTTTATACAACAGCCATCGTTACAGTATCTGAGCACACAGCAGCAGATAATTAAGCCTCTATTGACAGCTGAAATCCTTGAATTTTTCAATAAGCTCATATCGGTCTCTATTTTTAAGTAGTAGTATTCATTTGAAGAGCAAGGGAGCAGTGACTCTCTAAGTATGCAGCATAAACAGACAGGCAATAAGAAGTGGTAAAACTACTAAAATGATACATACTTATCGTCTAAATGGAAGGAAGCTGATTTTGTAAAACTCTTTATTGCATTCATAACAAAGCAGGGGATATCCTATATCACAGAGCATGTGCTTCTTGAAGATCCTTTCTGGTAGCAAATGATGTTCAGAGAGCGCGATTTGTTATCAGAGAGCTATTTACGATGGCCAAGATAGAAGGGCACTGAATAAATATCTGTAGCTTTCAGGAACTGAAACATGATGGTGCAATAGATGGAAAGAAATATCTCAAAGAAGCAGAGGAACAGAACCTCCCTACCAAAGGTGACTGCAAATTCAATAGCTTTTTCTTTTGTTTTTTTTTTCAAAGCTGTGAAGCAACAGGATCATCCAGATTAATAATATACTGCAATGGAAAGGAAAAGAATGCTTTGTCTCTAAGCAGGAAGTGGTATGTTGGGGTTTTTTTTTCTTAATGTGCATGAGAGGGATTTTTTATTAAGAAGACCTATATAAATTAAGACCAACTAGGAGGCTTTTCAGACTTCTCTACCAATGAAACCTGGGGGAGATTCGTATTACTGCTTTTTGGGTAAAGCATGGGCACGTAGCCACGAGCAGACTCGGATTTTGTTGAGAGGACCCGATATATGCGGCATTGTGAAAACGAAACTTGGGTGACTTACACATGTCATTAGTGTTGTGAACACCTTCCTTAGCCCCCACCCTCTGACTGAATTAAATTTTCTCTGTTTGTGATGCACATTAAAAAAATACAGGGATAGTATGAAGAAGTAATTGCAGAAAACACCAATGTGTCCTAATTTTCAGAAGTGCTGAGTACCTGCTGTTTCCAACAACTTCAGAAAGGAAGTCTGTCTAAGTGCCCCAGGAACAGGGAGGTACGGTTTCACCCATGGCCCGCTGGCCAAAGCCCTGCTGCTGCCTTGGTGCCCTGGAAATCGTTTCTCCGGTAGGGTACAGCACAGCTTATTGACCACGTGGGCGACATGCGTAGAAATTAAAGATTGATGGCCGACTTGTAATGAATGAGGAGTTAAAGGTACAGAGTGTTTTTCCTATATATAATTTATATTTATCTGCTGTCAGACTGCATTCCGCTTATCCTGGCCCTGTTCCAAGGATGCATTAGCATTACTGCAATTAGTGTGAGAAAAATTAGGTTTCTTCAACCTGTATTTCCACAGGACTTTAGGACCTCTGCAGCAGGTGACAGGACTTCTTGCCAAGATGCACAAATAGATGGACCATTATTAAGGCTGATTTCTGATGCTGATTTGTGCTTTTCCTCTCCTCCATCAATTATTTTTCTTTGATTAAGCTAATTCCTGGAATGATAAGTACGGTCTCCCTAGCAAAGAAGAAAGACTTTCCTGTATCTGTGCTCACAATACCAGGAGAGGCCGATTTGCTTCATTGCATATTGTTAAATATGCTCGAAAAGAACTTCTTGGCCATAAAGAAGGAAGTGACGAAACCGTGGTTCATTTGGGCACCTTCCATGCACTTCCGACCATCGGGGAGCACAGTCCCTCCTCGCTGCAGTTGCGCCCTGTGCAGGAGAGGTGCGAGCGAGGAACATGGTGCACGGCCACAGCAGTGACCACTGAGTCTTCCTGCAAAGTGTCACTGCGTCTTCAGCGCCCGATTTGAAAAAAAGGGGCCAGTCCCCACCAATATGTTGGGTTTTTTTTTCCCCTGGTGTAGGCCTTGCAGATAAATATATTGATGTCAGTGGCAGGCATAGACAGGATGGCATTTTCTGAACCTCAGTGAAGCTTGGCAGGCTCAACTATGTGGTGGCATAAAAAAAGAAGACGACCGTTTGCTTTGATGAAAGCAAGGCATAACTGCTGCGGCTAAGAACTCGGATATTCACTGTCGTGCCCAGCAGAGTGTATTTGCTCAGGCAAAGTTGCAATTCGTGTTAGATTACTAGTTGGCATTTGACTGTAATTCATAGAGCAATAAAGGCTACGGAGGGTCTAGTTAGGAAGAATGCAGCTGAGCTGTACGTAATAGCTGCCGGGGCACCCGGGCTGCGTTTGAGTTAATCCGCTGCCATCTTTCTTTATCTTGGTCAGACACCGCATTCATGTTTTCACCAAAGCAACAAAGTGACTTTTCATTATGCAAGCTCCTGTTGCGTACCACTGTCTGGGAAGCCCTCGAAGAGGGGAGGGAGAGGGTGCCTTTCTCTTTCCCGCGACTAAAGAAGGACAAGACTACAAACAGTTAACTGAGAAATAGGACTGGCTACCGTACAGGAGGTTAAATCTCTAATTTGCTGGGGAATTATGGGCAAGTTGCTTCATTGTCTGCATTTCTGGTTTTCCCTTTACTTGACCTGTGTTGGCCCCAGCTCAGGAAAGAATCGCTATTTGGAAAAGTGCTTATTGGACTGAACGTGAATGTCTCAGTGCTTCCCTGCACCAGTCCTGGAGATACTGCAGCGCTGGGTGCGTGTGAGAGCAAAGGCACGGTTCTCATTGATGATCGTGGCCTTGTGCCAGGAATAAAATTGCAGTTTGGAAGTGATCAGGTGGAAATTTTCTGTTGGTTTTTTTGTTGTTGTTGTTTTTTTTTTTTAATTTAAAATGAAAATTAATTGTGTCTCATTCTTTTTCACGAAAAGCATCTATCTATTTTGAAACTAATTCAGCTGAAACCCGTGAGAATTAGGGGTAAACTTTTCAATGTTCCACCAGAATTTCTGTCTGGAAAATTGTGGCAGTCTTGAGTACCTGTCCAAAAAAAGATAATTATTTTTAATAAATAGTATTTTATTACTGTGTAAACTATCCCATATATATTTATACGTGTTTATTTTATATATAATTTATATAATATCAATAAAACATATCAATAAATAATAATATAAATTATTCATTATAGGGTAATGGCATAATATTATTATTTAATACAAACCGTGTATAGTTATATGGAAATATAATTAGTATTAGGGATTCTGGATAAAAAATGTCATGATTTTTCTTTGCAATGGACAATATTCAAATATTGGGGTGAACAGATGAAGGCCCCTTCTAGGCCCTCCTCCTGCCACTGAAGTCAATGGCAAAGTGCAGCCCAGAAATTTGCTCATGAATTCTCTGTTACGAAATGGTAGACTTTTCTACGTATTTCCTTTTGGCTAATTGATTTCTTCCCAAATTTACAGCCATGCTGCCTTTTTACAGCTGCTTTGTGGACTTGCACTTCTTGTGATGAATCCATTCCACACTAGAGAAATGTCTGTGGTTTGTTTCCATTTATTTTATTAAATGGAGGATACATCATTAAGTTTTTGTGTTGCTCATGTTCAATGCAAGTTGTTAAGAACCAGATATCTGAAGAAATGGTGAAAAGTAGATTAAAGATTTCCTGTCGCTTCATGGCTAGCTTTCTCGCGGCTGAAATGAAGAATTTGTGAGCGGACACAAGTGGGTGATACAATCATTTCTTTACCAGTAAGCTAACTGTGTCAGTGGTCTGAATCTTAGCATCTTTTGATAATGATTTCCTTGCGAGGAGAAGTCACATTCACGTGTACATATTTCTTACTCTGGTCCATGCATGCTGTTTCCTTAGTGATGGACTGTGGATTACGGGCCGACTTTGCTGGGTCAGTTGCCAAAGTATAATTCACCTAAAAATTTTTTTGGGGGTGTTGCACTAGTATTTTTGAATCAGGATGCTCTCTGAAAGGAGGTACGCTGTAAATTTTAACCTCACAGCACAAAATTTGCTTCAGATATGAACGGCAGGTAGATGAACGGGAAACAGATTGTTAAAAAAAAGACAAACCATACTTTGCGCAAATGTTGCACTTGAGTAGTGACCCTGATCGTCATGCAGGGATTTAAACGTGTGCTGATTCTGCATCCTGGCACCCCGGCCCTTGTGAACCTCGGCCCCAAACCCGCAGGGGAGCCTGGGCCTTCTCCCCAGCAGCGAGCACGGCACTGCCCATTTCATCCATGTCAGTGAGTTTAGTTTGCTTGCAAAACATTTCTCAGAAGTAACTTTTCATTACAGAGGGTGGCCAATAAAAAAAAAAAAAAAAAAAAAAAAAAAGAAACAAAAACAAGCAAGACAAACACCTGACAATAGGGAAAACGGTGGCACTTCTCCAAGTGCTTCTCCAAGGCACTTCTCTTACGCTCCTACATTTTATAAGGATTTAATGTGATACCTTGTAGGAATAGACAGCAGCAGACGACTGCAACAACTTTAAAGATCAGCTTCTTTCTGTCACTTCTTTTACAGTGCGGCGCAGTAGTCTTCCTTGCACAGTATCACCATTTCTCTTAGGATAATCAGTATAGGTTGGTAATAATGCATAGCAACATACAATTAAAAATTAATAGTGAAATGATTACATTATTCTCTTCTAGCAGAAAAAAACCCTCCACCTTACAACAAAGGCCTTTAAAGCACTTTGGCTGTTTTCCAAAACAGCTAATTAATACTCCACCTCGCACTACTTCTGTGAAGCAGCCGCGCTATTGCCAGGCAGGAATTGCTGCCTGTCCGTCGAGGAGCTGGGCAGGTGGCAGGGAAGGCTCTGCTCAGCGTCCCTCTGCACTCGGCAGTGCCAGGCGTACCGCGCCAGGAAACCCTGCTCAAATGGCAACGGCACGGCAAGTCAGTCTTTTATATTATGGGAATTCTCCGTGACATTCAAAACTGAGAGACGATGCGTTGGGAAGTCTAGAGAGAGTGGATTTGCTTTGATACCTCAACGCCAAAACAAAGGCTTTGCAATGTTACACGTATTATTCTGATCGCAAAAGTATCTTGCGTTAGGGCTTTCAGCGTGAGATAATTGACCTTGACATTGCTTTCAGCTAAGGGCACATAACTCTTATCACAGTGACTTATCTTGAAGAAAAGCGTGCAACTGCAGAGAATATTTACTTACTATCTTCTCTTTTTTTTTTTTATTCTTGAAAACTGTGCACTGCAAGGACAAGTAGGCAGAAGTGTGGTGAGGGAGGGAAGGTATTTTATGTGGATGAACACATGAAGAGGTGATTATGTATTGCTAAAAGTCTAATCCTTGGATAAACTACAGTTTGCTATTAATTCTTTGGACTTGCTTAGCTGCTACTTAACATTTCCACGACTTAACAATTATATTCTTGAGCTGAGAGTAACTTTTCAACAAAATGTGTAGGGATTAGAAACATTGATAATTATATTAATTAATATTAATGGCAGTGACAATATTTGTAGTCATATGACAAACATGAGGAAAGCAGGGCTTTAATTTTATCAATTAATTCTGTTTCTAATTGCTTTCACTATTCAATTGTCAGAACGTGTTCCACTTGCAACAAGGAATGTGTTAAGCAGGAACCGCAGACCAAAATGAAGGGGAAGGAGGTGTGTATTTGTATACGGTATCGTCTGTTATCCAGAAACATTTTTAGCCTTGTCCGTGGGCTTTGCATTTTCCCCTGTCTATTTGTTACAAATGCCAATCATCCAGAGTAATGGGTTCAGTCTCGTTGAGACGGGTTAGCGTGTAGAGAGGCAGTCAGGACCAGGAAATGCCGCTTCCTGAAGGGCTCTCTGGATTATCAAACATCCTTCTTCCCACACCTTCCCGTAGGTGCGGGATGAGCACAGGACAGCAGGACGAGCAGACCCTGGAGAAGAGAGCTCGGTGTGTGTATCTGCACTGACTACTCAGATTTGTTTAATACATTTGATTGGGTCGAAGTCGTCTCTAGAGGAAGGCAGAGAGCTGCAGTCCATTGGCCTTAATCCTTCCCTGTGCTCCCGTATCTTTATACTGCTCCACCAGCTCAACACCGCCGTAAAACCAACATAATCCACCCTCAGCGCTCCCTGGTGTGAAGGAAATCCCTTGCCAGGCCCCTCGCTGAGCGTCACAGCTGCCACAGAGGCTTGTTGGCACCAGGAGGAAGACAAAACCCTCCCTGCAGATGTGTCCGGTGCAGGGCAGAGCCGTGAGATGATGCTCTGCTTGGTGTCCCACCAGGCTCGGGGTGTGCAAAACTCCAGCTGTAAGGGTGGAGACATCCACCGGGAAAAAAATCATACCCATAAAGTTTTCTGCATGAAAATCTTCACGTCCTGAAACCACTCTCCTCAGAGAGGTTTCAGCCCATAAAGAAATCTTAATGTGTTGAAGTTTCCCTCCGCACAGTCTTCACCACATAACAATCCAAGAGGCCAATAAAACAAATAATGACTATCTCCTGAGGTGGCCGCAATAAAAGAAAATGCTGCCAGCTAAAAATTGTGCTTTTGATGGCTCTGCAGGCAAGATATCAACAATCTCTACAACTGCTAATCCCCTCGTGTGGTTTTACACTCGCTGCCCTCTCGGTCTGTGCCCAGATGCTCTATGCGACGTTTCGGGGTCTGCTTTTCTTCTCAGCACATCCCTCCTCTGGTCCTCCTTAGGATTACGCCCCTGTAAGACTGAATAAGCATCTCACCAAACATTGCCCACACAGATGAAGGAAGCTGTCGCCCAGTAAATGCTGGTTTAGTTGCTTCATGGCTTTTGCCAGCTAAACCGGGACAAGTTGCTGTCTGCTCGCCTTGGCTATGTGGATGTTGGCCGTGACTGCGGGTGGGAAAGGGGCCTGGGGAGCTCCTCATCACCACCCCACTGAATCCGGGGTGAGTCCCCGCCGAGGGCGAGGGAATACCCCCAGATTTCTGCTTCTTGTGGGCTGGATACTCTGCCTATCCAATCCCCGCTCCTTGTTGACAGCCAGTGCCGATCCCGAGCACATTTGCATCGATGCATATTTTTAGGATAAATTCGGGAAGCCTGATTGTATCTTGTTGTGTAAGCCACATTGTCAAAAGGCTTTCAGGACCGATTCGGATCTTTTGTGCTGGTATAAACGTTGCTGCTTCTCCACATCCCCATCAGGGGACAGAGCTCAGAGTTAGTCTTTTGTGTTTGTTTCCACTACGCCGGGATGGACCTGTGAGCCTTTGCTTTTCCCCGTCAGGAAGCATAGATTTAACGTATCGAACGCACCAGAATTGCTTAATGAGTGCTCAGTGAATATTAATAAAAGTTTGGACGTGACTTAGGCTACAATGGATGAGAAGTTTGAAAGCTTTGGTTCGAGATTACAGGAGGCTGTGGGAAAATATGGTATCCAGCAGCTAGCATATAGTGCAGATATTTCACTATCCAGGGATCTCTAATTACTAATAATGTACAGGAACAGTATGATATGTCCTTACAATTGCAGAATCCTTTTCAAAGATAATCTTTAATAGTTTATTTGACAACCTGTAAAATTATAGAAAATTATTAGTCTTGGGAATTACAAAAATCCCCATAGTACAGTCAAACAATAAAATTATAATTACCTGTGGGTAATTGAAATTTAACTGTTTTTTTATTGTATATTACACATCAATAGCAACATAAGTTCAAGAGTGTCCCCCTCCCTTCCCTTTTCTTTTCCTTACAGAAGCAGGGAAAATGGACAACCCTGCTGGTAGCTTCTGAGCCCTTGTCACAGAACAGAGCTTGAACAATTTCGATTAAAGCAGTATGTTCGAGACTGTCATTAGACCTGCATTAAATTACATATCTGGAATGTTAAAAATAAAGAGTACTGAAGCTTGTTCACAGCTGCCTGTGGTAAAGTATGTAGTCGAGGTTTTGATTATCTTTAAAGTTCTTATTTTTCTCTTTTCTAAAACTTATTGTTTCGTCAAACAAATATATAGCACATTTAAGAACAGTATGAGCACATGAGCAGAATTGCTTAAGGTGGATAAAGCATAAGCGTGTTTCCATTCTGTGCTCGGTAGTATTGTTTAGTGCTAACAATGGTAATTTATCAATTATACCAGAGGGAACAAAGCTCTTTGCCTGTCTCTCGGCTCCAGAACTACCTATTACAAGGCCCAAAGCTTGAGACCCCTTCCAGACCTCGGGAGGCATCATTTAACGTTAGCATTTGCATTACCAGGTTTTGCCTTGTCCTCTCTTAGTGACCCCATGGAGGCTGCTCAACACTGTGGCACATCAAGACTTCCGTGGCTTTCTTTCGAAAACGGGAAAATTATAACCTTTTTTCTTTTTTCTTTCTGAACCAGGGCTCTTGATAATGAGGCACGGCTGTTCGCCAGCCCGCTTTTCTGCAGCCTGCTCTTCTCGTCTAGCAGGTGAGACCGTCCGGTCCCCTCTCGCCTTGTCACTTGTGATGGCATTAAAGATTTTCAGAACAAGCTTAAGGACACAGCCAAGCTTTGGGAATGCTGTTTGGCTGACACGAACTGTAAAAGATGGTATGTTTGACACCGAGTTGTCCACAGGACAGCGACTAAGATGCACAGTAATGGTGTTTGCTTCTATACAAGGATCAGGCTGGCGACTTTTATTTCGTTCTGTAAAGTGCTTTGTGACCGTTACGTGAATACAACTGCACAACTGAAAATATCTCTGTTTTATTAAGAGTTTCAATTCAAGTGTTTAATACACAGATTGTGTCGTGAGAGAGGCATCACAAAGACTGAGTGCAACATAATGGGAAGCCAGGTATTGTTATAATCATTATTACTACTATTTACGTACAATCATTGAAGTATTAACTGAAATGCAGGAAATGGAGTTCCTGGACGCCAAAGAACTCATAGTAGTAGCTTTTTTTGGCGGAGGCAACAGTAAAAACCCATCTCTGTTTTGTGGCACAATTAACGGTGCATACAGCCCAGTCTGGAAATCCGTAATCCTGAATGGGTCTCCCCATTTCCAAAGATCAAGTGAGACAAAAAATACAGTTGTGTCCATCATTGCTTGATGTATTTATTTAGGTGCCTTTTACTCTTCCCAGCACACTTTTCTCTGCACATTAGAGCTGTTTATCCAGCTGGAAAGTTCTCATCAAAGACGCATTTGAATGCCTTTACCAGGGACCTGAGGAGAGGACTACAAAGGGCAGCTCAGATGCAGAAACGACCTGGTAGAGGTGGCACTTCTGAAGGATCTCTCATCGTCACCATCCATGGGTGGTGTGGAAGGTGGCCACATGCCACCAAGGTGGCCTTGTGTTACAGCCGTGTTCCAGTGGGGCTGGCCCAGAAAAGCACCACTTATTGTCTCCAGGGTTCCCACCAGCCAGCCCCTCTCATCTTTGCTTTGGGGACTTCTATCCCAGCCCCATGACTCCACCCCTACTCCATCAGCCAACTCTCAATACACGTGCAAGAGACTCCGCTTGCCTGAATGCGCGACAAAACCAAGTTGCTTGACGCGTGGTGTCCCCGTGTCTGAATAAAAAACATGGGGTGTTTGTGTAGCCTCATGGACAGGCAGCACCCTCCAAATGCTTTCTTTCGGGGCAGCTGCCCCGCTTTGCCTTGTGAAAAATGACAGAAGGAGTGAACATAACTCTCCCAAATAGTGCAGCATTTGAAGACTTCTTGCTTACTACACTCTCTCCTCAAGACACAGCAAGGCTGGGAACAGCACGGTGGAAGGGTGTGATGTCTCCCAAACCACGTGCAGCGGCAGCAGTCGTGTCTTAGGTGAGCAACCACTCACTGCTCCGCTTTTCCCCAGTCTCTCTCTGCTGCTGTAGAGCTCTGTGCTCCTGCCACGCAGCACAGAAATGCCAGCTTTAGCCCCATTGCTTCCCCACCTCCTTCCCTGAAGATTATTCCA
Organism: Larus michahellis; assembly: GCF_964199755.1. Classification (NCBI taxonomy): domain Eukaryota; kingdom Metazoa; phylum Chordata; class Aves; order Charadriiformes; family Laridae; genus Larus; species Larus michahellis. The sequence goes on from NC_133898.1 coordinate 10,274,306, forward strand.
GATATTTTGTCTTTCTAGCTTGTCCTGCCCATCTGAGATTCTTAAGTATTTTGGCCTCCTGAAAGCTAAAGTGGAGCATTTGTATTAGATCTACATCAAGTATAAATCTTTCAAAAGGAGAAACCCCGAGAGGGACTGTATCATCCAAGCAGTTAATGGTCTAAGTTAGAGCAGAGGAGAGACAGGGCTGGCCCAAACTCTGGGTCCTTATGCCAAATAGCCGTGACCTCATGTAACAGTGAGGAGACGTAGCTGAGACAGTTTGGTTTGCTTTGGCTGTTTCCTAATCCTGACCCTTGGCCAACACCTGAAGGCTACAGCAAAGTTTTCCTCCATCCTTGCGTTGACCGTCATTCCCTGGCAGATCCCAGCCGATGAGCTCTGCCACCCTAAAAAAGAAGCTGGAAAGCTGTTGTCCACTAGGATTTGTATATATGGGAAGTTGGAAACTAAATCTTCCAGCCACTAAAATGCACCATACTGTAAGACAAAGAGCAGGAGATAGATAAATTCCCCTGCCTGTGACATTTCTGTTTGTTTCACTCACTGAGGCTAATTTTTTACCATTTTGATTCCAGTGAGAAGAGCTATTCTGGCACGAGTGTCACTCCGCGCTGTGATGCGGCCATGAAGTGAGAGCTAAGGATGAGCAATTGTAGCACTGCCAGGATTAAAGCCAGGTCAAGTTTTTCATTTTTTGATGTAGGAATTGGGAAAATAGATTGATGCAACATATTGAAAAGGACCAAAAAGTTACTATTTGCTCCCACAAACATGATTCAAATAGAGAGACCCAAGCCTCGTGGTAACAGGGAAATATTTTCAGGTGAAAACGCAAGCTTTGTTTTCGGCCAGTGACACCGAGTACAAGGTAATGGGAGGGTCCAGAAGGGGCTTCTGGGAGCTCCTCATGGAAAGCACCATTAATGCTCCTCATTTTGCTCCCATCTGTAGGGTGTCTGAGCTAAAAAAATGCTTACGTAAAGAGGCTGCAATCTTCCAAATAATCCTAAAAAAAGGTTAGGCCATTTTTCTTTCTCGTGGATGATGTTAGAGGTTAATAAAAGAGTTAATCCCAGCCTGCCCCGCAAAAGGACCAGCTCACGTTCGTGAGACTTCAAAAGCCATTGGAGCTGGTGTGTGGATGTTGTTATTTCCTGCCAGAGCTGTCCCAAGAACACAGGGGTGAGCTGCTGGTTTTTGGAAGAGGAGTTTGGCCTCTAACTAAATCAGCTGGAGTGAAAATAAAAAGTTCCGTGTAAAGTGTTTTTGAAAGTAAACCCCAATTCAATAAAGTTCTGGGTATTTACATTTTATTTTTTTTTCCTGTGAGAACCTAAAATTAAAACTTACTATAGAGCAATGGAGGCCAACTACAGCATTTCAGGCAAATGGGCCAGAGAATCTGATTGATTATTTTTTTAAAAAAATGTCATTAAGTTGACTTAAACTTTTAAATATGTTAACAGTTTGAAAGGAAAAAAAAAGAAAAGAAATACCCAATTTAGGGAACATTTGGCAAAATCATCTTGCCTCAAATTACAAAAAAGTATAGTAGTGATAAATATTATATAAATTTATGAAATATTCGGTGGAGCTGAAAACGTAAAAGCCCCGGAGAGCTCACGCCCCAACTTGTTCCCCCAGGACGGAGCACTGGATGCTGCTTTGCTGGCCACGCGCGGCTCGCTGGATCTCCGGCTTCGAAAAAGCCTCAGCGCCGTGCTACGAGTTGGCCACTCCGTAAAGAAACACAACATCCCCTTCAGCAGCACCTTGTACTCGAGTAAGGGAGAAACTCGGCAAGGGGGTTTAGAAGCGCAGCTTTTGGGGCTTGTCGTTCTCAGGGGTTTGCTGCGTGTGCCGCGTGAACGGTGGCAGGCTGGGACAGAGCCCTCTTAGGGAGGGCGATTAATTGCAGAACAGGCTTTTCTGAGCCTCTTCTTATTTTTGTGTTGTTTTCATTCTTGCCGTTTGTAACCAGAGAAGGGTTTGAGCGCCTCGGTGGAGGACCTGCCCGCATTGTGGCCTGTGGGCATGCGGAGAGGGGCTGGACACTCCCGTTCTTGCCCGCAGGCAGCTCTACGTGGTGCCCAGCCGATTACAGCACCAGGCGGTTATTTACGAGGAGAGCTGGGTGTCCATTTGCTTTCCAGCACTGAGGGAATGCTTAGTGCACAGCATAAAGTATTACCTCAGGCCTTGCTGGCTTTTTCTGGAACAATACTACTACAGTCTGGGTTACTTTTATGCCTCCATGACTGGTGTCCCCCTGCGCAGCTGAGGGTCCGTACTAAGAACGAGTGAAAATGTTATAGTCGATACGCCTGGGCAGAGAAACTGCACGGCAATTTCTTTTTTCCTCTTTTCTTCCTTCTGCACGAGGCTCCTGTGCTACCAGCTAACCATTTCCTATAAGGCATTGTGTTAAAGTTATATAGTGTATCGTATTAAATTTTATAACAGTGTTTTGAAAAGACTTGGGGGGGGGGAAACAGCATCAATCAGGGAACCACATTTGATAGACTGGGAAGGGGCCTCCTGGGTCATTTTGTCCAGGACCTCTGTGAAACAGGAAGGCTTCTGCAAAATACCTTTCCCATAAATGTATCTAACCTTTCCTTAAAGACACTGAGTGATTGTGCCATAAATACCTCAAGCAGGTAAACTGGTCTGATTGACCTTACCATCACAAAGTGTCTCCTAATACTGTACATAAGGTACAATTTTCCATTCTTTCAGCTGTAGCTAAGCAGGAAAAAAGGGCAAATACACAGTAATGGGCAAGAGTACAGCCTGGGCAAACAGTTTTGCTTTCACTTTACTGCCATCGCCTACCATAAATCTGGATGTACCACTGATACTTGGTTTCCCAGTGTAGTGCCTGTGATCCTTGTAGTATCTATCTCACTTTGTCTCTGACTTTTGGAGAGCCAACATTACAGAGTGTAGGAGTAACGAAGACGTACGAGCAGCACTTTCCGATTCAGAAAGCCATTCAAAACCCTGCGCCATATAGTTAAGGTATTTATTTCTATTTTCTATTTATTAGAATTTGTGAGTTGTTTCTTGTCAGGACCATGGGAGCTGGGGGAAGCACAGGGCTTTCTACGGCTCCGTCAGAGTGTCAAAGAATAATTTTCATTCTCCTCCAACAATTGCGCATATTGAAAAATAAATACCTGGTAGTTTAGCTGTTTGTTGTTGCAATAGTAATGCATTGTGTGCTGTTTATGGCCCCACACTGCTCTGCCTTCTTTCTCTCAGTGAATATTAGGAGAAGTGTCGGTTTGTGTAGATGTGTTATTAAATCACCGACACATTCATTTCTGAGAGCTTCCTGAGCTGCACATAAACTATCTTTGGCTTGCTTTTTTTTTGCCTTTTTTTTTTTTTTGCAAGTGCTGAAAGGTGGGGAGAGAGCTGAAGGCCAGCTGCTCTCCCACCTATTTCTGTCAGGCTACTTGTGGAAAGGGGTCGTCTCATGGTGTCCATCTCACCTGGCTGACCATCACCTGTTTCATTCTGGACGTAGCAGAGAGTTAGGCACCCTTCAGTGTATCCTCGCAGCTCCTGGGGGAAAACATGTCTTCAACTATGCCACCATGGTGGCAGCGAGGCGTCGCTGCCAGGTGTAAGAATGAACAACCAGCTGACGGTCATACATCAGGTTTTATTGTTGTCACCAGCCACTTCCTGCATCATACCAAAATGAGACACCTGAAGAAGTCCAGTAAAAGCTTGGGAAAAGGTCTGGGACAGATATTATTTTAACTGCTCCCCAGCAGGCCCAGCTGGACAGCCTTTCTTTCCTAGACACTCTCAGAAGAACACCATTCACAACCTGACCCAGAGACGCGTATTTCAGACTAGCTGAGGACGACTCTTGAGGAATTTCCTCTTCAGAAGATCTGAGAAAGAAGTTTTACAAGGTTGGGGTATCCTGAGCTTGGTTTTAATGTCCATTGATTGTTCTGGGGTAGACCCGGCCATCCTTGTTTGTTTTGGGAGTTTGTTTGTTTCCTAGGTATACTCCTCGTACACAGGGGACTGCTGCATAATCGGTCAGGAAAACTGGAGTTACGTCCTAAAAGAAAAAGACACAGAAAAGGTAAGATAATTTAGCAAGCATAGGGGGATCTGGGTTTGAAGATGTCGGTGTCTCTGCGTGTCCCCAGCCATCCTTTTACGGTGTGCCTCCTTTATGCCTCAAACCCTTGTGCCGATTCAGACTGGCACTCACTCGGCCTTCTCAGCGCAGGGCTAATCATTTCATAAAGACCTTAAATAAGCCCTTAAAATACAGATTTTTAAAAAAATGCCTTCTCTATACAATTAACTAAATGCCATCGTTTCTCTGACGTGCAGAGTTTTAAAATATTTGTTTAGTATTTAATCACATAGGCATCCGCCTCAGCCAGTTGTTTAAGGGCAGAGGCTGGCGAGATCTTGACAATTCAATCTGAGATCATAAACTCACACGGGAATGGAAAATACCTGCGTTAAGAAAAAGAATTCAAATACTAATAGACCTGCTGTTTGTTGCTCACATTCTTTTCAGCCATTGTCTTTTTCTCATCGAATCACCAGCTCAAGCTTCCTGCATAACAGAGACGAGACAGTCCCAAGCCCAGCTCACCCCTCCCTCCCCCACCCTAAACTCCAGCTGTGCCAGCAGCCCCCGATTTGAAGCCTGCACCGCGTTTGCTCGCCTGCCATCCTGCGTCCCTGACCCACATGGCAAATTCAGGGCCACTTCTTTCATACTGACCTGCGTCAGCCCCACATACTGCCCCCCGCACCCCCTCCCCCGGCATTTTCCTCTCGGTGTCCCTCCATTCCCGGGATTGTAAATACTTGGTGGGGGGGACAGCAGCATATTTTTGTTCTGTTGTGTTAGGAGGGGGAATGAAGGCAGAGAGAGCTTTTTTTGTTCTATTATGGGTTTTGAGGGAGGGTTTTTTCTAGCACTGAATTCTGACCTGTAACTGTTCCGTCAGGTACCCCTGGAAAAAAGTGCATTTACATCAGGTGCTCATAAAACGAAAAAAAAAAAAAGGCTATATCGGAGATTTTCTGATCCTGTTCAGTGCACAAATGCCAATCAGAAACAAATACGGGGCTGCATCTTGCAATCCATTTTGATATTTACAACAGAACATGGCATATCATTTAATTTAAATTTGCAGCATGCTCAGTGTAATTAATGCTGTGCAGTGCCTAGAAAATCCTGATTTCTTAATGTGATACAATGCATGCATGCTGAGACCATTTTTTTAAACTACTGTATCATTTTGGAACATTAATGGGGAGGAGTACCATTAAACAGGAAAAAAGCCGTGCTTTCTCTTTACGAAACTTCCATGTGGCTCCCCAAAATACGATGCAAACGACAGGTTTGTTTTAAGAGAGGTGGGGGAGACAGAGATTTAATTTTCCCTTGACACAGCATGATGCCTGAATAGCCAGGCAGCTATTCCTAAATTATGTGCATTTCATTCCTAGGAGCTGCGAGCATTTTTGAATGGGCTGTTGTTAAATACAGTACACAAGCGTAAATACCCAAGGGACCAGCTCGCTGAAATTTTGGCATGAGCAGAAATCTGATATCTATCATGGCAGTATCCGAGCACGTAATAAGAATGCGTATTGATTTGTCGGGAGCGCGAAGGGAAGGGGTTTGGTATTCCGGGATGAGAACTGTTAAACTTGGGGACATCTTGTGCGAGTCTAATAAGCTGTGGTATGCGTGTGTTGTGGTTTTGGCAGGGACAAAGATGTTCACGTGGCATCTTTGGACCTGTGAGGCTGGCCTGGGTCTCGTTTTCGGAACCGAGAGACTGAATGCATGATAAAGCTGTGTATATATTATACATAAATGAAGCGTAGGGAATTTACATCTCCACCTAGAAAATTCGGTAGCAAAAAGGCACCGTGGTTGGCAAGAAGGGTTGGGACCAAAAGCTCTTCAAGGTCAGGAGCTTTACTGCCGTGACTTCAGTGAGCTTGCTGTGTGTTTACCTTCTTTATCAGGCACCTATATGATCTGAACTGTGCAAAAAGGAGAGAAAAGAAAAAAAAATACAAAACCAACCCCCCTATCATTTTGCAGGGCATCAGTTCCTACCAGAACGTACTATAAAAGCTCTGTTTATAGACCTGTTGATAGCAAAGCAAATTCTTCAGGTCTTCTAAATAAATCTGTTCCTAAATATAATGCTTCAACTTCTATATTCTCATCTGACACCTGACAATTCAACCTTAAGAGTAATTGGTCCTGTCTTTGAACCTCTGCAAATACTGCATGAGGAGGGTGGACAATTTATTGATTTAGATTGATTCTTGTAAGAAGCATATGAGACAGATACGGTATCAGGTGTCACACACTGTATATATTACACGCCTCGAAAATGTCCGTAGGCGACGAGGCAGGGTTCAAGAGTACGTGGAGGTAATGTTCAGCGAGCACCTGCCAACGAGGCCGCCCAGCTGCGTGATACCTGAGTTATTACCCAAGAGAGAGACGCCAGCCAGGAACGGCTTAATTGGCCAAGTTGGACTTTCAGGGGAGTGACGAGATGGCTCTTCTGTTGGGAAGCCATCCCGAGCGGCGTGCCACCTCCACAGGCAGGAACCCAAAGGGTTCTCCTAGTGCAGGTGGAGCTCTTCCTGCTTTAGGTGCCAAGCCTCACGAAGGGGCTGGAGGAATGGACAGCTGTTAAATGAATGTAACTGTAATTTTAACTGGATTTTTTTTTTAGTGCTGTGGTAATTCGAGAATGTTACAAGACAGGGCAGTGGATCTGTCAGGAGTGAAAGCGTTTGTGACCTGGCCGTTTAGTTGGTGACAAAAATCGTCATTGATATTAATAGCTCAGAGCCCCAGTACAGACCTAAAAAAACTAGGGACATGGCAGAACAAAAGAAGATGGAAACAAGACGGCACGGAAGGTCTCATCACGAGGGACGATGATTAAGACGTGAGACGGAGGGCTGGCCCACTCGCGTAGCAGTCTGGCCTGGGAAATCACCCTCCTCCCGCTGCCTCGCTTCCCTCACCTATAACGAGGGAAGGAATAACTTTGCAGCGTGCTTTACGCTGGCGTTGCGTGCTGACTTCATTACTGTTTGCAACAGCCTCTGTAATCCTCGGAGGAAAGGAATAATAACAAAGAACAAAAATGATAATTACCGAGCACATAGTTTTCATCTATAATCTTCATTTCAGGATTCGCTATTTCTGATGTCAATATTTTATAATGGAAGAATGAGATATGCTAAGTTTCTGTTTGATGGAAGTAAATTCAGATTTAGTATTGCCGAGGAGCTGAATTTTTAATGCACCGGAGCAGTATGCAGCCACCCCCTGTTTGCGGCGCCTGGCGCGCCTTTGTGCCGCTTCAGCGGTGCTGCCGTGACCAGGCAGAACAACGGAAAGGAGCTGCTCTGAATCTTCCGTGGGGTGACAGGACTTTGTCATTTAGCTCTGTCACGATAATTGGGAGTGTCACACGACGAGACACCGTGCCACACCCCCGGTAAAGGAGGAGTGTTCCAAGTGCTGTACAGCCCCCGTCAGCTGCCAAAGCTTTTGTTTGCTCACGGCGAGGCAGCGTTTCCAGAAGCAAACCCGCGCTGACGAGGCACACTTACGAAGTTTGTTGTAAATTGATTTCCTCTGTGTTTTTATAAAATTGGCTGTATCGTATGAACAGCAGGAAAATACCCTCTTTTATCACACGCTCATGCCTTCCAACCTGCTGAGGCCTTTCCACAAACTCTTCAGGAATTTACCTCTTTTCGTTAAATTGGGTTGGAGCTCATTAATAAAAGAATGGTATAATGGAAAAGAGTTTCTAAAATTATACTGTAACCTAGAATTGCAGGATTCAGCTTTCTCTGCCCGAAGAAAAAAATTCTGAAGCATTAAACTTACTTTATCAAGCATTGCACCTGACACGCTCTCATAAATTTTACATACATTTTAACTTATTTTAATATTATGCAGGCATGGTTTAAAATATTCTCATGAAGTAACTAAAATGAAGCTGCTCAGCCATAAATTAGAGCTAAAAAAATACTTGTTCCCCCCGCCCCATCAATATTTCTTTACTTAAAAATCATGTGTTGCATGTAAGTTAAATTTTCCCTTGCTGAGATACTTTGTATGTCCTAATAGGAGTACCACAGACGCAGCGAGCCATAGTTCTGCAGGGTTAAACGCCCTCTCTGCAGTGTTTTAGAGGCAGCTTGTCTAAAAGCAGGCACTGGTAACCCCTCGTGCACCATGTTCCAGCGAGGCCCAGGGCCCACAGCTAAACATGCGGAAATATATATATTTATATACACACACACACATATATACACATATGTGTATATACATACACACACACGCACGTGCACACATACACACACTTATTTAATTTTTTATTATTTTCTGTTACAGGAGCCTCCCCGCTCACCGGACTGGCAGCCGAAGGGACAGCCGAAGGCTTCGGGCGATGCCTCGTGCGGCGCAGCGCAGTCGCGGCACCCCAAGGACGCCCCTTTGGCCGATACCATCATGCAGCAGGTACGGCATCCTCGACAGCTACTCACAAAGCTCCGTTTGTGTCCCCGTTTCTGAAGCTATTTCAAAGCCGCAGCTACATTACACAAACAGTTGCCTATCTAGCCATAACAGGACTGTTATGAAATACTGTCAGCTTGTTGCCATTTCGCCTGCGCGCACGCTGGATGTGTCTGTCAGGCCATACTTGGGCAGCTCGGCAGCATGCAACGTGTCCCAGACACTGGAGTGATTATGTCTGAATACTCCTTATCTGATTGAAAAGCCGACAATGCTACACATCTGTGCTTGCGAGGCTCCGCTGCTACACTGCGAGGCCACTATTTATTTTGCTTCTGCAAGTTAGTTTTCCTTGAGAAGCAGCAGGGGCCTTCTTCAATGAACTGAAAAATGTGTATTGTATGAAGGTCTGTGGAGGGTTTGTGCTGTAGTTCAATGGGCAAATGTGAACCCAGGGGATGACGTTTCATTTAAACATTTGGTTTACATCTTTACATGCCAAAAATATTAATGTCTTGACTTCAGCAAACGGAATTCAGCACTTTTTTTTTTAAACTTTTTTTCTTAAATGAAGTAATTACAGCCCAAACATTCTGTGGTTATTTATTCTTCCTTCTCAAAGGCGGAGTTTCACACAGGAACATTTGGTTTCAGGGCCGAATTGTCAGTATCTGCTCACTTGACACTTCCCCGTTAGTTTGTATTGGAAACCACCAGTAGTTTCTTTTCTTGTGTTTATCGTATTGCTCTCAGACCTTTGATCAAGACATCTTGGATAACAGCAAAGTCTAGCTCAATGCCTATTTCCTATTTTGAAAAAAAGAATATGGTTTGTGTCAAAGGACCTATGAAGACAGTTAATGTAATTGAGACGCAGAAGGGCATTTATGGAAGTGCATCTGAATGTCCTCTTCACATATAATTGCATCAGGAATTCTACATTAACATGCAGGTCCTGTCCAAAGGAGAGGAAAAAAAAAAAAAAACAACCTTATTTTTAGGTAGAAGCCCTCAGTGGGCAGTAAATTACCCATAATATCCCCCAAACTAGCAATTAGCCCTGTTTGCTGACTACCTGAATTGTTTCACAGTAGTTCAGCACAGTCTTACCAGTTATCACCACACTTATCATCAGCGATTCGGCGTGCGACACCCGCAGCTCCACACACTGTATGCCTACGGTCAGTCATAACAACAAATACATTTTATTTGCTTCTTTTGGCCCTTCGGAACTGTTTTCTCAGGCCTCAGTATGTGAGGATAGCTCGTGCTGCCGTGCTGCTTAGATGGCAAGAATTTGAAAACAGAAAGCAATTCAGAAGTGCGGGTGTACTTTGCTATTAGTTAATGTGAGTGTTTGTATTTACTTCCCCACTAGCGACAGTCCAAGCCTCTGCTCCCAGAGAGTGAGCTTTCTATCAGTTTCTAGGGTTTTTCTTTTCAGAAGACACCGGAAGACATTTTTTGGCATGGGCCTGTAACTGAGGAGTGTAAAACTGGAAAATATGGAAACAAAAACCTGTTGAAATTTTTTTCTTAGGGCTGCTGAGCAGTTTTCATACCCCTAAATATGAATGCTTTGCCAAAAGAGTAACTCTGTTCTGAACACACTCGCTGTGTTGCCTGCTTTAGCGGTATGAACAATCACGGGCCTACACACGCGCGCAAATTACAAGCACACACATCTTAACAACACGGTTTTCACTGAACAGGCCTTGGTTTTAAAGAAAGAATACTGACTGAAAATGAACAAATGAAGCATTTGAAATAGAATACAGAGATGTTTGCACTCTGAGCATTACAGGCTTGGTTTTAAGCACTGTGCACACCTTTCTGAGTAACGCTTTAATTTACACATTATTTCTCAGGCAAAATCCACCGAATTAACGTACACCCTGTTACCATCATTTCAATCCCATTTTCCAGTGCTGGTTCCGCATCATGTTATATTGACAGGGACCTGTATTCCGGACGCTGATCTGATGGGTTAGTTCTGAGTCCATCAGGCAATGAAGAGGCTGGAACAGGAACACCTGAAGAGTGCTTCTCGTTTGCAGATACACTCCGAGAAGCAGAAAATGGGAACATTGTCTTCATCTGGCTCTAGCTAAAATGCTTCAGCGTCTTGTTTCATGCTCAGGAACAGCTCTGTGAACAGGCAAACTGCCGACTCCGTGTATCCGAGACAGGCTCTCAAAAGAGCAAACCGTCTGTTAAAGGCTGAGCTATCGCTCCGGTTTTTTTGCTGTTGTAGGGACAGGTTAACGTAAAGCAGACGGCATGGCTACAGGTTGCCAGAAGGAAACAGCCCTGAGCTGCCCTGCCATTACACCTAGTCATGCTGCAGGGAAACAAAGGCAAGTGACAGAGAAAACGGTAGGTGAAAGAATGATTTCCTTCTCAGGCGGGGTTTAAGCCAGGACACTGAGGCAAGAGCCATATGACCAACTTTACTACCCCCGAGAACCACTGAAAATGGCCCCAAACCTCGGCTATTTCAGCAGCGGGTCCTCAGGTAGGGAGTCCCCAGGCAATGAGCTTGGTGAGGCAGTGGCCGCAGGCAGCCGTGAGCTGCTGGCCATCTTCTCAAGGCGCTCAAGGGGAAAAAGGGAAGACCTGCTGCGGATGCTGCCAGCAGACAAGTTCTTCAAAAGAAAAACTTTTTTTTTCCCCCAGAAAAAAAAATAATCTTTGGGTTGAACGTTGTTCCCACCTAAACCAGGCCTCGACTAACAAAAATACAAATAAGCTGATCATAAATTAACAGTCATCCCCGTTGTGAGCATGAACGCCCATACCTGGCCCAGGCAGGCGAAAGCAGATTGATTAAACAACAAAGTTCACCTTGTTTTCTGAGTTGAAAGCTCATGCTGTTTCTTGGCAGAACAGGCATGTCAGGCCTGTAATAACCACTTGCTACCTTGCTTCAATCAGCGTTAAAACCAGCACAATATTAACATCTTGGGGAAAATCCATCTGGAAAGTGCTTTCGGGGGGGGGGAATGAAAGAGAGGTAACTGAATACCACACCCAGTTTGTTTATTTATGGCTTTCATAGGAACTTCAAGGAACTTCAAATTTCTTCCTCCCCTCACCTGAAAATGTTGTATTTCAGACATGTTCTGTTAAAATGCAGAGCAGAGTACTCGTTCAGAAAGAAGTGGCGAAGAACAGCAGTGCTTCAGCTGAAGGTAAATGACTTGGGCTGGCAGAGGCAGAGGTTTGCGTTTGCTTTTGCTCCGGAGGCGGCTTTTCCGCACACCCCTCGCCCAGAGTGCCCAGTACAGCAGGGTGCCATCGCGGGGACAAAGCCAGCCCAACAGAGGCATCGCTCCTGCCACAACCCAGCGGTCAGAGCATCCCCACACCGCGACTCAGAGCAACCACGCACACGTAGATGTGGGAAAGCTGTTGCATTTACACCCTGGGGATTTGAGGTTGCAACACAAGAGCTGAACTTTAAACGGACTGTGTGAAAAAATGGTTACTTTTTGCTGAGACGGTAATACTAAAATTGACTTTCTCTTTTTCCCCTTGATGTCCCGGTATGAATATAGACTTGATACTCATTTTGCGGTACCTCTTCTTCCTGTTGAATCAACATGATAGCTTCAGGATACAGAGGACACTTGTGCTTGGCATGAAAAATTGCATGTAAATCCTGTTGTGGGGAAGTTAAAGTAAAGCTAACTGGGCACCTGAGCCAAAGCAAGCCTTTCACTTATAGTTTGCTTTACAGTTTGCTCTGATTTTCCTTCTTTTTTCATTTTATTTTTAACTGAAGCACTGTACTCTAGCACTGATGAAGTTTGGAGGCTATGCTAAGGATGTACAGCACATGTGAGCTGAAATCCACCTACTCTATGTGAACACTCCCGTGGTTCACCTTGGAAGCTCACTGTGAACGTTCTGGAGACCTCGAGCATTGCCAAAGTATTTTTTGGAAAGCAAGGAAATGATTCAGGGTCTGGACATTGGGTTTTTGAATTATTTGAATTATTTGAATTTGAATTATTTGAATTATTTATAGCTTACTTGGAAAAACAGTTAGAAAGAGCTGGAGTACGAAGAGGGCATTTGGCTCTGGGTTTACTTTAGATGACGTTTTAGAACCAGGCTGGGCTGTAGGTTTGTGTTCAGTGATGCTTAAATGCAACGCCCCGGCCTCCCTACGTCCTGGCCCGTAACTGTCCCGGCGCAGCTCTGCCGAAGTGCTGTCACCTTGGGCTTCGTGAGCGTGAGCAAACAGACCCCTTTTGGCTTTGTGTCCCTCTGACAAATAAACCACTGGGACTGGTTTGCCAGTCATCTCTTCTGGCCAGTTGTGTACAGCTGCCTCACAGACTCGACATTAAAGGGGTTTGGACAGGATTTATTTAGGTTCGGGTTTTTATTACAGCTCTTGAGTAGGCACCAGAGTGAAGGTTCCTGTTTACAATGGTGAACGTTTACTCAGGTAACTGCTCCTAAAGGACCCAGGAGCACTCGCTCACTAAGTAGTCAGCAGAATGAGTAAATATTTTATAATTAAGCCCTTAATTGAGAATTCCATATTTTAAAAAATAATAATCCTGTAGCTTCCATATGAAATACTGCCTGTGAATTTAAGGGGGCCAGGGGTTGCATTCACTTTCTCCAGCTATTCTAATAACAACTATTTTAATAGACGGAGCTATAGTGAGTACAAGGCTTGATATGGTGAGTGAACCAGAACACTTAGAAATATTTGCGGAAAGAAATTCTGAATGAATAGCACAGATAACTAGCAGATAATTTTTCTTAAATGAAGAAACTTTCATTTGTCACATTCATTCAATCAAGGAGAAGAAACAGCGCCACGTACCAGCACACGCGCGCGGCGCGCCTGGTCTCTACGGCACAAACGCTGTGTTTTACCTTTGAACTAACTACATAGGGAGGAAAAAATTATCCTTCTCCACAAATGATTTTGGGATTAATTATGTCTAACGGAAAAAAAAAATAATCAGTCTGTTCATGGACAATGTGAATGGAAAGGGATGTGAAATTTGTGACGGTCCTAGTTCATTACAAATTATTCCCATTTATGGGTGGCAACAGCCATCGAACGCAAATACAATCGTACCAAGGGCAGTCGGAGTCCACACTGCACGGAAAGAGTAAGGCAGTCAAACCTGTGGAAGGACAACGAGAGGGGGTACAGATCGTGCTGGGATCTATTCAGCCCAGCTGAAAAGAAACTGTAAACGTTTATTTACTTTTTGTACTCACTGGCTTCTTAAATAAAAGAACCAACGCCATTAAAAAGCTCGGAGCGTGCTGTGCTGTTCCCCTGCTCTCCCTGCACTGCTGAAGCTGAACGCCTCTCCCAGCTTTTCTGCAGGACTCTCGAGTGCACGGAGGTGGATCAGCTCCGCAGCCGGCAAGTGCAGGACAGAAAGAACCAGCATCGTTGAAAACCCTCCGCTGGGCAGGGACCTGGCGCGGCGGCCACCGAAATCGGTACAAGGCCCTTCTTTGAGTGCCAAGGTTACGGACGGGGTTTTAGAACAGCATCATTTGATAAGGCTGAAAGTACCTTTAAATTTTCCCAAGCCGCACAATGATTAATACATGTATTTTTTTAAAATTCTGAATGGCACGTCAATGAAAATCCATGTCAACACGATGGAGTTCAGTGGAGTAATACCAGGAGAAAAATAGGTTCAGCCGAGATCAGAGGCTGAGGGCGTTTAAAACTGAGGCCCAAAGAAGGATTTTTAGAATCATCCCAGCTTTATATACCCAAACAAGCTCGCTCCTTCGGCTAGAATGAGGAGGTTTTCCTCTCCTTTGGAATTCTGGGGTAAACTGTCCTTGGACAAAATTTGTTCAGGGTCAAGTTTTAGGCAATATTTTGTGCTGCAATAACCACACCATGACAGACAACCCTTTCATCAGATAAGGAAAAAAAATCCTCTTCTTCAGGTCAGTACAAGAAAGGAACATGACAGAGCTGCAAATAACGAGCCCAGAGGTGCAAAATCTTGTGCATTAAATGCAGTCATTGGCCACGTTTAAATTTTTTTCCCAAACATTTCAGATGTTCAGACAGAGAAGCAAATATATGCATAGGGGAATCTCAGCAATGAGAACAGCTCTTCATTAGTAAATGATTCTCTCTGATAATTGCTGTGAAAATTTTTCAGACAACTAGTTTAAAAGCTTCTAACTGGTTAGAGGGAACTGAGTTGGGTGAATCAGTTACGTGTCCCACCTCGGGTTTAGAGGCAGAAGCAGCTGAAAACTGAAGGAAAAGGCTGTTTGACCACATTTCCAGGTACAGGCAAAGAGACCCAGCAAGGCTAAATAAAGATTTTTCAGATAACAATTTGAACGTTTTAATCTGCGACACTAAAAGGAAAACCCTGGTCACCAAGCAACTCCAGCTGGACATTTAAATTATGCAGCTGATTTCCAGAGGTGTGCAAATACACTGCGGCGCCCAATAAAGGCAGAGAGAGACGCGGAGTGCTCAGAGCACAGTGGGGGCGAGGGAAGAAAACGAAAAAAAGTATCCCACGTGATGGTCTCAGGTGTGTAATGCTAAGTTGAATCACTTAGGTAGGGATATTTTTCAATCCTGTCTCCAACGGTGTCACGGACAAGCTTTGCTGTGAGGGGGGCGGTGCCAAGACCTAAATGCACGTGCAGGTTGGCTGGAAAATTTTTACATGGCTGTCAGAAACTGCAGTCCAAATTTTTGTGAAAAAACCTGAACCCACATTTTGAAATGATAAAGATTTCCTGTTGCCAGAGGTTACCATTGCCTAGAAAGAGTTTTTGAGGCTCTATCTCAACAGCGGTGTTTAAAACCAGAGACTCTGGCGGGACGGTGCCGGCTGTTTGGGCGACTGCGAGGGAGAAGTCTCTGGAGGCTCGGCCAGCGCTGGATGAGCTGAAGTGGGGCCCAGGCCAGCGCAGCAGCAGGAGGCTCCCGGGACGGCAAGAAAGGAATGAATGTGAAACGGGAGGGGAGATACTGGTGAGTCATTGCTAATCCTAAATTTGCTTACTCACCTTGCCAGGAAAAAAGCAGAGTAGAAACAGCACAAAATTTTATCGAAAGAAATCTTAAAAAACAATCTCCTAAATCAAATTAACTAATTAACACGGTGGTTCTTTTTCTCAACCCAAGAAACCAAATTACTCAAAGGTTTATTTTCTGAGTGTCACTTTGGAAAACATGTTCTCAGCTTGGGGGCAGAGGAGGGAGTCCCTCCATCCTGGAGGCTTCTGCAGGGCTTTCACCGGGGTGTCCCTGGTGTCGGGGGCTGCTGCGAGGCCGGGGGCTGGAGGCATCCGTGCTCCTCAGCAAGCTCGGGAGCAGCTTTGCAAACAGCCGCATCGCTGCACAGCGGGCACTCACCACAAATACCGTGCTAGATGGGCCTCCAGGTTGGCCAGTTACAATGGAAAAATGGCACGACCACAATTTTAAGATGACAGTGCTATGGCAAAGCAGTCACTGCACGCTTGAGTTACCAGCACAAGCAGTAGATTTAGAGTATTATGAAAATATATGCATTCTGAAGTGCTGTGAATTATACCAAATAATTCTGAATATCTCTTTTGCTATACTAATGAATCAAAGCAGAGCTTACCACATTATCAGCAATCACCATGGAGAAAATGGATTTCCGTGTACATAGTTTCTGTATAAATAGTGCATCCCCAGCACATTCTTTAATTAAGTAGTGTCTGATTGCATAATAATAACAATAATAAAGAGAGAGATGTCCAGCTTGCACACAGGCCAATTAAAGTATCAAGTACAGGAGGCTAAAGCACTCCTGCCTGGGGAAAAGGCAGCAGGGCGGCGTTTGGCGTACCAGTGTACTCACCCCCGTGCCCCTGCCTCCCACCAGCCCTTCCGCCAGCAAACCACGGGGTCTGGAGACCTCGTTCCCTGAATCCTTGCACGGAAGGGGGTCATGGGGACAGCTCAGTCTCCACCGTTTTACAGGCTCCTGGCAGAAACCAAGGAAGTCGTGACTGCGGCACGGAGGCCCAACTCACTGCTTTGGGTGAAGCTTCAGCACTTGAGTGATTTGCGTTGTGCCTCACAGATCTGCCGGGCAGGATTTTCACAAGCTGGAGGGACCAGACCCCACCTCCGCCACAGGTATAGTTGAGAATTCAGGGAAAGCAGTAAGCTGGAGGAATGTACTTTATGGGGTGGCCGGATCATATGTTTATGGCCTGAAATAGGAGATCCCAACCCGAACCACTTTGTTGGTTTCTAATGGTGAGAGGCAGAATATGAAGATCATATAATTCATGCTGGGGAGTGGATATGAAAAGAGAACACGGTCAAAACCCGGGACAACCCACAGACTCAATAGCTGTCTTGCCGTTAATTATGGTTAATGGCCTCGTACCAGTAACAAACACCTTCAAATTCAATACATTCAGCCTGTAGAAACTCCCTTTAGAGAGACGGCCCAGAAGAACTAAACGATTTAAAAATGAGGATGCTAGAATTATGCATTGCTAACAACATTGGCATAAAAGCAGTAGAGGAGCAGGTGCTCCGGATCCCCGGAGACAAAGATTTACCACCCAAAAGAAAGTTCTGACATTGAAAAAAAATTCATAAACTATTTTTTGTACCCTCTGCACAGGAGAAGTGGGTAGCCAAGACAGTACCGGCACGGCTGGAAGGACTCTTGCGCTTGGGCGTTGCTGCGGCAGAGCTGGCCAGGTGGCTGGAAGCGCAACACCTGTGCTGTGATTTCACGGGCACATCCCAGCCTCCACGCACGAATACTAATGCACTGCTCAGGTGGCCTTTTCGGGAGGATAATTGCATGCACTGCCCTGAGAGCCGGGAATGGGCCACTTCAGGGAATGAGACTGCTCCTCAAGATACAGCCACTTATTCTCTCCTCAGCGCTGCAGAAGGGCAAATGTCCCTGGTTCAGGCCTTGGAAATAATGAGGTAAAATGGACTCGGCACCATTAAAACCTCCCCAAAGACAGGAGTAGATATTAGAATATCTGATTGGGAAAAAACACCGGGCAAACGCAGCCTGCCTTGACGGGACCCTTCCTCTCAAAGAGCCATGGTAAAAGCTCCCTGGTCACAGAAGGAGAGCTGGGAATTAAACATGAAGTAGTCTGCAGAGATGCTAGAAAAAAACCAAATAAGCCAAAACACAGCTAAAGACACTCACCGCAACGAAAAAGAAGGTTCTGCAGGAGGCTTGCAATGCTGCAGTCAGAGACCAGGGTTTTCCTTGTTCTCCCAACAAACCCACGTGAACAGCGGAAGGACAACTTGCTGTTATCCCCACTAAAAAGGGGAAAGAAACTGGCAGACATACACTCAGGGTGAGCGTGGACTGTCTAAGATCAAACCCAATCCGGTTTCAGCCGCAAGGACTCCACTTGTATTATATACTAACTTCTGTACTAATGCAGGTTGTGACTGTCAGCCTCGTGGCCTGACCACGTGCCACAGAGATAGCCAGGTTCAGGGCACTTTTGTCCCCAAATACTTTCCAAATTTGGCTGTTTAAAATAGGATTTATGTCTATTTAAGCATCTAACAAAACACCCAGTTCAAAATGTCAGGGTTCATCAATGGCCTCATTCATGTGCTTGAAATAAAGCACGTGCTGAAGGACTCGGCGGAATCAAGGCCCGCAGTACCGGCTGTCCAGAAGTGCCAAGCTCCCGGGCGCCGCGGGGGATACAGGCACGTCTTTATTTTGGAAGCCTAAATATACAACTGGTGCCCAACTTCAGATAATCAGAATATTATCCTCTCTACAACGACCTTGCAAAACACAAGTTATCACCGTGAAACCAATAGTTGCCTTTTATGTTTTTGCCTAACTTTACCGAATCTAGAGTAAAAAGTCTCTCAGTACCTTTGCCACTAATTAGGAAGAAAAAAAAACGCCGTGACCCTTTAATAAGGAAAAATACAGGGGATGTAGCGCCCATGCCCTGGATACACTTACATTTAGCTTGGTTCACTTCCAAAGGCTGTGATCCAACAAGATACTCAAACACCTGTATAACTTAAACACGCTTTCAAGTACGGCCCTGACCTTCGGCAAAAGCAGGGAAAAATAAATTCTGTTAAAACATCGCTTTATTTCTTGCAAATCTGATTTTGTGAGAATCCTGAATGCAATGCATCACTGAAAAATATTTCCTTCCTTATGTAGAATATTTTAATGTTAAGCCAGATATTTTTATATTTCCACAAATTAAATGCACCATGGCTGAAGGTTTGACAGAAGCTTTAAGTTGCACATAAAAAGGTAGAACGATTTCAGTTTTGACAGCGTAAGCTTTTGATTTGTTAATAAAGGCAATTCTTTCTCAATTGTGAACACATTCCCCAAATAAGACAATGCAGTTTGCAACAAAAAAAAACATCTTTGTGGCGTGGAGAATAAACTTTTGATCCAAAGTTATTAAATTCAGATTTTATAAAAATAAAAGAATGAAACTTTCACATTGAAGCTTTAGTAGTAACAGAACAAGAATCAGAGGACAAGGTATGTTCCTGCCACGTTCTCTATACCTACCGTTACTAACGTAACCCACCTTCAATATATTTGGATGAAGTTCATTGCTAGAAAATACCTGCAAAAAGTTGAAGTCATTTTGGGGGCTGAGGGTGAGAAAGCTGTGTGTCTGGGAATGGTCTGGGTGAAAATTAACACAGATTTTCCTTGTGATGTTCTCATCAAACTGATCTAAGAAAACTAAGATTTCAGACTCTCGTGATGAAACCCAAGTGCCACAAAGTTTGTAAACCAAGCTATAACTGAGGGAACCAGAGGCCAAGCTTTCAGACTGGCCTCTCCTGTGCCCACGTCCTCCTTTTCCCCTAGGACACCGCAGAGGAGGGAGGAGTGTGGAGCTACGAAGCAGTTTGAGCAGAGCCAGCTTAAGCATGGAAAAAAAAAAAAAAGATTTGGATTTATGATCTCAGATCAAACAAATTATTCAAAATACTGTAACAGCCAAAAGCTGCGGCATGGCAGCAAAGCTGGAAGTACTCAGGATCCGTTTCAGTATATAAAGGTGTAAAGCAGCACCCACCCGTGGGCCAGCCAAGTGCTCAGCTTTTACCCTGGCATCAAAAGGTGACTAAAGCTTCTCAATGAGAGGAGTGTGAGGTACAAACCAGCCAGCACTGTTACGACAAGCCCACCACCCTAACTCTGCGAGCAGACCCTAACCCAGAGCACCGACGGGCGGGCTCCTGGGTATCGCTTGCGTGGGCAAAGCAAGGAGCAAACTACGTGAATGCGCCCGATGTAGGACGTAACGCCTCTCCCGCGCATTACGAGACAACTCTTCCTGGACATCTGCAGCCGTGGCACGAAGCTGTTGCCTGTCTGTGTCGCCGAGAGAGCGGTTACTTACAGATGATTGGCAGCAGCGTATCCTGCTATAATGCTAACTAAGCCCGTGACACAGCCTGCTATCAATATTTTACTCTACCGCACGTGGCATTTTGCAGTGACACTAGATACAGTGCTCTGAGGCTTACTGGTTCACACTCCTTCCATTTAATAACAAAGTCTCTTGATTTTTTTTAAACTTCTAAGCTTTTGCTGGAGGAAGTCAAGCAGTTCATTACTGAAAGACATTTTTGTTTTCCAGACAGTATCCCCTCGTGCTTTTCTTTGCTTGCATCTCACCACAGTTGCCTCCTAATCCAGTGTTGGTGAAACAAGGCTGAAGGTATTTTGATCATGTTTTCACACTTCGGATGTACAGTTGCCTTGTCTCCTTCCACTTTCCTTCTGACTACGCTCTGCTTCACAAATGCAGCCATCTGGCACAACATCTCATTTTTCTGTATCGACACCTGAGTAATCAGAGCCCCCCCCCCTTTTTTTTTTTAAATAAAGCAACTGTTTTGCAGCTCTGATGCATAGCCTTATAATAGGCAAGCCACATCCCATTAAAGAAAAGCAAAAGAAGCAAGAGGTCACCAGTATTAATGTTAGAAAACATTTATGGTGAGATGAGAGAGAAAAAAAAGCACCCAGCATTTTCAATGAGGTTATCACAAGTCAATTACAGCACTTTTTCTCTTTCATATCGGTTTACTTACAGCCTCAGGAACGGTTATTTTAAAACTTAACCTTCTTGAAGTTTATGCAGTAAAGACGCCGGGCTCGATCGCCCCGGCAGAAGGAGCGATGGGGCACCGGGGACAGCGTGTGGGACATGGCAGTATCACATGCCGGAGCGAACGCACCTTGGTGTGGCACTAAAGAGCACTCATTTCATCTCGGGCTCCTGTTGTTGACAATGAAAATAATTTGTGTCACGGACAGTTTATTGGCGCGGCCACCTCTGGGAGTGGGAATGAACTCGATAGTTTAATTCTCTGTCTGCACGACAAGCGCCTGCAATTCCACTAACTCCAGTGGGTTCATGCTGGGAAGGGATTTCCCCTTCACAGGGTTCAGTGCATTGGTCACATCTGAACACAGTTCTTTAAGATCACAACTCACAATACTATTATGTCAAGCATCAATCAAGCCCTGCCCTTTTTGTTTTTTTTAATTGGAAAATGAAGTCTTTCCATACATTGTGTGTATGAAATGTAGTTATAAAAACACTGATGGCAAAGTTGTGGCCCCAAAAATTCCAAAGAGTCTTACCGCACATTGCTGTATGGACAAAATTGCATCCCAAGAGTTTTTTTCCTGGCCTTGTCTCAAAGGACATCTTTCAGCCTTACTCTCTCTTGCTAACGCTCACCCTTCCAACGCTAGAAATAAATTTGACAACGCTAACT